>NW_006921610.1:8543319-8616381 GCF_000298275.1 Orycteropus afer afer | reverse complement strand
AAGGGAATCAAGAAGGGAGTGTGTCAGGGTTGTATCCTTTCCCCCACTTATTCAATCTGTATGCTGAGCAAATAATCAGAGAAGCTGGACTATATGAAAAAGAATGTGGCATTAGGATTGGAGGAAGATTCATGAACAACTTGACAACACAACTTTGCTTGCTGAAAGTGAGGATGACTTGTGGCACTTACTGATGAAGATTGAAGACTACAGTCTGCAGTATGGATTACATCTCAACAAAAGGAAAACAAAAATCCTTAGAGCTGTACCAATAAGCAGCATCACGATAAATGGAGAAAAGATTGAAGTTGTCAAAGATTTCATATTACTTGGTTCTACAATCATCACCAATGGAAGCAGCAGTCAAGATATGAGATGACGTATTGCCTTGGGCAAATCTGCTACAAAAGACTTCTTTAAAGTGCTGAAGAGCAAAGATGTCTCTTTGAAGACTAAGATGCGCCTAACTCAAGCAATGGTGTTTCCAGTCACCTCATATACATTTGAAAGCTGGACAATGAATAAGGAGGACCAAAGAAGAATTGATGCTTTTGAGTTGTGGTGTTGGCAAAGAATACGGAAAGTACCGTGGACTGCCAGAAGAGTGAGCAAATCTGTCCTGGAATAAGTGCAGCTGGAATGCTCCTTGCAAGCAAAAATGGCCAGACTCTCGCCTACTTTGGTCATGTTGTCAGAAGGGACCATTCCATGGAGAATGATATTATACTTGGTGTTCTGGTTACCTAGTGCCACTCTGACGAGAAATATACCACAAATGGGATGGTCTTAACAAACAGGAGTTTATTCTTACAATTTGGAGGCTTTAAGTCTAAGTTCAAAATGCCAGGCTCTAGGGGCTGGGTGAAAGCCCCTTAACCTTGGGGTCCAGCTCTGCCTCCTGTTCCCAGTCCACTGGTGCTAGAGGCATTTCTTCACGCAGACAGCTTGCTGCTGAGGCTGAGAAACCCCAAGGTTGACAAGTAAAAAGACATAGTCCTGATGTTACCAAACCACACAGCAGGCCATTAACTTAAGTCCATTGTAAGTGCCAAGGTCGGCAGAGCATAACAGGCTACTGAGCAATGACACGGCTACATGCAGGGTCCAAGCGTACCATAGGCTAGAGACCATTCCCAAGGCTTCTCCTTAAATACAGGAAGCAGAGAACATCCCAAAGGCAGCTACTCAGCTGCTTATAGTAGATCCCACCATGGAGCTGATTGCCAGTCTCATCATGGGGAATAACTAACACCAGCTGCCCAGCCACTCAACCAGGCCCAGCCAAGTTGACACACAAACATAACTACCACACTTGGTAACATGGAGGATCAACGAAGAAGGGGAAGGCCCTCAACAAGATGGATTGACACAGTGGCTGCCATTATGGGCTCTGGTATAACAAGGATTGTGAGGCTGGCACAGGAGCAGGCAGTGTTTCATTCTGTTGTACTTGGGGTTGCTATGAGTTGGAGCTGACTCGACGGCACATAACAGCAACAATAACAACAACAACACTAGTATTTTCAGTCTTATTATTCATCCCTAAATTTAAGAAGGGTATATGAATACACCTGTGATTATCTATATGAGGAAATACCAGAATACTGTGGGGTAGAGGATTGAGGTACATTAATAATTTTGAAAAGCCACAAGGTGATTCTGATAAATCCCTACCCCTATTCCATTGAGAATTACTACTATAGGCAATAGAAGCCACTAAAGAGTTTAAAGTGAGAGTTAATACTATCTTTAATCTCAATGATCTCATTAGAATACTGTCTCAATTTATTATTCTTTAAATAAAATATTTAAAAAAATTAGTTACTCCCTTCCTCTTTCTCTAAGTCCCACGATCTCCCATGTAATTTTTCATTGTATTGTTGTTGTTGTTATGTGCCATCGAGTTGGACCCGACTCATAGCAACCCCTCCTTGGGTTTCCGAGGGTTTCACTACGGAAGTAGATTGCCCAACCTTCCTTCTGAGGAGTGGCTGGTGGGTTTGAACTGCCAGCCTCTTGGTTAGCAGTTGAGTGCCTTAGGTACTATGCTACCAGAGCTCCCAATTTTTTTTTTTTTTTTCATTACCCAACAGAAAACTCATTTTTTGCTCTGTTGGCATGAACACATTTTAAAAACTGATAGTAAAGAAGTATTTGGGAAGACAGAAGATAGGCCAACAACAACAAAAAAACAGAAGCTATTATATGTAGCTTCACATCTGATTTTTAAGACTCAGGTCTTTTCTGGGACCCCTAAGGGGGATGTCAAGGCCAAGTGGGAAAAGGAGTTGGAGAAGAGTATGGCAGGCAACTTGCCTTAGCACATGATAGACGTGTCACAATTGTTAGTGGCCTTCTCTGCCCCTTTCAAGCTTTATCCATTTTTTTGAAAATTGGAATCCATCAGATTTTCTTTTAGTGGCTAATGTTGAGATGGGAAGGAGAAGTGATTGAAACTGAGAAGAAAGCAACTCATATATTAGATCTATATAATGCTAAGATGAGAAGGGGATTTACCTAACACCCCCATACTCCCACTTCACTGAGGAAAGTGATACCCTGAAACGTTGAATTACTTGTGCAAGATCACAAGGCTAATAAATGGCAGAAATGGGCTAGACTCAGGATTTCTGACTTCAAATATTACATCTTTCTAGTGTGCTTTTTCTCCATGCTTTTCCTTTTTCCCTCAATAGTTATGTTGTTGTTGTTGTTATGTGCTGTTGAATTGGACCTGACTCATAGTGACCCTTCCTTGCATTTCGAGGCGGTATCACTACGGAAGTAGATTGCCTAACCTTCCTTCTGAGGAGTGGCTGATGAGTTTGAACCTCCAGCCTTCTGGTTAGCAGTCAAGTGCCTTAGGCACTATGCTACCAGAGTTCCTAAACAGTTATAGTTAGCACTATTAAAGGTCCTAATGAAGCTAATTATTACATAAACTTCCCCTCTTTCTCTATTCTTTGCATCACTTAATGGCCTCAACAGCCACCAGTTTCCTGAGCTAGTCACTTCAGCATCACTTTTCTCTTCTTCCCCTTATATTCATTCAGTCACTTGGTCCTTTCATTTCTTTTCAGAAATGCCTCTCAAATCCATCTTCACTTTCATTTCCTGCATTCCTTCCTTAATTTAGTCTTCTCTCCTTTGTTCTCTGAGCTATTGAAGTAGCCTTTAAATTGCATTCTGCCTTCTACAGTCTTGTCTTCACACTGCCTCTGGAGTTTTCTTTGTAAAACATAAATCTGAATGACAGGTTCAACAGCCTTCATTGGCTTGTCATTCTGGAGAGTCCCTTTCCCTTGTCATGTCCCTTCACTATATGCTCTAATGTACCTCTGAAACATTTTTTTTTGTCCAGTTTCTTATCCCTTCAGCACATCACAGCCCATTCAATATTCCTGACTTTCCATATGCATTCCTGGGATGCCCTTTCATTACCACAGTTCTGCACTCCACATCTATGTCCAATTCCATGCCCATATAACTTTCTTCATGGTGCCTTCCTGTCCTTTCCTGTTTTAAACAAATGGATCTATCTTTTGTTATCCCAGAGCAATTTGTTTATATTTCTCTAATGGCCCTGAGTGATATACTCAGGTGTGCATTGAAACGAAATGTTATTTTTTAATGTCTGTTTTACTCAATCATTTGTGAAGTCTTCTAGCTCAGTAGTTGTGTCAAATTCATTTTTGTTACCTTAGCACCTGTGGTAGGCTGAATAATGGTTCCCTAATGATGTTATTAGGAGCTCTGGTAGCGTAGTGCCTAAGGCACTTGACTGCTAACCAGAAGGCTGTTGGTTCAAACCCACTGGCCACTCCTCAGAAGGAAGATGGGGCAATCTACTTCCGTAGTGATACTGCCTCAGAATCTCAAGGAGGGGTCGCTATGAGTCGGGTCCGACTCAGCACATGACAACAACAACAACAACAACAATGTCATTATGAGTCAGAATTGACTCAACAGGACACAACAACAAAGATGTTTACTTTCTAATCCCTGGAACCTGTGAGCATATGTTGCCTTACATGACACAAAAGACTTTGCAAATGTGATTAAATTAAGGATCTTGAGATGGGGAATTATCTGGGTGGACTCAGTGCAATCACAGGGGTCCTAATAAAGAGAGAGGCAGGAGGTTTGGGGCAGAGAAGACAATATAAGGAGGAAAGCAAAGGAAGAGAAGGAAATATGTCAACAGAAGCAGAGGTTGGAATGATGCTCTTTGAAGATGGAGAAAGAGCCCATAAGACAAGAATTGTAAGCAGCCATTAAACCAAACGAAAACTGAAAAAACTAAACTCATTCCTGTTGAACCGATTCTGACTCATAGTGACCCTACAGGACAGAGTAGAACTTCCCCCTAAGGTTCCCAAGACCATAATTATGATCATTACGGAAGCAGACTGCCATCTTTCTTTCACAGAACAGCTGGTAAGTTTGAACTGCTGATCTTTTGGTTAGCAGCCCTGTGTTTTAACCACTGCAGCACCAGGGAAGTGGCCTTTAGAAGTTGGAAAAGGCCGGGAAACAGATTCTCCTGTAGACCCTCCAGAACGGTTGTAGCCCAGCTGACACCTTGATGTTAGTGCAGTGAATCCCATTTCAAACTTATGCCTTCAGAACTGTAAGATAATAAATTTGTGTTGTTTAAAGCTACTAAAGTTTGTGGTAATTCATTTCAGCAGCAGTAGGAAACTAATACGACACCTAAGGCACACATACCACACTGTAGGACTCAGTGTATTTGCATCTTACCTTGACTAATCTGATTCTTGAACAATGCACCTCATAATTCTGGTAACAAACATCAGTTTGACCTTTCACTATGTCCCAGGCATTGTCCTCTGTGCTTTATGCGTGATCTTCATACTAACCCAATGTGTGAGTACTGTTATTATCCCCACTTGACAGATGAAGAAACTGATGTCAGACTGTTTAAATAATCTGACAGTGGCCCTGGGACTTGAAATAGACTAGTATAGCTCCTGGGAGCTCTGGTGGCATAGTGCCCAAGGCACTTGACTGCTAACCAGAAGGTTGGTGGTTCAAACCCACCAGCCACTCCTTGGAAGGAAGGTTGGGCAATCTACTTCTGTAGTGATATCGCCTCAGAAACCCAAGTAGGGGTCGCTATGAGTCGGAGACGACTCAACAGCACATAACAACAACAATAACAACAGTATAGCTCCTAGATCTGTGCTTGCGTCCTCCATTCTGCCCACTGATGAACTCATATTACATACATAGAATTTACATATGCCATCATAGGGTGGGGAGCTCTGGTAGTGTAGTGTCTAAGGCACTTGACTGCTAACCAAAAGGCTGGCAGTTCAAACCCACCAGCCACTCCTCAGAAGAAAGATGGGTCAATCTACTTCTGTAGTGATACTGCCACCAAAACCCAACGAGGGGTCGCTACGAGTCGGGTCCGACTCGAGGGCACATGACAACAACAACGCAACATCATAGGGTGAAAGACCTGGTCGTGCAGTGGTTAAAGTGCTTGGCTGCTAACTAAAGTGTTGGCAGTTTGAACCTACCTGCTGTTCCATGGGAGAAAAACATGGCAGTCTCCTTTTGTAAAGATTTACAGCCTTGGAATTGTTAGGGGCAAACTGTAGGGTCACTTTGAGTCTAAATTGACTCCATGACAATGAGTGTTCCTCCCCCCCTTCATTTGGCATTAAAGGTTAGAGGTCACTAGTTGATACAAACAGTTTGCTCTTGGGTACTAACATATAGGTTGGCAGTGATGAACCCACCTATCAGCACCATGGAAGAAAGGCCTGGCAATCTGCTTCTGTAAAGTTATAGCCGAGAAAACCCTAAGGAGTTTTCCACTCTGTAAACATGCGGTTGCTGTGAGTTAGAATTGACTCAGCAGCAATGGGTTTTAACATAGGGTGATAGGTACAGTGTGGAGAAAACTGAAAGAGCTATATTTGAATATTAATACTCCAATAATTCATTGGCTTATTGAATGTGGTTAAGTCACCTGGCCTAGATCTATGTACTTGTCTTTGTCAAATATTTCTTCTTCTGTTTCCTTTATGGGGTTAATGTGAGGATTGAATGATAAATCCTGTGAAAGTGTTTTGAGAAGTGTCAGGCACCATACGCATGCTAGTCATCATTATGTATTTGGCTGTTTGTATATCTTCCAGATACTCCCCTGTACAGAGTTGTCTGGATGATTAGTTATGAAGTCTGACTTATTCAGTGAGTAGGTGCTTCATAGTACTTAATAAATGCATTTTGATAATCACGATGGATGAAATGAAGCTGAAAGAACCCTCCTTTCCCACATTGGCTGAAGTGTTTCATTCACTCGTGTGGAATATTGACAAGCCTAGTATTTGTTCTAAGATAAATGCTCTTTTGCCTTCTTGATTATCATTTTTATCTTTTATTTGGGATCATTGATACTAAAACTCTCAGAGTTCACCATTTAGTCTCCTGTAAAGAACTTCTTCTTTTTTATTTTTTAAAATATCTTTTCTCATTGCACTCCTGAGAGGATATTTCTATTCTGTAGCTTTCTAGAAGGTAGAAGTTACAGAAGACGTGCAGTGTTTCCAGTAGCTTTTCAGTAGGGTTTTGTAGGATAAAGGAACAAGTAATCCTTTGAGAATGCTAGTAGTTTGTGGCAGAGAGTCTTAGCACAATGATGAGTTGTAAGTCCTGGGGAGTCACAACTCAAGAAGATAGGGAGTTTTTAAAGAATGCCAGTGAAGTAAATTTTATTCTCTTTCTTCCCATCCTGCTTTAGCCTGCAATATGACTTGTTCCTTTAAGATGCTTTAATTGCTAACTGTCTGCCGTTTGATTTTGAGATTAGTTGAGATCACCAGGATGATGGAAGACTAACACTAGACCTGACTAGACCTGAACCAGTTGGCAGGTTCTCAACTTTTTGAGCAATTAATCAGCGGCACGGTGGTGAGTTCTGGTTGGGATGACACCTGACTTCTTGCAATACCTTGTTTTGATTTATTGTTTCTTTTGTTTACCTGTCAGATGTTCCCACCCATAACATAGGGTCTACAGATCACATGAGTGTTTTGTGCATGTTCAAAGCAAGTCAAGCTATCTAGAGTTGTGCAGCATCCAAAGATAAAATAATACTATAATGAGCATGGAGTTCCCAAGTGTCAAAAAAGATTAACATGCTTGACTGCTCATGACAGGTTGGAGATTTGAGTCTGTCCAGACGTACTTCAGAAGAAAGGCCTGGTGATCTACTTCTGAAAAATTAGCCACCCACCAAAAAACTTATGGAACTCTCTGACACACTGATTACTGATTATTAAAGGAAGAGATAGATCATATTTATATTTCTATACACATACATAAGGAGCTCCGCTGGCACAATGGTTAAGGCATTTGGGCACTAACCAAAAGTTAAGTGGTTGGAACCCACTAGCCCCTCAGTGGGAGGAAGATGCGGCATTCTGCTTCCATAAAGATTTACAGCCTTGGAAACCCTATGGGGCAAATCTGCTCTGTGCAATAGGATTGCTGTGAGTCAGAATCAACTCAGTGGCAATGGATATGGTTTGATTCACACATACACACACATATCCTTATATATACATTTTTGTTCCTGTCTTTGATTATTTCCTTGTGATGGATTCTCAGATGTAGAATTAATGGACAAAGGGTATGAACTTAAAAAAAATTAAAAAAGAACAAATAAAAACAATTTTAATTCATGTTAATAGATTGCTTTCCCTAAAGACTGTACTAGTTTTCAGTCTCGACAGTAGTATATGAGAGGGCTTATCTCATTGCACTCTTACTGGTACTCACTTATTCAATAAATATTTATGGAGTTTTGACATTGTCCCAGCCTTTGACATTTTTGAAAAGTTTTCAAAGGCACCCCAGGCAATGCAAAAGGTAGCCAGGTGAGAACCACTGGTTTAGTGGTTGGAAGAAAAGTGAGAAGGAGGTTCTTTCTCATAACTTTTCTTTGATCAGAATATCTCTCACTGTTCCCTTAAAATAGACTAGATCGGACTCATTAGGTTGTTCCTCTTCTTTCTGCACACTGTTGTAGTTGTTATGTGCCTACATAGGGCATGCTGTTTCTAATGAGCAGCCCCTTCACAGTCTTGAAGCAGTGATTCATAGAAAGTAGTATCAGCTACAGAGATAGATAGCTGCTGTCAATCAGCTCTGACTCGTGGTGGCCTTATGGATGGCAGAAGAAAATGCTGCCTGGTCCTGTGTCATTCTCATGATCTCTGGCATGTTTGAGTCCATCCTTGTGGCTGTTGTGCCAACCTGTCTCACCAAGAGTTTCCTTGCCCTTGCTGGTGGCTCTCTACTTCACCAAACATGACATGCTCCACTAGTGATTGATCCCTCTTGATGACATGTCCAAGGCAAATAACACAGGACAATGCTCTGTTGTGATTCATAAGGTTGTTATTGGCTAATTTTTAGAAGCAGGTCACCAGGCCTTTCTTCCTAGTCTGTCATAGTCTAGAAGCTCTGCTGAAACCTGTTCACCATGGGTGATCCTGCTGGTATTTGAAATACTGCTGGCATAGCTTCCGACATCAGAGTAACACATGATCTATCACAATATAACTAACTGACAGATAGGCGGTGGAGGATCACCTGTACTTATGATGCATTCAAGTTATGAGGAACGATGCTTAAGACCACCCTTTTGTGTGTGTGTGTGTGTGTGTGTGTGTATTACCATTAGTAATTTTACGCTGTAAGAATCAGCAAAGTTTCTTGTAAACTAGATCAGGGGCTTCATTCAGTTGCTTGCAAACATGGACCCAAATAGTGATTACTTTGCTAAAGTTAATAGGCAGATTTGGGAAGCAGTGAGATGTTACTGTAAAATATATGAAGAAAAAAAATAAAAAAGGACCACACAGACCACTCTTAATAATTTTCTGACTAGAAACACCATCCCCATTCCCAGGGGATGATCCAGAACCTTCCACAAGTGGAGTCATTAGCACACGTGACAAAATGCCAACATCATCCAACTCTTCTTCATCATTGGAGTAAATTTTTATGATTTATATATTTTTTAATGTATGTATGTGTGTATGTATTAAAATATATCTGGAAGTTTATATGTAATGTTTCTAACTCCAAAGGAAAATATAGATCAGATTTATGGAAATAATAATGAAAACTAAAAAAAGAGTGTGGTAGTTCAGCTTGTGTGTCAACTTGGCTGGGCCTGGTTGGGTGGCTGGGCAGCTGGATGTAGTATTCCCTGTGATGAGACTGGTAATCAACTCCATGGTGGAATCTACTGTGAGCAGCTGAGTAGCTGCCTTAGGGAATGTGGTCTACTTCCTGTATATAAGCAGAAGCCTTGGGGAATGGTCTCCAGCTTATGGCACCCTTGAACTCTGCATGTAGCCGAGTCATTGTCCAGTCTGCCATGCTCTGCCGACCTTGGGACTTACAATAGACTTGAATTAATGGCCTGCCGTGTGGTTTGGTAACCTCGGGACTATGCCATTTTCTTTGTTGACCTTGGGCTTGTTAGCCTCAGCAGCCAGTAGCTGCCTGAGTGAAGAGATGCCTCTAGCTTCAGTAGGCCAGGAGCAAGAGGCAGAGCTGAAGCCCAAGGTCGAGGGGCTTTCACACAGCCCCTGGAACCTGGCACTTTGAACTTGGACTTAAAGTCTCCAAACTATGAGAGAATAAACTCCTGTTTGTTAAGGCTATCCCATTTGTACTATATTCCTGTCAGAGCAGTACTAGGTAACCAAAACAAAGAGGTATTTGATTTAAGTCAGAACCGACTTACAACGGGTTCCTTCTTAAGTCGTGGACTATTTGTAGTGCTCTTTCCATGCAAAGCTCTCCAGTGTTTGAATAATTCTGCTACATGGAGTTACCTTTCATTTGAATGGCACATTCCTATTAGAAAGCACTTAACTAGTATCTCATTTAAATATTATAGTGACCTTGTGAATTCACTATTTTTCTCTTTTTTTTTTTCAGAAAAAGGAAAACAAACTCAAATTACAAGTAGCTTTTCTTTAAGGTTGCACAGTTTGTAGTCATGTATTAGAAGCGGACTCAATGCTGGTCTTCTAACTTCAAGTTAAGTTTCTAATGCTGTGTCATTATCTGCCTTGAGAACTTCTCTGGTTCCACTTGTATTTTAATATACAAATGGATTCAGTTACCGGATTATAAGGATTATCTAATGTCTGACGGACATTAATGGACAATAATGGGAGCTCTGGTAGCATAGTGGCTAAGGCACTTGACTGCTAACCAGAAGCCTGGTGGTTCAAACCCACCAGCCACTCCTCGGGAGGAAGATAGGGCAATCTACTTCCTTAGTGATACTGCCTCGGAAATCCAAGGAGGAGTCGCTATGAGTCATGTCCGACTTGATGGCACATAACAACAACAACAATGTCTGACAGATTTTACCTTGCCTTTCTTATGCTCATTTTTTTCCCCATGTGAGGAGCCCTGGTGGCTAAGCACTTGGCTGCTACCCAAAAGGTCGACAGTTCAAACCTGCCAGGCACTCTCCAGGAGAATGATTTGGCATTGTGCTTGCTTAAAGATTACAGCCTTAGAATCCCTATGAGGCAGTCCTACTCTGTCCTGTAGGGTCATTGGGAGTCAGAATAGACTTGACAGTGGTGAACCCACTGGTTTTGGTTTTTATGCCCATCTCTAGTCCTAAGCTCCTAGAATAGTATTTCTCAGCTTTTTGTTGTTGTTGTTGTTTTTAAATTATTGTCTGCCCAAGGAGAAAAGTTAAATTTAAATTCTCCTTAATGAGAGAAATTAAATACTAAGAAATAGGATTTTATTGGGTAAGATTAAACTTTGGAGGGCCCCACACAGTATTGTAATGTCTAAGTTTTTGCCCCTCAACAACTAATTTTCACCCTCTTGAGGGATTAAAAATGCTGTTGATGGACAAACTAATTTACACAACTCTAAGGAGCCCTGGTAGTGTAGTGCCTAAGGCACTTGACTGCTAACCAGAAGGCTGGCGGTTCTAACCCACCAGCTACTCCTCAGAAGGAAGATGGGGCAATCTACTTCCGTAGTGATACTGCCTTGGAAACCCAAGGAGGGGTCGCTATAAGTCAGGTCCAACTCCACAGCACATAACAACAACAAGGAGCCCTGGTAGAACAGTGGTTAAGCATTTGACTGCTAACCAAAAGGTCGGTTGCCGCTCTGCATTTGAAAGATTTGGCAGTCTGCTTGCATAAAGATTTATGCAGTCTTGGAAACCATATGGGCAGTTCTCATCTGTCTCATAGGGTCCCTATGGGTTGGCATTGACTCAGTAGCAATGGGTTTTAACCTTAGTTGTCAGGGCAGCGAGGTGGGTTGTAGGATTTACAGATGGAACTGGCATATATGTACAGCTGGAGGCACATACATGAAACTGATATTACACTTTAGCTGAAGGCTGTTTAAAAGCTGTAAACTAGCTAATTACTTACAAAGAAGCTGTGCTTTACTGTGAATTGCTATTTATTTATGCATTCTGCAAGTTCAAGCCACAGGAAATTTCAAACTTTCCTTTGTTTTCCACCTACTGTATAGGTCATAATAGATATATTTTTTCCTTTCCATCCACTGCCTGCCTCTTTGTGAACTTTGTGTGAGCACTTATCCACTTGTCAAAGCTCTGTGCTGAACTTTCATATTTATTAATTTCAGATGTGTGGCAGTTATATATGTTTCCATTTATAATTTTAGAGAAATAAATGCTGCTGTGCTCAGAGGCAGAGAAACTCTGTAGTGGTAGATAAGGACCATCCCACGCTGGGCTTGTCTGGTTGCCACCAACACTGACACTCGCTGACCCTTGGCATGGAAAGAATGCAAATGAGCAGAAATAAAGAGCCCCAGGTAGCTTCTGTCTGTTTTTACAGGAGAACTAGATCTGAGCGATTTGAGAGAAGGCCAGATTGTACAAAAGGAGGCCAGAGAAAAGCACAGGATGGCAGGGAGGGGCTCAGGGACTGGGGAAGGTGGTATTTGCAGGAAATAGAGAGTGACAGAAAGGCAGGCTTGCTTTAATTTCTGTGGGTAGAACTTTTAAGATGAACATGTTAATTTCTTTATTGAAGTCAAGTAAGATTTTAAGTCATTTATCAGGACTCATAGAGTACCTATTTATAGAAGTCAGAATAAAAGTAAATGAACCATGAATGCTAACATGCACCTAGCAAATTTAATCAGATTTAAAAGTTAAATAAACCAATGGAGCCTGAAGATTTTCTCCAGGGCCCCTTTACAAGTTCTAACCTCGTTTCCTTTTTCCTTCATTTTATACAATGTCTTGTGCGGATTCGTTAAGTCTCAGCTATTAGAACTTTTAAAATGATTTAAAAAGCCTTTTGTGTGTGTGTGAATTTTATTTTTAGTTAATTAAACATATAGTGGATACTGGCTTTCTCTCCAACCTTGCTGAAAAATAAAAATTTCTTTCTTTTTTTTAAAGGTAACTTTCAATGGGAATAAAGAAGATTGTATTAGTTATCCATTGCTGGCTAACAAATTGCTGCAGTTTAGTGGCTTAAAACAACAAACATTTATTATCTCACTTTTTCTGAAGAGCATGGGTTAAATGGGTCCCCAGAACAAAGGACTCAAACATACCAAGGATCGTGAAGATGGTGCAGGACTGCACAACATTTGGTTATAAATGAATTTCCATGAGTGATAGTGGACTAACAACAATTGATTCAGGGTCTCTAAAAAGGATGCAATCAAGTTGTTAGCTACAGCTGAAATCTTATCTGGTGGCTCAACTGGGGAAGGGTGCATGTTCAAGTTCACATGCTTGTTACATAATTCAGTTTCTTGAGGACTTCTGGACTGAGAACCTCAGTTCCTAGATGCTTTAGAGGTCCCCCTTAGTTGCTTGCCATGTGGACCTCCCCAACATGACAAATTGTTTCATCAAAGCCAGCAGAGATGGAGTCAGCCTTTTTTGTTACCTTTGCCACACCACTGGGGGAGGGGATTACACAAGGGCATGAATACTACATTGGGACTGTTTTAGAATCCATTGGCGTAGAGAAATATGGCACCATTCCATCAAGTATTGAGGATCTTATGTTCTTTGAGGGTAGGAGCCTTGTTTTCCCTAAGCTAAAATATTTATGGACACTTTGTAGGTGGTGGCATGCACAATACTAGGTTCTGCAACCCTAGACCAACACTGTGCAGGATGTAGCAAGATCATTTGGCAAATAAATATAGAAAGAAAACAACCTCCTTGAGAGATTTCAAACGAGAAAGAAAAGGCTCAAAAGCTTTATCAAACAAGTGGCAGAAAATACACACTTATCTTTTCCTTCCCATTTCAAAGTCATAAAAGAAGGAAAGATACATATTCTAGACCTGGGTATTTTCAGTTTTTATTTCTTATTAATTCCTTGCTTAAAAAGATGCTGTCCCTTCCCTTGAGGAACTTAGAGTCTGTGGAAGAGGCCCAGCTGGAAGCAGACAATTACCAAATGGCATCACGTCAAGAAGTTATGCAGAGGTATTGGGGGAGCATAGAGGGTGTAAACCTAATCAATGTTGAAGATGAGTAAGTATTAAGCAATGTTCAAGGAATGCTTCCGGGAAGAGGTGATGCTGAGCTGAATTAGTTGGAGCTAGTTTTTGAAGAAATGTGGGCAGATTTTGCAGGGAGAGGTGGGAGATGAAGTGGGAAGGTGCAGGAAACTGCAAGATGTTCTGTATGGTTAGAGTTTAGGGACTCAAGTGGGAAGTGATAAAAGGTGAGGCTGGCAAAGTAGGCAAGAGTCAAATCACCATCATGCTGTTCCAAGGAGTGTGGACATTACCTCAAAAGAACTAGGGGGTGATCTTTGTGTTTCAGAGGTAGAGTATGATTGGAGGGCTGTTATGAGGTGAGAAAGCCAATAGAATGCAGGAGAATGAGGGAGTGTACAATACAGTGAAGTCAGAGTGGAGAGGAGAGGATATTTTAGAAGTGAAGAATCGTTAGGACACGGTGATTGAACTGGTTGTAGAGGGGTGAAGCAGAGGGAGAAGTAAAGCATGACCCACATTTCTGACTTAAGTAACTGGGTAGATGGTGGAGTGATTGACCAGTTTAGAGTGTAATAGAAAAGCAATAGATTTGAGCTCAGTTTTGTAATTATGCAATGTAAGGGACTCATGTGTCATGCAAACAGAAATGCACAGTGTGAAGGTATACAGGTGAGAAGCTCAGCAGATAGAGATGTGGCCTGGTGACTTAGATTTCAGAATTACCTGCCCAGAGATGGTAGTTAACCTTTTGAATTATTTTCTGCTTTTTTTTTTTGTTGTTGATACTATGGGTTTCAATAATAGAAGGCAAACTAAAATCAAGGGGAATTTATTTTTTTTAGGTAATATGCAGTTTAATACGATTATGTGGGATACATATGTCCCAAATGGACTCTTGTGGTAGTATTGGTGGGATGAGGCCCATTTCTTCAGATTCACACAGTTATACAGGTCCCCACCAAGCAGTAGCACATACTACAATTGCAACACCAGTTTCCCAAGAAACTAGAGGGGCTGAAAATATCCTTGTTGTTGTTAGGTGCCATTGAGTCAGCTCTCACGCATAGCGACCTTATTTACAACAGAATGAAACACTGCCTGGTCCTGTGCCAGTCTCACAATCCTTGCTGTACCTGAGCCCATTGTTGCAGCCACTGTGTCAGTCCATCTTGTTGAGGGCCTTCCTCTTTTTCATTGACCCTCCACTTTACCAAGAATGATATCCTTCATGAGGGAATGGTCCCTTCTGACAACATGACCAAGGTGGGTGAGATGAAGTCTGGCCATTTTTGCTTCCAAGGAGCATTCCAACTGTACTTCTTCCAGGACAGATTTGTTCATTCTTTTGGCAGTCCATGGTACTTTCAGTATTTTTCTCCAACACCACAACTCAAAAGCATCAACTCTTCTTTGGTCTTCCTTATTCATTGTCTAGCTCTCACATGCACATGAGGTGATTGAAAATACCATGACTTGGGTTAGGCACACCTTAGTTCTCAAGGAGACATCTTTGCTCTTTTAGCACTTGAAAGAGGTTCTTTGCAGCAGATTTCCCCAATGCAATACATTGTCTGATGTCTTGACTGCTACTTCCATTGGTGTTGATTGTGGAACCAAGTAATATGAAATCTTTAACAACTTGAAAATATTGGTGAGTGAGATATTTCCCATGGGTCACGAGAGGGTTAAAGCTGTGAGGTAAGAGATTGTATACAAGGGATTGTATACAGACTCAGAAGAGAACGGAGCTAAAGGTGAAGTCCTGTGATACTAGTAATTAGGTGGAAAAGCAAATCAATAGAGGATGAGAAAGAAGTTGTAACAGTCATCAAGATGTTCTGAGTGCCTTACATGTGCCAGGAACTGTGCCATCAGCACCCTGGGGCCAGCTGATACACTTAGCAGATGTTTAATCATGGTTCCAGAGAACAGTAAAGGGTACGGAGAGTAAGACTTTCTAGTACCAGAAATGCAGGGTGAGACTACTTTTGCCTTTTCGTTCAGACTTTGTTAAAATCTCTGAAATACTCCCAGTTGAGCTTTACTTTAGTCCTAGAATTTCTCTTCTCAATCCTAGGGAGTGGTATTGGGCCATCAAAGAATCAAAGACAAAGTCCCTGGGCCTCTGCTTCTGCCCCTTCTCAAAGGCCTCTGAAATTCTGCAGCCAGCGGAGATGTCTCTTTGGACTTTGGGTTGCAGAGTAGGCTGAGAAAAGCTTCTTCCTTTCTCAGGAAGTAATGATGCCTTCCAGGGGCTCAGCTTCCCTGGGCTGTTTGTTGGAGTGCTCTCTGATTCTGAACAGAAAAGCCAAAAAAAAAAAAAAAAAGAAAAAGTAGACTAATGGTATTATATAAAGGTATTTGTATAAAATTAACCAATGGTTTTCCGAGGCTGTAAATCTTAATGGAAGTAGATGGCCCATCTTCCTTACATGGAACAGCTGGTGGGTTTGAACTGCTGACCTGGTTAGCAGTCAAATGCCTTATCCACTATGCCACCAGAGCTCCTTCTGATTCTGAACAGAGGGACCAAATCAGGGACTGTGCCTTGATAAGAGAGATCTGATAGCCTTCCTCCAGGGTAAAGTTAATAATGTCAAAGTTGGTGTGAGTAAGGCTTTATTGGGCTTTAAGCTGTCCCAACTGCACCCGATCCTCCTTAATTCCTAACACTTGTAACACAGCTCTCCTGGTCAGGCCTTAACTTTGATTCTTCTATTAAGACTGTAACTGTATGCTCATGCAGTCACATTTTTGTTACTTTGAATTCTCTGTATGAATCGAGGAATTCTGTCTTTGATTTGCTGAACAGACCAGTTTTCCAGACTGGTTCAAGCCTATGAGAAGAAATAGTCCTTGTGTTGTCTTAGTTACTGAAGGACAATTTATGAGGACAGCTTAATGTGTCGCACCATGTGGATTTCTTTCTCACTTGTCAATTAGCAAACTCTTTTTAGGAGTTGAGATGCTAAAGCTGAACACCTGACTTCAGGTGACTCTGGGATGAATTATCATCCTAAAACTGGTCTAACCACTATATTTCAGGAGATTTGAGGACTTTGGTTTAGTTTTTTAAAAAATTACTCATCTCTGTGAGACAATTTAGGTTCCTGGGTAGCACAGATAGTTTGCTCTTGGTTACTAGCTGAAAGGTTGGTGGTTCAAATGCACCTAGCAGTGCTGTGGAAGAAAGACCTAGATATTTGCTTCTGTTACAGCTAAGAAGTTACCGCCAAGAAACCCTTATGGATCTCAGTTCTATTCTATAAAACATGGGGATGCCGTGAGTTGGAATCCACTTGGCAGCAATGGGTTTATTTTTTGATTTTATGAGCCAATTTATATGATGTTTAAGAACAGACAAACTAATTTGTTTTCAGAGTGAGAATAATGATTAGCTCTAGATTGTGTGGGATTGGGCAAGGGCATGAGCTTCTGGAGTGCTGGAAATGTTCTGTATCTTGCTCTGGATGGGAGTTACGCAGTATATATAAACGTTCATAGACCTCTCCATCAGTGAAGAAGAAAAAAAAGTTCTCATCTTGAAGTTTAGGCCATCATTCCCCATGATTATGGGCTTTGTCATATATCCTCAATGTAAACCTTTGAACGGCTTTAAGATCTTGTAGGGAGTTTGAGGATTCAATTTGTGTTTTGAAGAACTCTGTGGTTGTTGCTGGAGAAGTATGAAAGTGGACAAGAGTGGAAGCAGTGGCAGTAGCTGGGAGGCTGATGCAGTGGCCCAGTGAGAGGCAGTGCAGGCTTGGACTAGAGTAGTGGGGGAGAGAAGGGGATGGAGAGGTGGGTGGATGCAGGAGAAGGAGGTGGTGAAGATGACTCCCGGAAATCCTCCAGGAGCAGTAGTGTGAGTACAGGTGCCATTGCTTGGAGATCAGGAATTAAGCTGAAGACATGTAAAGTTTCAGATGCCTGTGAGCCATCCTTGGAGATGACAAGTAGGTAATTAACTACAAGACTCTGGAGTCAGAAGATAGGTCTGGGCAGAAGTTATAATTTGGGAGTACTGGTATGGTACTTCAAGCAATGGGATGGATGAGATCACGAAGGGAGAGAGTACAGAGTTGGAAGAAAAGAGATTCCAGGACTGTGCCCACATTTAGAGGTTTGGAAAGAGAGGGGATGGAACAGAAGGCTAAAAAACAGTAGAAGAGTGGTAGAAGGACAGAAAGGAGACAGCGATGCCATAGAATCGAAGGAAAGGGTAGGTGTTTGGACAAGCAGAGTGTGGTCAGTGGTGGTGAATACTGTTGAGAAGTCAAATTGAAAACAGTGGATTTTACCTAAATTAGATTTAGTAGCATGGAAGCCGTTGGTTACAGCAAGAATACAGGTGTAGCTGTAGAAGCCACCCTGTGGTAAGGCAAAAATGGATTTTTTTTTTCCTTTCTGTAGGTTATTTAAGGGAGCTCTGGTAGCATAGTGCCTAAGACACTTGCCTGCTAACCAGACGGCTGGCGGTTCAAACCCACCAGCCACTCCTCGGAAGGAAGGTTGGGCAGTCCTACTTCCGTAGTGATACTGCCTCGGAAACCCAAGGAGGGGTCGCTATGAGTTGGTTTTGACTCGACGGCACATAACAACAACAACAAGGTTATTTAAGGAGCTTGGGGCACAGTGCCTAAGGCATTTGACTGCTAACCAGAAGGTTAGTTGTTCAAACCCACCAGCTACTCCATGAAAGGAAGAGGGTGCAATCTACTTCTGTAGATTTACCTCCTCAGAAACGCAATGGGGGTTGCTATCAGTCGGAATTGATTTGATGGCAGTAGGTTTGGTTTGGTTTTATGGTAGGTTATTTATTGCTTTTGCTGGATATTCAAAACATCAATCTTTTGTAACATTTAATTGTGTAATAACATTCACGTTGAAGTTTAATTTTCTAGCACAATGTAAAAAGGACTAATTGGGGTTCAGGTTTCTTAACTGTTTTAGTCAAAGAAATTGAATTTAGAAAATGCTGTGGGAAATTATTTTTGAGTCCATGTTTACTCAGTAGAATTTTTAGAGGTTATTTTCACGGTCCACTCCTGCCCTGTGCAGTAAAGAACTACACAATACTTGCTTCAGTTGCTTTAAAGGGCAAAGTATTGAGTGAACTTTCTTGGGAAATTTAGAATTTCTCCAGCTGATATTGAGGCTAAGTATCCCCCTAGGCCAAATGGCCAACATCTTTTCTGAAACCTATTTTGGAAATCCCAATAATGGAAAGAAACCAGGGCAGTCAGTGGTCATGTCCTGCTAATTCAGAAGTCAGGCACACTGTTTTGTTGATCTAAATACATAGATTGAGATAAAAGAAAAAAAGGCCTTGAAACTGTGAACGGGTTTTCAGTGTAGGAAGTGTTTTGTGACTATGATGGCGTCTTACTGGTTCAGTAAATGATATCAAACGATGGAGAGTAGATCCATGACTTTCTTACATCCGGGAGAGTTGTAGTGACACTCAGCTTTGGATCTTGAGTGTTCCATAATATTCAGGCAGTGATCTGAGTATTATCTAGAGCCCAGCAAATAGTGTGTCAAATTAATACTAAATGTTGAGCAATAGTGCATTGCAGGAGCCCTGGTGATGCATTGATTAAAGTGCTTGGCTGCTAACTGAAAGATCAGCATTTCAAACCAACCAATTATTCTGTGGAAGATATAGCAGTCAGCTTCCATAAAGATTTGCAATGTTGGAAATCCTTGGGGCAATTTTATTTTGTCCTGTAGGGTCACTACCAGAATTGACTTGACAGCAATGAGTTAATATTGCACTGGAGTCTCTGGGTCATACAAAAGGTTAACATGCTTCTCTACTAACCAAGAGGTTAGAGGTTCAAGTCCATCCAGAGGTACTTCAAAAGAAAGTTCTGGAGATCTACTTCTGAAAAGTCAGCACTTAAAAATTATATGGAGTACAATTGTACTCTAGTACACACACATGGGGTTGCTATGAGTTCAAATTGACTCGACAGCAACTGATTTTTGCTGGTGATACTGCACGGAATGGAAAATCTATCCCTGACAATCTCCTTTCTCTTTCTTTCTCTCTGAGTCTCAGGCTCTTACGAGAAATGATCTGTATTAAATTTCTCATTCTATTACACTTAGGAGGGTCTGCTGAGAATTGGAAGGTCAGATCTATAGTGAAGCTCTCAATAATACTGGTGTCAGGGAAGAGGGTTAACATCCTGTTTAATAGAAAGGTGATACATGTAAGGTTTTACTATATAAGTGGTTAATACTTTTAGGGATGAAATTTGATTTTACAGTATAGTCATAGTTACAAAATATTATATTGTAATAAAATTAAGAGGAAAAGTTAGGGTTTAAAAAAAAAATGTAAGAAAATAGCTGTGATGACCAAAGAGAGAAAGTAGAGAAGGAATCCACTTTGTTGCCACTGTTTACAGTGGTTAATTCTATCACTGAGCCAAGTTTGCAAGTGAATTGGATACCCTATTTGGTCTAGGTAAACTGAATTTTCAAGGAGCTACAGTGACTTGGGGGGAGTGTCTGTGATCCTTCAGAAGAGTAGTATCCATGGCTTCAAACCAGTTTGAAACAGTTCAGTCATGGCCAGCAGAAACAAGAGCAGTGTATGTGTTGCATAGCAGCCAGATCTCTTGGGAGTGGGATTTTGACCCAAGTAGGAAACAGACAGCAGTGCCCTAGTCAAAGGTGGCTGCCAACTGCATCGCTTTGAATATGTGTTGGTTGCCATCTTTGGGCAAGGCTGCTGTTTTCTTACTCAGGTCAAAATCCTACACAGAAGAGATTTGGTTGCTAGGCAATACGAAAACTGCCCTTGTTTTTATCAGCCATGACTGAACTGTTTTGAACTGGTTCAAAGTCCTGGTGGTATTAAACACCTGAGGATTTGCTTTGGGTTAGAATCTTAGGGCCTTTGCAGATCTTTCTTAGATTGTGATGGAGGTGTGTTAATTTATTTTGAAGGTGGCCAAACCATTATTTCTTGAAGATTTTTCATCAGCGTGAGAGAACTATGCAAGTGCCCTTGTTTACGGCATTGTGGTTTTGACATACAAGTGGCATCAAACTAAATTGATCTGGGACTGGGTGTGGCTGATTCATAGAGCTATTGGGGTTAGAAGCAAGTGTGAGTGGGGCGAGGCTGAGTGAGAGGTTCCTTTTTTGCTGAAGGTTAGTCAATGATAATAATGATTCCTTTTGTTTTCTGAGCACTTTGTGAAGATGCCACCTTGTTCTCAATATTGACATGATGAAATTCAAGCCCAGAAAATTTGTGAACCTGAGGCACAAATGATGTAAAACAAGCTGTAGAAAATACCTTTTCTAAATGGATTCAAGAAAAAAGGTTTGAATCTCCAGCCATTTGCTCTTTCTATGCCCTTTTGTTTTCCTGCCTTTCCCACCATGCTTTGTGGGTCCATTCCTATACATTTGAAATTCCCTCCCACCTGCTATGAAGAGGTCATTTTGTTATTGTTGCTGTTGTTATTCTTATTATTGCTATTACAATTATTGCAGTGAGGTAAGAACTCAGTTTGACAGCATGAGAGTGGGTCTGGGACAGATGGTAGCACTAGGATGAAGATACTGAGAAAGCTTCATGGGAAATTGTTAACCAGAACAATGCCATAAATACTCAAAATGAACAGAATTGGGCATCTTGTTCCAAAACTGCAACCACTGCATATTGCAATCACAGCATTTTCTTAGTACATGAGCCAAATGTTATTTTAGCCTGAGACGAGACAGCTGAACTGGAGATAGTGAACACACCTAAACAAACGTGGCCTGGGATGGAGCTGCAAAAACACAAAAGGGCTACATGCTGGCATGGAAACAGCCTCAGAGCTGAAACAACAGAAGCCAAAGCTGAACACTGTCAACCTGGGATGTGTGCTTTGCCCTGGGTTTGTTTTGGAGGGAGACCTCAGGGAAAACGGCCCTAGAGATACATTCTCAGATTTGCAGTCCAACATGCCTACAAAAGGAACAACTTTCTCTGACTTGACAACATTGAAGAGCTATTTGGCGGTGACCACATTAAGTATATATAATTTGTATGCTTTGCATTTCATCTGAATACTGTTAAAATGAATGGAGAGAGAAAAAAATTGGGAGACAGATAAAGATATTGGTTGAGCATGATAAATATAAGTTAGTGTCACTGAACTGTACATGTGAAGAATGTTCAAACAGCTAATGTTTTATTATATATATATTTACTGCAGTTAAAAAGGGGGGGAATAAAATGAATGAAGATAGCTTCCCTCCTCTCCCCTTTCTCTCCCCAGCTTCTCCAGCACTTTTTCTCCATTGCTTCTGACTCTCTCTGCTCAAGGAGCTCTGGCAGTGCCGTGGTTAAGGCATTCAGCTGCTAACCAAAAGGCTGGCAGTTCAAACCCACCAGCCGCTCTGCAGGAGAAAGATGAGGCAATCTGCTTCCATACAATTTACAGCCTTGGAAACCCTATGTAGCAGTTCTGCTCTGTCGTATAGGATCACTATGAGTCAGCGTCAGCTTGATGGCAGGGGTTTTCTGACATTGTTCATTCAGCATGTGGGTTTCTTCCAATCTGGAAAAACCACTGCTTGGGTGTTTGACAGGAGGAATTAAAGAACCATGGCTTGAATCGTGTAAAACCCTGAACCTCGTCTGTAAAAAAAAATGCTACTACTAACAACAACAACAACAATGTAATGTAAGGGTGCATTATCATTAGATTTTGTACTTATGTGAAGAGTCTGATAATAATGGCATGCTTCCTGTCTCTTACCCACTGTCCAAGGGCTTTTTATGCAATCTTACTTTCTGGATAAGGAGCTCTGGTAGTGTAGTGGATGAGGCATTTGGCTGCTAACCCGAAGGTCAGCAGTCCAAACCCACCAGCCGTTCCACTTCTGTAAAGATTTGCAGCCTCAGAAACCCAGTGGGGATCTCTATGAGTTGAAATCAACTTGATGACAGTGAGCTTGGTTTTTCTTTCTGGATAAGCAACTTAACCTACGGACACACAGCTCATAGGGAGTAGCAGTAAGACTTGAAATCATTAAAAATGACAGCAGAGTCCATGTGTAACTATTATGTAAGCCCAGTTGCTGCCAAGTTGATTCTGACTCATAGCAACCCTATGTGTGTCATAGTTGAACTGTGCTCCATAGGACTTGTGGAAGTGGATTGCCAGGGCTTTCTTGCGAGTCCTCGTTGGGTAAACTCCAACCTCCAACCTTTCAGTTAGCAGCCAAGGGCATTAATTAACTATTTGTACCACCTAGGCACTGCTGTCCCCTACTTCACAATCTGGCGTTTAGTAGATACTCATACCCCAAAACCCATTGTCATCGAGTCAATTGTGACTCATAGTGACCTTGCAGGAGAGAGAACTGCCACATAGTGTTTCTGAGGCTGTAATCTTTTCAGAAGCAGACTGCCACATCTTTCTCCCATGGAATGACGGGGGGGGGGGGTTTCAAACCACCAAATTTTTGCTTGGCAATCAAGTGCTTAAGCACTATACCAGCAGGGCTTCTTTTAATAAGCACCAAAACCAAACCAAGCCCATTGCCGTTAAGTAGATCCTTACTCATGTGACCCCCATTGGGTTTCCAAGGCTGTAAATCTTTACAGGAGTAGATTGCTTCATCTTTCTCCCACAGAGCAGCTGGTGGGTTTGAACTGCTGACCTTGGAGTTAGCAGCCAAATGTCTTACCCACTATGCTATGAGAGCTCCTTTAATAGGCACTTTAAATCAATTTAATTAATATGGAGCCATCTAAACCCTGTGTGTCATTTTCTCTTGATTTTATTCAAAACTGTCCACAGTGTAGTCCCCAAACACTGTACTTTCCTATTTCCTTTGTCACAGCAGTGCCAGGAGATGGCGTAATTTAATGTTCAGTTCAGATTTTTCTCTGCATTGCTGTACATCTATGAGCCAACTCGTTACAGGAGTCTACTGTTCTGACCATGTCTGACCGTTGCTTCGAAGAAAATTGATGGCCACAGGTTTAGAACTTTGTCTAACGAGAAAGATGGGGATCTTTTCTACTTTGTATTAGGCAAGTGATTTTTCTGTGGCAAAATAGATGCCTCTTTCATTTTTCCATTCTCCTTTTCTTTCTCTTTTTTGGAAATGTACTGTGCGGTCTCTTTTGGGGCAAGGAGACCATGCAGGAATCTGCCTGCTTTTGCTTAATGACTTGAGGAAACTGCATTTGCTGAACTAGCTCTGGTTGAAGTGGGCACTGAGGACACTCTGTGGGCAGGAGCTGCTGTGTCAGACTTGCAGGGCTGCCACCAGAGACTGGGGCTCTTCTCTCAGGTGCAGGCTCTAGTCATGAAGGAGGCCCAGTGGCTCTCTTAGGCCCAGGAATGATGTGAGCACAGAAAAGCAAAGGCCAGGGAACCTGTGATGGGCCCCCTCTGATCCTCCCAGACTTGTTCCATCATTTTGTTTGCTGGCTTTGTGACTGCTCTTGCCCTGGAGCCTCTTCAGCCTCTTTATTCATTCGTTATACATGCAACCAGAGTCCCCTGTGTGCCAGGCATGGGGCTAAATCCTGGGGATCCAGTGATAAGACACAGCTTATGTCTATAGTGATCACTCCCTGTCCCCCTGCTTTGATTTATTTCTCGATAGTTCTCCTTAGTACTTGTTTTTCACCTTCAAATATAAGTGCTTGACCGCTAACTGCAAAGTTAGTGGTTCGAACCCACCCAGGGGTGCCTCAGGAGAAAGGCCTGGCAATTTGCTCCCAAGAGGTCACAGCTATAAAAACTGTGTGGAGTGCAGTTCTACTCTGCAACACATAGGGTTGCCATGGGTTGGAATTGACCAAAGTCAACTAGTGTCTGGCTTTTTTTTTTTTTTTAATATACAATATCATTTATTAAGTTCTTTGGCTTATTGTCTGTCTCCCTTCACCTGGCCAGGAATTGTTCTAGGTGTCAGGTATACAACAGTGAACAAAACAGACAGAACTTCTGTCTGAGATTTGCAGTCTTAAATAGGAAGGTCAGGGAAGGCTTCCCTTAGAAGGTGACATTTGAACAAAAACTTGATGGGGATGAAGAAGCAAACTACATGGATCTCTGGGGAAAGAGGATTCCAGGCAGAGGGAACAGAAATGCAGATTGAGGCAGGGGTGTGTTGACAGGTTTAAGAGTGCAAGCAGTGGAGTGACCCAGTGAGAGTAGTAGATGAAGTGATGATGAAGGTCATGGGAGCAGGGGTGCTGGATCATATAGGGTCTTGGAGGCCTTTGTGACACCTCTAGGTGTTACTACTAGTAAGAAAGGAGCTGCAGGAAGATCCTGAACTGAGGGGGCACATTATACAACTACTTTTTGAAAGAATCACTCTATCTGCTGAGCTCAGACAAAAATGTAGAAGGGGAAAGTGTTCCCAGCTTCTAAGCATAGGACAGTTTGGAGGTTATTGCAATCTTCTAGACAAGAGATGAAGGTAGCAGGGGAGTAGAGATCAGATTCTGAGTATATTTTGAAGGTAGAATCACTATGACTCATAGATGGATAAGGTGCAAAGTATGAGACACAGTGGAGTCAAGGATATTCCAAGTATTTTGGCCTGAACAACTGGAAAGATGGAGTTGCTGTTAACTCTGCCAAGGGAACCCTTTGGATTACAGCAGACCTTTGGAAACATCTGCTGTTGGAGATTTTAATTTTGCTATGTGCAGTAGACATCCAGGAGGAGATGTTGAGTAGACAGCTGGATACAGAAGTATGCAGTTCGGTGGAGAGATCTAGGTGAAAATATACGGTTGAGAGTCATGAGCACATAGATGATATTTAAAGCCATCCGACCACCAACGGATGAGTGGGTATCAAAGAGCGTTTAAGGATTGAACTTTGGGACACAGAATGTTATGGGTCTGGGATATGAGGAGGAAAGAACAAAGGAAAGTGAGAAAATGCAACCATTGAAAAAGGAGGAAAACTGGGACAAATGTATCCCAGAAGCCTAATACAGAAAAGGATATGAAGAGGTGATCAGGTGGGAAAAATGCTGCAAATAGGTCAGGGTAACAGTTGTGAATTGACCGTTGATTTAGTACCATGGAGGTCATTAGTAACTTCAATGAGAACTGTTCTGGTGGGGTGCAGGAGCAAAGGCTTGTTCGGAAGGAATTTAAAACGGAGTGGAAGGAGAGAAACTGGAGACAACTTTAGATAACTCTGGAAGAGTTTAGTACAAAAGGAAGAAAAGAAGTAGGCTGGTAGCTCAGTTTAGAGAAATTAGAGTCAAGAGGGTTCTATTTTGTTGTGGTTTATTTCGTTTTTGCTTTTAGATGGGCAAAACCACAGTATGTGTGCTGCTAGTACACTCTGGTAGAGAGCAACATATTAATGATACTGAGAGAATTGCTGGAGTGGTGTTGTTGAGCGGGTGAGAGGGGATGGGATCTGTTGGAGAGATTGTCCTGAGGTAGGAGCATGGACAGTTCATCTCCTGTAACAGGAGGGAGGCAGAGTATATGGGCACAGATGCTGGAGGGGGGTAAAGGTGGTGGTGAGAGTATGTGGAAGTTGTTTTCTGATTTGTTAAAATTGCTCAGTGAAGTCAGAAAACAGGTCATCAACAGAGAGTGATTCTAGTGTGGAGAACGTTGGAAGGTTGAAGAATAAAAAGAAGACATATGAAATTCTCATCCAGGAGAATAGGGGCATGAGTGGATTAATGTCTAATGCTGCTGTTGTTAGATGCCATGGGGTTGGTTTTGACTCCTAGCGACTCCATGTGATAGAGTAGAACTACCCCATAGGGTTTTCTAGGCTGTAATCCTTATAGAAGCCAATCACCAGGTCTTTCTCCTGCAGCTATGCTGGGTAGGTTTGAACCACTAACTTCTCAATTAGCAGCTGAGCACTTAACCCTTGTGCAACCATGGTTTCTTAATGTCTAATACTTGGACTGATTTCTTACAGCAGTAGTGTTTTTTCTTATCAGTATTAAGTTACATTTGTCAGTGCTGTTTCACTCACCGAATGCTCGCTCATACTGGTGGTCCCAAGAACCCTATGAGGTGACAGAGAGTTAGTTGAGTGTTCTAACATTACACAGCTTGAAGTAAAAGTGTGGGACTCAAATCCAGATGTTCTCAATTGCAGTCTAGGATTCTTTTCTTCTATTTAAGTTCTCTTACTCTTTTTATATGCATGTTAATTAGTGATGATTTCCAAGGGTGAAAATATTTCATAGGATTTTCATTTTTCTTTCTGTTTTATTGCTCTGAATAATCATAGAAAGAGAGGAAACAGATTAAGTATTCTTTGTCCATTACTATTAAGTCTTGAATTTCTTCATCTTCAGCAATAGTCCAGTGCATAGCATGTTTAATGGTAAGAAAATCCTTACAGAGCTTAAAAATGAAATCTACTTAATTTAATAGGAAAAACATAGCCTTGTTAATGGAAATTTTGGTTGCTTTCCAGATCATAAATACATTTTTAGAAATACTTTTGTTAACATGGGAAGTTGTAATTTCCTTAAGTACAGAGTATTATAAATAGGCATGAGATATAGGAATTACTCTTCTTACTTTGCAGCCGAATCTCACGCAATGTTAATTGTGCCATATGAATAAGTAGTATTGAGGTAAAATATCTCTATTTTCCCTTAGGAATGATTAGAATTTCTAAGGTGGAATTGATTCTTTCCCTATTGTATTAGAAGTGGTTTAATCAATTTCACCTGCTGTAACTCCTCCTTAAAATGCGACTCTTAAAAAATGAATTTTTTGACATCTTCCACCTTCTGAATATTTGGTTATTTCTTTTTCCCTCTTTTAGACCTGCTTCTGTGGCCTTAAATCATGTTTGTGAAGTCACATTGACATCAGTCAGCATCTCAGTTCGATATTACTGACTATACTATAAATCACTGGAGTTTCTAAATCTTTCAACAGCTTGATTCAAGTCTTATGTAAGATTTAGTTAGTGTCAGAATAACTTAACTACACAAATGTTTGTCATACATGAAAGACTATAGGAATTGAGATTATTTCAGAAAGTCTATAGAAGACCAGTAGATACTTAAATTGGCATCCTGTCACAATGCTCTAAGCTAATAGATTGAATCCTTTTGTGACCTGTGGTGCATATAGTGCCCACCTACATTTTTCACCTGTGGGGTTTCGTGGGAAGAGCCTAGCCCACTTTTAGTGAGTGCTGCCATCTGGAGGCAGCCTGTATAACTGTGTGAATCTGAAGAAACAGGCCTCACCCCACCAACCCCAGTACCACCCTTTGGGACATATATGTCCCACTAATTGTATAAAAATCCATATTACCACAAAAAACCTTTTTTCATTTCATTCAAAATGCCTTCCATTACATAGAGTTTCAACAAAAAAATCAAACTAGAAACTAATTCTGCCTTGAAAAGGTTAACAGAAAGTTATCAAAATGTTGTAAACTTTTCCCCCTAGGATTCCTTAAGATAGATTAGGTTTTATAATACTGATAATAATTTACATATGATTTTGCCTACATACCAGGCATGAGGTTTTAACTAGTATCTTTGATGATCTCCTAAAATATTCTCCAAGGGAAATGGTAAGAATAAAAAACGTAGAAGAAAAATTCCAGTAAGTGCTTTTTAAATTCCATGAATACATTAAAAATTTTCTGTGTCAGTTGACTCATCTTAAATAATACCTTATGTTTTAATAGGCTAACAAATGTGTTTTGGATAAAAAACTATTCAATATGAGTGTTAACATTTTAAGATGCTTATGTCTTACTAGACTGGATTTAACCACATCTTTGGACTGTTTAATTATTATTAAATTTTAGTTTTTCAGGTAAGGTGAATGCTTTCATGAGCCTTCTCTTAACGCATTTATCAAAGTACCACAAAATTAAATTTTGTTTCTTTTAGTTTAACATCAATGTGATTAGATGATCATGTGTGTTGCCACATGTTCTGTGTGAAGATTAAAGTCAGTTCAGCTTAAAGAGACATCAAATAACAGATGACTGAAGGAAAGTGTACATGAGAACAAGAATGAGAGAAACGTTTATCTAGTAAGTTGTTGTGGGTCGAAGCCTTCTGTGAACTATCTAATGCCATAGAATATAACCAATCTGGTGTATTATAATGACCTGAGTGTTCTTTGAACAAATTTACAACTTTTCACTTTAAAACACTGATGCATTTGCTTCTAAACAGCAGTGATGATGATTCCCCAGCACTGAGTATATATACAAATAAACAATACAGCTGAGTTTCTCTACTTATGGTGTACTTACTATGACCTACACCACTTTCTCCACCTATAAAACACATATTCATCCTTAAGGATCTAAATTAAATGCCATTTCTTTTTGAATCCCTTCCTCAACTCCCATAGATAGTCATTGCATCTTCCTTTATGATCCAGTGACACTGCAAAAATCCATATTATAGCAAACATCACATTAAATTCTCATTTCCTCTGTGCTATAAGCTTCTCAGGAGTAAGGGCTATGTCTTATTCTTACTTGTATTCCCAATGTAGTTCTGAGCACACAGTGGAAACCCATTAAATATTTGTTGACTGACTGAATGAATGAACTAATCAATCTAACCATCTCTACTGGAGTTTTCATTTTTTGACAGCGTCTCCATTATAGATGCTCTTTTATTTACTGAGGCAGTCAACAAAACATATATTGGCGCTAATTTTATGTGCTGAGACAGAAGACATTTCCATTTGTGATATAAACTGAAGGCAAAGCATTCTGATTGTGGACTACCAGGCATTTGCCTGTGTACCATAGAAAACTAGGATAGCATCCCTTGTAGAAATTCCTGGATGTCTCTGTTTATTTTCATGACAGTGGAGAAGGCTGTACCAAGGGATGTGTCTCCTCCAAGTCATCTGTACTAGAGTGTGGAATCTCTGTCAAATCATGGTCACTGGTCAGGGGAAACTTGCCATGCCAGTTGCCACAGTTGGGTGCTGTTTTTGGCACTACAACTGGTACTACAGAGGACATAGTACAAAGAGCATGGTCTCTCTTAAAGTATCATCAGAAATCTCTTATGACTAGGCTACAGGACTTCTTTAGATCCTCATCAGGCCCTGTTCTTGTGCATATAAAGCATCCCATTACCTTCATGTGGAATCCCAGGGTGGTGCAATTGATGAATGCTCTTGGTTGCTAACTGAAAGTCTGGAGGTTTGAGTGCACTTAGAGGCCCCTTGGGAAAAAGCCCTGGTGAGCTATTGTGGCATAGTGGATAGGCATTTGTTTGCTAATCAGAAGGTCAACAGTTCAAACCCAGTGGCTGCTCTGCGGAAGAAAGATGGAGCGATCTACTTCTGCAAAGATTTACAGCCTTGGAAACCCAATGGGGTTCGCTATGAGTTGAAATTGACTTGATGGCAGTGAGTTTTTAATAATTTTTTTTGGATTGAGCTATTTCCAAAATCTCAGCAATTCTCTATGGAGCATGACATGATGGGGTCACCATGAGTCAGAGTCAACTTGTGGCAATTGGTTTATACTTTTACCTTCGTGCAGCTTCAGGTACCCCATCCTTTCATATTCTTTCTCTTCCCTCTGCTTCCCTCTTGGTCCCCCTGTGCCCTGAAGGAAGGGTCATGAAGGTCTGCAGAGTGAAAATGAGTGAGGTGCCTCATTTTATTCACTCAGCATACACCAAGCTGCTTTATCTCACAGGTACTCTTTGCCTGGAATCTTCTGCTTAGTATGCAGCGTAGAGTAGAAGCTTCTAAAAAGCACATTTCTTTCACTTAGCCCCCATGAGGACAAACCCAGCAAGGATATATTGGATTTATCTGAGTTTATTGGTGTTAGCCATGGTATGCCAAAAAAGTTGGCAATTCAGAAAACTGATATTAGAGTCCTAATATCAGTTATGTCTACATAGGACTGCCTTGGTGATGTTTTTGTTAAGAATTAGGTGACTCAACTCAGCTAGGCAATTAAGATTTATTTTCTTGGACTGAAATGACCAGTTTAGTAAAGACAATTGAACTGGTTCTGTACAGGCACTGAAATTTTTCCTTTCCCCTGATTAGCATGTGCTTTCTCTAGAACAAAGCAGCTATGGCAAAGGGAAAGGGACTTCTCTGTGGTACTGGGGAAAAAAAATGCACATTTGTCTTTACACAAACAGAGAGAGAAGAAAAATGAGAACCACCTGCTATGCAAAGTGCGGAGGGATTGAAGCTACTTTCCTGAGACTGGGACAATTAAGGCAGCGTTTGCATCTTGAACAGTGTCACTGTTGCCCAAGCCATGATTTTACAAGGTGCAGCTTTATGAACACATCTTGGCAAGAGATCAGGAATTTTTCCCAAACCTGTATTTAACCATTATAATCACTTATGTTTTCCAAAATGGGAATGTCCTTAAAACCTAAGCCATATATTTTAAACTTTGAATCTTCTGTAAAAAGATAAATAGCATGGTAGGGAAGTTACCTCTTCTTGAAGAATGAAGACCAAACTGAAGTTAGTTATAATTGCAAGGAAAGAAGAATTTTACGAAAAGCAATGGTTGGGTTAATAGACTTTGCTTCTATGGCTTTTAAATTTAAAGCATATTTGTTTCCATTACAGCTGCCTAAGCATTCTCTCCTCTTTGTAAGATGATTTTCACATTTCTCATCGACAACATGCTTTAAATTCTAATAATGCTTATTGACATAGAAGGTCCTGATTTTCTGCTGCTCACTTTTCTCAGCCCCTTGCCCTCAGCTTCTGGAAACTGTTCTCTTCAAAAGGAAACTGACTGTATTGAGAATCCGTTAGCAGTGAGGACAGAAGTGGTCCTTTGGAATCAAACTCAGAGTAGGGACTTGAAATACCTGCTTCCTAAAAAGAGCTTTGCTTATAGACATATTCCCAATGGTTGGGAACAAGTGGAAAGTTAACACAGGATGATACTGGCAGTAGAGAACCATGCCTTCTCATTTAGCAAAAAGCAATGACTCAGAAAATAGACATTTTAGAGTGAATGTGAAGGTTCATGGAATTTCTGAAAAGGGATAAAATGGATGTAAGGTGCACTGTAATGAACACTGAGAGGGGGATTCTGGTAGACCAAAATTGATGCCCACTTTCTGTGTGGCAGCCTGTAGCCAAGCAGCAGATGGCTACATGTAATCCTTATGAACATTAACTACCTGTTGAGTAGAAACACGAAAATGAACTGAGAAAATGGCAAGATGTGTGTTTCATCAAGACTTGGGACATCTTCCCAATCATCTTTGCATGTAGTGTACAAAATTAAGACTTACCAGTTGTCCTGGTTCCCAGTTAATGAAAAATAGCAGTCAGCCCCCTGAATGTTTCCTGGAAAGGCAAGAGACTGCAATGGTAATTGAGAGAAAAATCACAGTGCACCGAGTGCCACTATTCCCTTTAGCAACACTGAGATGTGCTCTTCAAGAAAGTTAACTTCATCCTTAGTTTGAGATTCACTATTTTTGTGTTAGCTCTTAGTTCCCATATGAACATCTGAACTAAATGTTTGAGTATGCATAGTAGGAATAGGGAAGAACAAGTTTTAGTACTTCTACTCTCATTACTTTGTTGTTGTTGTTGTTGTTATGTGCTGTTGAGTTGGCCCCAACTCATAGCGACTCCTCCTTGGGTTTCCAAGGTAGTATCACTACAGAAGTAGATTGCATAACCTTCCTTCCAAGGAGTGGCTGGTGGGTTTGAACTGCCATCCTTCTGGTTAGCAGGCAAGGGTCTTAGACACTACACTACCAGAGCTCCTCTCATTACTTTGGGCCCCTTGATTTTTCTACTCCAGACCAAATAATTTTGAGTAACAGAGGTCCTGGGTTTGATAACAGAGGGAAGGAAGCAAACTGGCATATTAGTTCCATTCCCTTTCTGACCTTAAGGGGCTCTGGTGGTGCTGAGCTTAAAGCAGTAGACTGCTAACCTAAAGACTGGTGGTTCGAACCCACCAGCCACCCCACAGGAGAAAATTGAGGCAGTTTGCTTCCAGAAAGATTTACAGCCTTGGAAACCCTATGCTGCTCTTTCTTGTAGGGTTGCTATGAGTTGGAATTCACTTGATGGTAGTGGATTTGAGTTTGGGTTTCTCACCTTGTCCTTTATTAAAGTAGCATTTCTTGTTGTGGTTAGCTTCGGCCCCCTACTCATGGCAACCTTATGCATAACAAAATGAAACATTGCCTGGTCCTCTGCCATCCCCATGACTGGTTATAGATCAGACCATTGCAATTCATAGGATTTTCATTCAAGAGTGGATCACTAGTCTTTTCTTACTCTTCTGTCTTAGTCTAGAAGCTCCACTGAAACTTGTTTAGCATCATAGCACCATGTAAGCTTCCACAGACAGATAGGTGTTGGCTGTGCATAAGATGCATTAACTAGTATAAAGTAATTTCACAGATTCATTATTTTGTTTAGGAGGCTAACCAAACCAAAACCAAAGTCACTGCTGTCGAGTCAATCCCAACTCATTCTGACCCCTCCTTGGGTTTCTGAAGTGGTATCTCTATGGAAGTAGATTGCCCAGTCTTCCTTCCGAGGAGTGGCATATGGGTTTGAACCTCCAGCCTTCTGGTTAGCAGTCAAATGCCTTAGGCACTATACAACCAGAAGTCCTAATTCAGAGTGCTGATGCTAGGTGAAGGCTTTCTCTCTCTGTCAGCTCTGGAGGAATATGTTTGTCTCCTTTCAACATCTATGAGTCCAGAGTTCCTTGGAGATCTCCATGTGTCTTGGCATCAGTTTTCTTTCCTGGGTTGGAGTTTCTCAGTACAGGGACCCTGGATCCAAAGGATGCTCTCCACTCCCAGCTCTTCTCTCTTGTAGTAGTAGGTCCCTCTGAACTCTGCTGGCTTGTTTAATCCCTCAAGTTGCAACCTAATCCTGTAGTTTGTATCCTACCTCTTAACATCATGTAGGTGAGGATTTACAACATACAGGATAATTATAACAGATCACAAAATGGGGAACAATCATACAATACCAGGAATCATGACCTAGGCAAATTGACATGTATTTTGGGGGACACACTTCAATCCATATCAGGCATCAAAGACATTTCTACTTTTGACAGGCAGCTTTGGGCTGAATCTCAAGCTCTTTGAAGTAAGCACCCACCCTACTCTGTGGTTAGGGATTTTGGGTCAGTGATGGTTCAGTGATAGAATTAACGCCTCCTATGTGGTAGATTTGGGTTTGATTTCTGACCAATGCACCTCATGTCCAACTACCACTGGTCTGTCAGTGGAGGCTTACATGTTGTTATGATGCTGAACAGGTCTCAGTAGAGCTTCTATACTAAGACAGACCAGGAAAGAAGTCCTGGTAATCTACTTCCATCCAATGAAAAACCTGTGGATTACAACAATCCGACACACAACTGATCATGGGGACCAGATGGCATTTCATTCTGTTGTGCGTGAGTTTGCCATGAATTGGGGTCAACTCAGTGGCATCTAACAACAACAACCAACAGTGATCGAAGTACTTAAGGGAAGAATGAAAAGCACTGGGATCCACTTTCTTAAATTAAGCAAACCCAAACATAATATAGTCCTTATGTGAAAATGATGGAGAATATATCTGGGAATCAGTTAATGCCAATGAAATGTTCACAACTCAATAGCAGGGGTTGAGGGGATGGGGGAGAAAGTGAGGAAGAGTCATGCAATTCTTGCCTCAAGTCTTGACTTCATTTTATAAAATGATTAGCTAGGTTTAAAATCTGCTCATGTACATTTCCCTTTCTCTGTGTTGGTATTTTTAAGAGCTGGTCAACTAAACCTATTTTCAGTAACATTCAAGGTAATGATACTGAGGCAATACTAAAAGGAAGACTGAAAATTCTCAATAGCCTGGTGATCTTGACCATTCCCAAAGCTGGGCATACTATGCTTCTTTTCTGGGAAGATTAGGAAGTGCCTTGTCCAATAGAGTTGGATAGTACTGTACCGCAGACTTTGTCAGACTTCACAGTGGTTGTGGTCAGATCAAGTTGCAGCATAGGATTTAAAGGTCAATTATGCCACGATTTTAGAGAGAGAGGAGAGTGGCTGGGAGGTAAAAAGTACCCTAAGCCTTGGCTTTTAAGACTTATGAAATTGTAGTCGCTTTGTGACATTTCATCGATCACTTTTCTTAATTTCCATTCTGATAGCAATCTCCCTAACCTTTTCCTAGGAAGTCTTTCATGGCAGAAACACTGTCCTGTGTCTGCCTCAGGGAGATCTGGCCAGTATTACAGAGCAGGGAGCAATGGAGGGGGGCACCCCAGTTTCTTGTTGCTTTGATATTTCCCTGTGTTTACTGAAATCAATGTTTAAATTTTAAGACCTGAAAATGGTGTAATCACAGCTAGGCATGGGGCTGCCTTTGATGAGCTCTAAATTAGAAAAATATGAAAATTAGAAACAGAGAAGCCAAAATGGCCCCGTGCTTAAATTAATGGCCTGAGGGAACATCTGTGCAGTTGCCTGCTTCTTGGTTTACAAACTGAAGCAGGCACATTTTCATCACAATGAATGTCTTTGAATAGCCGTGAAGGTCATCAGGATTAAGGGTTTTGACCTGTCACCACAATTGGACTTAGATTTGGTATCTTTATTTTTGGTCTGTAAAGTCTTTTATTCAGTGCAAAGTTGATCTCTTTCTGAGCGAGGCCTTGAGTATAGGTGGACTGGCTTCCTGTTTCTAATTAGTCGGCTCCCCCTGCTCCTGGCTGTCTTTGACCTATTAGTACAGGAGACCCACATCCTCTCTCTTCAAGGCTGCATTTGCAGGGGTCTGCTCCAGTACTGATCTGTTGGGTGCATTTGTGTGTCTAACATGATGGCTCAGTCTCTGAGGAACATGCCAGTGTACCCTCTGCCTATCAGCATCCTTGGGTCTTGACCATTTAGCATTTGGCCCTCTGGCATTTTTCTCAGATGGAATAATATATAAGTAAACATTTTGAAAATGCTGCTTGCGTGTTGTTATGTGCCATCAAGTTAGTTCCGACTCATAGTGACCCCATGTACAAAAGAACAAAACACTATCCATCCTGTGCCATCCCCACAATTGTTTCTGTGTTTGAGTCCATTGTAGCAGCCACTGTGTCGATCCATCTTGTTGAAAGTCTTCCTCTTTTTAGATGACTCTGTACCAAGCATGATGTCTTTCTCCAGGGATGTCCCTCCTAATAAGATGTCCAAAGTATGTGAGATGAAATCTCACCATCTTTGCTTCTGAAGTGTTCTGGCTGTACCTCTGAGACAGATTTGTTCATTATTCTGGCAGTTCTTAGTATATTCAGTCTCTACTTCTGTCTTCCTTATTCATTGTCCAACTTTTTGCATGCATAGGAGGCAAGTGAAAACACCATGGCTTGATTGCTAATCAGATGCAATTGATTATAATTAGTTTGCTTTCAATTCCTCATTGGTAGATATTTCTATCCAGGTATTTCATACATATTTTGGACTCTGAGTAATTTTTTAAATGATCTACATTGATGATGTGAAAGAAGCCTTGGCCTGTTTTTGAAAATCTTTAGTCTTGCAGCCCTACTATTTGGTTTGGCTTTCTGGCTTCTTACCTTCAGATCTTCTTTGTTGTTGTTAGTTGCAATTCAGTCAGTTTTGACTTGTGGCAACCCCATGTACCATAGAATGAAATGTTGCATAGTTTTGTGTCATCTTCACATTTGTTGATACACTAGTATCCATTGTTGTGGCTGCCATGTATTGGTTTGTGGATCAATCTAGAGGGCTCATCTTCCAGAACTATATTGGACAAAATCATCCTATTATGGATTGAGTTATGTCCCCCCAAAATATGTGTCAACTTGCCTGGGCCATGATTCTTAATATTATGTAATTATCTTCCATTTTGTGATCTGATGTAATTATCCTACATGTTGTAAATCCTCCCCTCTATGATGTTAATGAGGCAGGATTAGAAATAGTTATGTTAATGACATAGGATGCAATCTTCAGCATTGGGTTGTATCTTGAGTCTATCTCTTTTGAGATATGAAAGGGATTAAACAAACAGAGACCAGAGGGACTACTATCACCAAGAAAAAAGGGCCAGGAGCAGAGTGGGTCCTTTGGACTTAGAGACCCTGAGCTGAGAGCCTCCTAGATCCAGGGAAATATTGATGCCAAGAAACATGGAGATCTCCAAGGAATGCCAGGCCCATAGATGCTGAAGGGAGACAAGGACCTTCTTCCTAAACTGTGAAAAGTGGGAGAAAGCTTTCCCCTATAGCTAACACCCTGAATTTGGACTTCTAACCTCCTAGACTGTGAGATAATGAATTTCTGTCTGTTAAAGCCATTCATTTGTGGTATTTCTGTTATAGCAGCACTAGCTAAGACGATCGATCCATAGGGCTTTTCTTGGCTAATTTTTGGAAGTCAATTACCAGGCCTTTCTTCCTAGTCTGTTTCAGTTTAGGAAGACAGAAACATGTCTATATTGGGTCACCCTGAAGGTATTTGAAATACAGGTGGCATAGCTTCTATATTATAACAACATAGAAGCCACCACAGTGAGACAAACTGACAGGTGGTGGTTACATTTATATAGCCCCTCACAACCTAGCAAATGCTTTCCATGTACATTATTTAATTTTATCCTCAGAAGGGCAGATATGTGATCTTTGTTTCAAAAAGGTGACTCTCAGAGGTCACTGGAGTATGTAACAAGGCAGACATGATCCTGTATTCCCACTGCCTCTGACGTGCCAACCTCTCTGAGAGGGAGGTATTGCTAATAGAAAGAAGCTTTCTGAAAGAATAAAAGGTATATTGAATAGAAAAAAATGTGGTTATAAGTATCCCAACTCATATGTGGGGAACTAGAGAACAAGGGATGTGCTCTTCAGCAGTGTAAATCGTTTGGCAGACTGGGGCAAAGGAAGTGAGGAAGGGAAACTATAAGAAGGTGATTGTGATAGTGGGGAGCCTAGAACTTGTATAGGAAGACCTGACTCTGGGATGGGAGCTCTCCTGGTGTAGTGTGTAAGGCATTTGACTGCCAACCAAAAGGCTAGTGCTTCAAACCCACCAGCCACTCCTTGGAAGGAAGGTTGGAGAATCTACTTCTGTAGAGATATCGCCTTGGAAACCCAAGGAGGGGTCACTATGAGTTAGAAATGGCTTGATGGCAGTGAGTTTGGTTTTTTGGTTTTTTACTCTAGGATGAGCACAGGGATGGGCACAGCCAGCATGGTGTAAAAGGCCAAACCAACATGGCTGCAGAGAACACTTTCTTGGTATTAGGTTGGACTGAAAATGTGAGGAGGATGGAATTTGTGAATGCTTGGCATACCTCACTTTTTCTCTCAACTTCTTAGATATTCATGTAGTGATTGCACATGCCACTGAGGAGAAGGAAAACTGTGGTTATTGAGTGTTATTTTCATTTACATAACCAGGACATTGCCATACAGAGGTGTTAAGTGGTTTGTTTGTTTTGTTGCTCTGTTTTGAAGGTTATGCAAAGGAATTGAATCTTCTCTTTTGAAATCCTTTAGGTCCCAATTTGACCCCCTGGGAATGTTCCTTGTTAATTGAAAAGATACTGCTCTCTGAAAGAATAAGCCTTATACATTGGCTCAGGTTCATCATGTTCTTTCGATTCACCCACTCAATTCGTGTGTAGCCTCATGAAAGTCTTTTCTTACTTCCCAAGTTAGAATGATTCAGTGATAACTATAAAATACTTTTTTTCTAGTAATTGCAATCAGATTTCTGAATATATTTGTGGGCCTATAGTTTTTCAGTTTTACACCTAAATAGATGCCATCAGAAGTGTTTTGAGGGCTGATTTAGCTTGAAGAAGTTCTATTTAAAACCCATTCTTGTAGTTATAGCATTTTCAGCAGCAAGGAAAGTAAAGTCAGTCTGGTCATAAATGACTATCTGTGAGCATGTTAATTCAAAGCTCTCCACTATGTGAAGATAAGATTTCCTTCTCACAAACACAGAAGCAGAAATCTGAAAAAGAAATAGCCTCATAGTTGCTCTCTCAGGATATTGTTATTGTTGTGTGCTGAGTCAATTCTCACTCACAGCAACCCTGTAGGACAGAGTAGAATTGCCCCACAGGGTTTCTAATGCTGTAATTTTTATGGAAGCAGACTGCTACATGTTTCTCCTGCAGAGCAACTGGTGAGTTCAAACCACCAACCTTTTGGTAAGCAGTCAAATACTTAACCATTGTGCCACCAGGCTTCTTTCCAGGATATTAAATAACAACAACAACAAAAAACCCAAACTCATTGCCATTGAGTCGAATCTGACTCATAGTGACCCCCATTGGTTTTCCAAGGCTGTACATCTTTATGGAAGTAGATTGCCCCATCTTCCCTCTGTGAAGCAGCTGGTGGATTTGAACTGCTGACCTTTTGGTTAGCAGCCAAATGCCTTATCTGCTATGCTAAATAACTAGTTTATCAAGAATTAGGGTGCCGTGAGTTAGTGGAAGGAGCCCTGGTTAAGTGCTTGGATGCTAGCCAGAAGATCAGAAGTTCAAACCCACCAGCTGAAAGATGTGGCAGTCTGCTTCCATAAAGATTACAGCCTTGGAAACTCTATAGGCAGTTCTACTCTGTCCTATAGGGTCATTGTACATCAGAATCAATCCAGTGGCAGTGAGTTTGAGTTTGTTTGGTTTTGAGTTAGTGGACACAGGGTAAAGGGTGGGAGAGTAGCCTCACCAAGAAGGTGTGAAAGCAAAGTGTGGCCCTTGCTCACAGTTGGCAGGCTGCAGACTCAAGGATACATTTAAAAGCTGCCTTTTTGGATGCAGTATTTTTTGAACATCAGAGGGTTTTATGCACATATCTGAAGAAGATTAAGGGATCGGGGGTTGTACTGTACTGTGAGAGAAGATGAGATTAACTTTCTCCAGCTAGAAAGACTGGATACATTTTAAAAAGAATTTTAACCAGAATGATTTCTAAATTCTCCTGGAATCTATTACCATCTCTTAGCTCCTGGGCTTTGAAGCAGGGACTGCTAAAGAAACAGCAGTAGCAGGGTGATTGACTTTCCTCTGTGGTGAGTTTGAATACCAAGGTGCCAAATGAGAGGGGAAAGGCTTCTCTGACTTGTTCCTGGTGGTAGGGAGATATTGCACAAAGCCTGCTTGCAAATTGGGCAGCCTGACAATCTATAATGAAAACTGCTGTAATCTGTTTACACCATCACGTTCCTATCAGGATGACTAGAGTATTTAGACCTTCTGTTTGAAAAGTCAGAAGTGAATGTTTTGCTTCAACGCTTTATTCACAATGATGTCATCTAATTGTGCTGTAAAATTATAGGAAACAAATCATCCAATTCTCCTTTTTTTCTTCTGCATGGACATGATTTTAGAACCATTTAATGATTCTATAAGGAGACCCTGGGTGGTACAAATGGTTAAGTGCTGGACTACTAGCTGTCAAGGTTGGCTGTTCAAACCCACCCAGTGGTGCCTTGGAAGACAAGCTTGGCGATCTGCTTTTAAAAGTTCACAACCTTGAAATCCTATGGAGCAGTTCTGCTTTGCATATGAGGGTTGCCAGGAGTTGGAATCAACTTATGGACAACTGTTTCGGTTAGTGATTTTACAAGCTTCCTTTCCTTCTGGGTCCCTGTAGTTATACGTTTTGCCTGTGTCATAATCACAGATGCCCAGGACAGTGCAGATGGTTAACAAGCTTAGCTGGTAACTGAAAGGTTAGAGGTTCAAGCCTACCTAGTGGTACCTTGGAAGAAGGCCCGGTGATCTATTTTTAAAAAATCAGCTATTGAAAACACTGTGGAGCACAGTTCTACTCTGACACACATGGAGTCCTATGAGTTAGAATTAACTTAATGGCAACAGGTTCTCTCTTTTTTTTAAGTATTAACTCAAGTTAATACATGTCGTCCCTAGTTAACAATTGCCCCTCCTTTCCCCTCCTGTGCCTGGTAACCTTCAAAGAATGATTCTGTGTCTAAACCTTTTCTTGACTTTTTACAGTAGTTGTCTCATATAATATTAACTTGGGTGAAGGGAAAGGTGATAGACAATAAGGGAGAGGTCAGCAAAAAATGTATCAAGGGAAAGGAAGACACTAGGAGGGGCACAAGAGTTAAAGGCAACAAAAGTAATTACTATTACATACACAGTCCTGCAATAACAGTGGCAACACTAATTTACAAGTGGATAGTAGACATTCAAGCTGAACAGTGGTGGGAAAGTGACTGTTGTTGTTGTTGTTGTTAGTCTAGTCACCTCTGACTCATAGCAACCCTATGCACAGCAGAATGAAACACTGTGCAGTCCTGTGCCAGCCCCATGATCCTTGCTATACCTGAGCCCATGGTTGCAGCCTCTGTGTCAATCCATCTCTTTGAGGGCCTTCCCCTTCTTCGTTGACTCTCTACTGTCCCAAGCATGATATCCTTCTCCAGGGGATGGTTCCTCCTGACAACGTGACCAAAGTTAAGTGAGACAAAGTGTGGCCGTTCTCGCTTCCAAGGAGCATTCTGGCTGTACTTCTTCCAGGACAGATCTGTTAGTCCTTTTCGCAGTCCATGGTACTCTTTAGCATTCTTTGCCACTCCAAAGCATCAGCTCTTCTTTGGTCTTCTTTATTCATTGTCCAGCTCTCACATGCATAAGAAGTGACTGAAAATACCATAGCTTGGATTATGCCCACCTTAGTCTTCAACGGAAGGTGACTACAACCTTGTATGTATATAAGTTTATCAGAGGATATTTCTACATACATATTTTATGTGTTGCAAATATATCTATGAATATAGTAGAGCATACGTACAGGGGGCAAAGTTATGGTTCTTAGTCATAACCAAACACCTTGAGAGAATGAGCAGCTGGGCTTGGGGGATCAGGTCCATACTCTTGTGGGACATCAAGATCAGTTGGCACAACATAGTCCTCAAAGACAATGTTCTACATCCTACTTCGATGAGTAGCAACTGGGGTCTTAAAAGCTTGTGAGCAGGCATCTAAGGTGCAGCTATGGGTCTCTTCCTACCTGAGCAAAGAAGAATAAGGGGAATAAAAAAACACAAGGAAGCAAATAGTCCAGAGGACTAATGGACCATGTAGACCCAGCCTCCATGACCCTGAGAGCAGAAGAACTAAATGGTCCCTGGCTACCATTGCTGAATATTTTGATCACAATAGGAGATCCTGGATAGAGTGGGAGAAAAATGTGGGACAAAACTCAAAATCATTTAAAAAAAAGACCAGGCTTACTGGTCTGAGAGAGTTTAGTGGGCACCCCCAAGACTATGGCCTTAGACAGCCTTCAAGCCTGGAACTGAATTTACACCTCATGGCTCAACTTTCAGCCAAATAGACAAGTCTATAAGGTGAGCAATAATACCAGAGAGGTAATTAGGTCTTAGAACAATCATCATGTTGTTAGGTGTGTCGAGTCATCTCCAACTCATAGCGATCCTATGCACAGCAAACGAAACACTGCCTGGTCCCACGCCAGCTCCATGATCCTTGCTATACTTGAGCCCATCACCGCAGCCACTGTATCAATCCATCTCATTGAGGGCCTTCCCCTCTTTTGCCGACCCTCCACCTTACCAACCATGACATCCTTCTACAGGGAATTGTCCCTTCTGATAACATGACCAAAGTAGGTGAGACAAAGTCTGGCCATTCTCGCTTCCAAGGAGTATTCCAGCTGCACTTCCTCCAGGGCAGATTTGTTAGTACTTTTAGCAATCCACTGTACTTTCAGCATTCTTCACCAGCACCACAACTCAAAAGCATCAACTCTTCTACAGTTTTCCCTATTCATTGTCTCTCACATGCATATGAGGCAATTGAAAACACCATGGCTTGTGCTAGCTGCACCTTAGTCCTCAAGGACACGTCTTTGCTCTTCAGCATTTGAAAGAGGTCTTTGCAGCCAATTTGCCCAGTGCCATAAGTTGTCTGATGTACTGACTGCTGCTTCCATTGGCGTTGATTGTAGAACCAAGCAATGTGAAGTCTTTGACAACTTCAATCTTTTCTCCATTTATCATGATGCTGCTTATAGGTCCAGTTGTAAGGATTTTTATTTTCTTTGTATTGAGATGTAATCCATACTGCAGACTGTATTCTTAAATCTTCATCAGTAAGTGCATCAAGTCATCCTCACTTTCACCAAGCAAAGTTGTTTCATCAGCATATTGCAGGTTGTTAATGATTCTTCCTCCAATTCTGATGCCATGTTCTTCTTCATATAGTCTAGTTTCTTGGATTGTTTGCTCAGCATATAGATTGAACAAATATGGTGAAAGGATGCAACCCTGACACACTCCCTTCTTGGTTTTAAACCATGCAGTATCTCCTTGTTCTGTTCAAACAACAACCTGCTGGTCTATGTACAGGTTCCTGATGAGTACAATTAAGTGTCTGGAATTCCCATTTTCTCAATGTTACCAATAATTTGTCTTGATCCACACAATCAAATGTTTTACGTAGTAAATAAAAAGTAAACATCTTTCTGGCATTCTTTGCTTTGAACCAAGATCCGTCTGACATCAGCAATGATATCCCTCATTCCGTGTCCTCTTCTGAATCCAGCTTGCATTTCTGGAAGTTCTCTGTCAATATATCACTGCAACCATTTTTGAATTATTTCAGTAAGCTTTTACTTGCATGCAATATTAATGATATTGTTCGATAATTTCCACATTCTGTGAAATCATCTTTCTTTGAAATGAGTACAAATGTACAAATATGGATCTCTTTCAGTCAATTCACCAGATAGCTGTCTTCCAAATCTCTTGGCATGGCTGAATGAGTGCCTCCAGTGTGGCATCTGTTTGTTGAAACGTCTCGATGGGTATTTCGTCAATTCCTGGAGCCTTGTTCTTCACCAGTTCTTTCAATGCAGCTTTGACTTCTTCCTTCAGTACCATTGGCTCTTGATCATATCTAACTCCAACATTTCATTATAGTAATTGGCTTTGTCTGCTTGAGCTGCTCTTTGAAATCTTCTATTCAGCTCTTTTATCTTGTTTCTTCCATTTTCTTTAGCTACTCTCTGCTCAGTGGCAAGTTTCAGAGTCTCTTCTGACATCCATTTTGGTCTTTTCTTCCTTTCTTGTTTTTTTCATGACCTTTTGCTTTCTTCATGGATGATGTTCTTGATGTCGTCTCACAGTTCCTCTGGTTTTCGGTCATTGGTGTTCAATGCATCAAATCTATTCTTTAGATGGTCTCTAAATTCAGGAAGGATATATTTAAGGTCATATTTTGGCTCTTGTGGACTTGTTTTAATTGTCTTCAACTTCATGTTGAACTTGCAAATGAGCAGTTGATGATCTGTTCCACAATCAGCTCCTGGCCTTGTTTTGCTAAAGACACTGAAATTTTCCATTGCCTCTTGCCACAGATGTAGTCACTCTGATTCCTGGATATTCCATCTAGTGAAGTCCATGTGTATAGCCATCGTTTGTGTTGTGGAAAAAAGGTATCTGCAATTAATAAGTCATTGGTCTTGCAAAAGTCTATCATGTGTTCTCCAGCATTATTTCTGTCACCAAGGTCAAATTTTCCAACTACTGGTGATTCTTCTTTGTTTCCAACTTTTGCATTCCAGTCACCAGTAGATTTCCAGTCACATATCTTGAGTGCGTGTTTGGTCAATTTCAGACTGCAGAAGTTGATAAAAATCTTCAATTTCTTCACCTTTGGCTTTGGTGGTTGGTGCGTAAATTTGAATAATAGTAGTATTAACTAGTCTTCCTTGTAGGGATATGGATATTATCCTATTACTAACAGCATCATACTTCAGGACAGATCTTGAAACATCGTTGGTGTTCATCTTCAAATTGTCATTCCTGGCATCATAGATCATATGATTGTCTGCTTCAAAATTGCCAAAACCAGTCCATTTCAGCTCACTAATGCCTAAGATTTGGGAGCTCTGGTAGCATAGTGACTAAGGCACTTGACTGCTAACCAGAAGGTTGGCGATTCAAACCCACCAGCCACTCCTCAGAAGGAAGGTTGGGCAATCCTACTTCCGTAGTGATACTGCCTTGGAAACCCAAGGAGGGGTCGCTATGAGTCGGGTCTGACTCGATGGCACATAACAACAACACAACAACAACAATGCCTAAGATATCAATCTTTATGTGTTCCATTTCATTTTTGACAACTTCTAATTTTCCTAGTTTCATACTTTGTACATTCCATATTCTGATTATTAGTGGATGTTTGCAGCTGTTTCTCCTCAATTTGAGTTATGCCACATCAGCAAATGGAGGTCCTGAAAGCTTTAGTCTATCCATATCATTAAGGTTGCTTCTACTCTGAGGAGGCAGCTCTTTCCATCATATTTTGTGTGCCTTCCAACCCAAGGGGCTTGTCTTCCTGCACTGTATCAGACCATATTTCTGGGCTATTCGTAAAGTTGCCCAGTAATGTGTCAGACAGTGTTTTTCTGCTATTTCATAAGGTTTTCCCTGGCCAATTCTTTGAGAAGTGGATGGCCTCTTCCTTCTTCCTAGTCTGTCAGCTGTGTTGAAACATGTGCACCATGTGCAACCCTACTGGTGTTTGAAACACTGGTGGTACAGCCTCAAGCCTCACAGCAACACACAAGCCACCACAGTATGACAAACTGACAGACAAGTTCGTCTCCCTTAGCTGTTTGAAACCTCCTCACTCTCTCCTTAGCCAGATCCTGCCTCTTTGTTGTCCCCTGCTTTCCCTCCTTCCTACCTCTTGGCTGGGGCCTGTCTCCCTCCCCTTACCTGGATCCTGCTGCTTTTGTCATCCCCAGCTTTCCCTCCTTCCTGCCTCTTGGGTAGGGTCTGTCTCCCAACAAATCAAATGTATGATTGATTAATCATATGGTATATACTCAATCAATCATATGAGATTAAAAGGGCAGCATTTTCCCAGGATGAAGCTCAGAATGGAATATGAAAGAAAGACAAAGGGAAATTGTAAACACAGAGAAGCAGTGGGAAGAGGGCTGTTATATTGTGGGGATTGCAATCAATGTCACAAAACAAAATATGAATGAATTGTTGAATCACAACCAATTTTCTCTGTAAACTTTCACCCCAATCACAATAAAAAATAAGTGAAGTATTAACTCAATGATGTTATTATTAGTATTGGTATTAAATTGCCTGCAATATTGTTTTTACTCTGAGAAGTGAATGGTATCTTGTGTAGGTAGGGAATTCTAAGAATACAATCCTTTTATCTCACTAGTATCTAGGTAAAGTCTGATGCCAGTCTAATTCTTTTTCCATCATAGGTAATTTGTTATTTTTGTCAAGAAGCTTTCATTAAAATCAGAAATAAGACAGCTGCACTACTTTTAAAAAAATCACGTTTTTCACACTGTGCCCATGTTCTCTTTAATTGTGTTCTGATGGTTCTTTTCCAGTACTCTAGTTTCCCTGTCCCCTTCTCATCTTTGCTTTAGAGTAATTGTTGACCTTTTGGTGTCATATATATAGTTTTTAGTAGAGCACTGTACTTAGACATAATATCCTTTATTTTATGCACCACTCTGTTATTTCACTAAAAGATGATTTCAGGGGATAGTTATGGTTTAAGGTTTAAAGAGTATCTGAAATCTGGTGTCAACTTGTCCAGTAAGTCTGGATTTTTTAAGAATTTGAGTTCTATTCCTCATTGTCTTAGTTGTCTAGTGCAGGTATAAGAGAAATTCCATCAGTGGATGGTTTTAACAAACAGAAATTTATTTTTTCATAGGTTAGGAGGCTAAAAGTCTAAATTCAGGGTGTGAACTCTAGGAGAAGGTTTCTCTCTCTTTTGGCTCTGGGGAAGGTCCTTGTCTCCTTTCAACATCTGTGGGCCCGTTGTTCCATGGAGATGTCCATGTGTCTTTGAGTTAGTCTTCCCCTGGATATAGGATGTTCTCAGGCAAGGGACCCTGGATCCAAAGGAAATGCTTTGCTCTTGGCTCTTCTTTCTTCCTGGTACTGAGGTCACTTTCTATCTTCTGGCTTTACTTTCCTTTTATCTCCTATAAGATAAAAGATAATGCAGACTACACCCAAGAGAAACTGCCCTTAAGTCAGGGATATGACCTGACTAAGAGTGTTGCATCCCACACTAATCTCTTTAAAGTTTTAAAGATGCTGATCACATCATATCGCAGGGATGATTACATCATTATATAACTGCCATACCACTGAGAATCATGGCCCAGCTAATTTGACACATGTTTTGGGAGGACATAATTCTATCCATGACATCCCATTCTTTGGCTCCCCAAAGATTCATTTCCTTGCCAATGCAAAACATTTTAACTCTATCAGATCATCCCGAAAGTCTTAAATCAACTCCAAGTCCAGAGTCCATCCTGGTGTAAAATTCCTCTTCATTTGTCAATCTAGAATGTAAATTATCTGCTTCCAAAGTACATTAGTGGAACAGGCACAAGGTAGACATTTCCATTACAAATGGGAGAAATTGGAGGGAAAGAAGGAATAATGGGCACCAAGCAAGTCCCAAACACAGCAGAACAATTTACATTAGCTTTCAAGGCTTGAAAGTAATCCTCTATTCTCTAAGACTATCTAGGCAATGGTCCTGCCTTCAAGACTCTCGATTTTGGCCATACTCTCTGGATACTAACCCCTTGGCCCTGGGCTTTAGCTCTGCCTTCTAGGACTAGTGGGATGGAATGCCCTTGGCTTTGGATAGCCCAGTTCTTTTAGTCCATCTGAGTGGTGACCCCACCTCCTCATCCCCTGCAGTCCTTATTCTTCTACCCCTTGGGCATGGCAGCCATGCCCTCTCAGTTTTGGGCAGCAGATCTGGTCCTGCCCCCCTGGCACTTATGAACAGGAGCTCCATACTCTGGAACCAAATTGGTGAAGATCCAACTTTTTAAATCTAGGCCCTGCACTCTGAAACCCCTGAGGCCATAGTCCCACCCTTTGAAACCCCAGATGTTGTGGCTCTACCCTTTGAGACTTGAGGTGGCTCTGCTTCCCACACTCCTTATCTCTTCAGCTTCTGCTTCCTGGTTCCTTGACCACTTGGTCCCTTAGTCCCTGAGGTCTCTTGGGCTGGCCCAGCCTCTGCTCTGCTCAGGTAAGTGTTACAAAGCTCTTTAGCTCTAGTGATAAGTGCCTAGAGGCACCCCAACCCATCAATAAGCTTTGGCTTGAAGGTGCTTAACTCTCTTGCTCCATGGGTTGGCAAGTCTAGCTCCTCTTACAAGTCTCAGGTGGCACCTCACTCCTCCTGCCTGAAGGCATTCAGCTCTCTTGCGCTGTGAGTTGGCTGCCACACCATCTCATGATGGTCTCCTAGTTTTGCTGCTGCTTTTTCTCTGCTACTGCTTCTTGCCATCTGTACCATCTCTGATGTTACAGTTTTCCTCACTTCCTTTTGAGCCCTTACCAGAACTGCCTTTGATATCCATAGTTCCACCAACAGTCTCAAGGCAATCTAATCTTTTACTGTTGAGCACCTTAATACTCTTCCAGCCTCTACCCATTAACCAATTCCAATACCGTTTCTACATTTTAGCTGTTAGAACAGCACCCCACTCTTGGTACCAAATTCTAAATATCTGGTACTGCTGTAATAGAATACAACAAATGGATAGCTTTAACAAACAGACATTTATTCTCTCACAGTTTAGGAAGTCTGAATTCAGGATGCCAGCTCTAGGGGAAGGCTCTTCCTCTGTCAGCTTTAGGGGAAAATCATGGTCTCATTTCAACATCTGTGGGCTTGGTGTTCCTTAGAGATCTCCATGTGCCTTGGCATCCATCTTCCTCTGGGTCTGGGAGAGTCTCAGTGTAGGGACCCCAAGTCCAAAGACAAACTTCACTCCCAGCTTTCTTCCGGATCCTAAGGTCCATCTCTCTGCTGGCTTCTCTCTCAGGCTACACCCCAGGGAAACTCCCCTTAGATCAGGGCTATGACATGAGTAAGGGTGGTAACTGAAGTAAGGGTGATGCTTCCCACCCTAATCCTGTCTCATTAACATTACAAACATAACTTAATCCTTTTTAACACAACCTAATCCTCCCTCATTACTCACAGGCAAAACCAAAACCAAACTTACTGCCATTGAATTGATCTGACTCATAGAGACACTATAGGGTACAGTAGAACTGTCCCATAGGGTTTGCAAGGCTGTAAGTCTTTATGAAAGCAGACTACCTTATCTTTCTCCCACAGAGCGGCTGGTGAGTTCAATCCACTGACCTATTGGTTAGTAGCCAAATGCTGTGCCACCAGAGCTCCTTTAACCACAGGCAGAGGTTAGGATTTACAACACATCATAAAATGGAGGATAATCACACAATACTCGGAATAATGGCTTAGTATATAGTAACACATATTTTTGGGTGACATAATTTGATGCATAATATTAATTCTGGCTTAGTTATCTAGTGCTGCTATAACAGAAATACCTCAAGTAGATGAATTTAGAAGAAATGTATTCTCTCACCGTTTTGAGGCTAGAAGTCTGAATTTAGGGTGCCAGCTTTAAGGGAAGACTTCTCGGTCAGCTGTCTCTTGTCTCATTTGAACATCTGTGGGCCCAGCATTCCTCAGAGATCTCTGTGTTTCTTGGCATCAGTCTCCTCCTGGGTCTAGGAGGTTCTCAGCACAGGAACCCCAGGTACAAAGCATGTGCTTTGCTCCTGGCTTTTCTTTCTTGGTGGTGCTGAGCTCCCTCCTTTCTACTTGCTTCTTTGTCTACTATAAGGAAAAGGTGTTACGTCCCACCCTAATTGCCTTACAAATGATTAACTGATAACATCATGAGGGATGATTACATCATTACATAACTGCCAAACCACTGAGAATCATGGCTCAGCCGAGCTGACACATATATTGGGGGTACACAATACAATCCATGATGTGTGTTTTTCTCCCCTTCTGTCAGGAACCATCTATTGTGGCCCTGATCAAAGCTGTTAGTAGTGGTAGTCAGGCATTATCTAGTTCTTCTGGTCTCAGGGTAGTTGAGGTTGTGGCTTGTCTAGGTTATTACCCTAGCCTGTAGACTAGTTTCTTCTCTGATACTTTAGTTTCCTTCTTATTCTTTTGCTCCTTAGGAGTGAGAACAATATTTTATCTTAGATGGCTGTTCACAAGCTTTTAAGACCCCAGATATTATTCACTTTGCTGGGATGCAGAACATGAACTTTTTGAACTTTATTATGCCAGTTGACTGTGTTGGCCCATGAGACTAAGGTCTTAAGCATTCAAACCTAGAAAACCAATCTCACAAGGTGTTTGGTTATATCTGAGAAGTATCTGGAATTGTGTCATCTATGAATATATGTACTTAAAGCATTACTATTTACTTATTTGGGAGCTCTGGTAGTGTAGTGCCTAAGGTACTTGAGTGCTAACCAGAAGGCTGGCAGTTCAAACCCACCAGCCACTCCTCGGAAGGAAGGTTGGGCAATCTACTTCCGTAGTGACACTGCCTCAGCAACCCAAGGAGGGGTCGCTATGCATTGGGTCTGACTCGATGGCACATAACAACAACAACAACAACAACAACACCCATATACCTATTTGCCTATACACATAAATATGTGACCATGCACTTGTTTTTTTGATCATTTTTGGTGTTTTTGCTAAATTATATATGTCACATTTGTTAGCACAAATGTCCTTTTCTCGTGTTTCTTAGTGATATCATTTACTTTGATTAGGCCGTGCTCACTACACCCACATTTGATGCTACTTTTCTGTCACTACTTGTTAACAGATTTTGGGAGGTTCTAGCAAATATAAGAGAGAAAAGAAAGGAGTATGTATTGAAAAAGAAAAGATGAAATCTCCTCTCTTTGTACTAATGATTATATTTAGAAAATGCAAGAGAATCTTTTAAGTAAAAAAAAAAAAAAAAAAACCCTGAAACTAAGAAGGGTGTTTGGTAAGATAGGTAATTACAAGAAAAACATACAAAAATCACTAAGTTTTCTCAGTTCAAGCAAGTAAAGAATTTGTATTGTTATGCATCTTTGTAAAATCATTTCTAACCCAGAACTGGACAAGTTCCTTCTTTAGTCTGCCAGCTAAAGTTTTTTTTTTTTTTTTGCGAAGTAGGGAAATTTTCCTCTATTATTTCTTCAGCTATTGCCTCTCCTCCATATGTTCCCTTTTCTCTGTTATTTGTGTGCTCTTGTTATTTGTATGAATATTATATGCCAACTGCCTTTTCTTGGGAGGATTCGTCCTTTTATTGTGAGGTTTTATCTTCCGTGTTTTGGAAGATGGTCCTTTATTTTATGATATAATGGGGATAGCAGATGGTAACCGTGTGTATGTGTACGTCTGGAATTATATATTCATGTGAACTTTTTTGAGGAAACTGCTGATGTTGCTAGCTCTTGGTTAAATGTCATATTTAAACTTTTTGGTAATACTGTGGTTAATAATGTTTGCTAATTAGTTAAAGCAGCATTTAAAATGCCAGGACATCCTTAATTTCATGCTTTGATAGGAGTAAAGGAAACAGAGTTTGCTTTTCGATATGCATATTTGTTCTAACATCTGGGGCCTTCCTCAGAATATGCAAACTAAAATAAATAAATAAATAAATGTTGTTGTTGTTGTTATGTGCTGTCGAGTCAGACCCAACTCATAACGACCACTCCTTGGGTTTCCGAGGCAGTATCACTACGGAAGTAGATTGCCCCATCTTCCTTCCGAGGAGTGGCTGGTGGGTTTGAACTGCCAGCCTTCTGGTTAGCACTCAAGTACCTTAGGCACTACGCTACCAGAGCTCCCAAATAAGTAAACAGTAATGCTTTAATGACACTATCTAGTTGAGTATGAGATGGGTTTCTATTTGCATACATCTGATGCATCCTCATTCCAGGAGCTTAACTGAACTGGACTTTATTTTTCTCAGTAGCAAGAAGATTGGAAGTAGGCAATCCAGGGCAGGTGTGGAGGCTCCAGGAGCTCAAGCTTCTTCCATCTTTCTGCTCCTCATGATTGCCAGAATGACTGCCACACCTCTGGGCTTCATGCCTGTGTTTCAGGCAGCAAGTAGGGTCAGTGGCAAAGAAGGAAAAGTGGAAAACAAATTCAAACTGAGTTTCCTTTCTTTTAAAGGTTTTTCTAGAAGCTCTACCAGTGGCTTCCAATTAGATCTCGTTGACCAAGAATGTGTTGCATAGTTACTCCTAGCTGCAGAGAGTTCTGGGGAAGTGAGTTTTGGGTCAGGCAGATTGTCACTCTGAATGAAAGTGAGGTTCCATTAGTAATGAAGAAGGAGTGACTGGATTTTGGATACTCAACTGACAGTGTCTGACCCTTCACACGCCCCTCCATCTTCATTCCTGCTGACTCCTGCTCATCTGTCAGGTCTCTGTTAGTGAATTCTCTTCCAGGAAACTCCCTGTGAACCCGTACGACAGGGTAAGTGCCCATCCTTTGAGCACTGATGGTACTGTTATAACCATACATCCTACAAAACATCTAACTTACCCATAAAACTCCAAAGAACAAGCATATTACCATCAAGTCAATTCTGACTCATAGTGACCCTATAGGACAATGTAGAACTGCTCCAAAAGGTTTCCAAGACTGTGAATCTCTATGGAAGCTGACTGGCACATCTTTTCCCCATAGAGCAGCTAATGGGTTCAAACTGCTGACCTTTCACTTAGCAGACGTGCATTAACTCCACCACCAAGGCTCCATATTATCTGGAAATGTGTTTCATGTAAGTACTGCTTCGTTACACTTGTAAGTGCCATCAGAGTAGGATTTGTTGCCCAACTGTTATTCCCAGCACCTGAAACAGCACTTGGCACACAGTAGGGTGCTCAGTTAAAGTGTGTTGAAGTGAACTGTTGAAAACTAGTGTAACTTACTGAAATTCAGGGGTCTCAGAGCACCTTGTAGATTTTTTAAAAATTCTTTTTATTTTTACCTTTTTTTTTTTGAGGTATAATTCATCCATTGTATACATTGTTAGGTGTTTTTAATCTTTTAAAACATAAGTTTAGTTTGTTGGTGCCACACATGCAGATATTTGTAGCTGGGTATGTTGTTGTTGTTGTTATGTGCCGTTGAGTCAAACCTGACTCATAGCGACCTCTCCTTGGATTTCCGAGGCTGGGTATAGATTGTTAAATACACCAGTTGTTTCTTTTTTCTTTTTTTTTTTTTTAATTGTGGTAAAAATACATATAACACAACATTTGCCAGCTCAACATTTTTTACATGCATGTTTTATATAAAACAATTGCCAGTTGTTTTATATGGTGCCAACCATGATGACCACGAACCAAGCAGGGGTAGAGACAGTGGTTTCAGATATAGGATTCCAGTGCTGTGAACAAGGTGGCCAGCTTACTCCACAGGGATGTTGGAAGATAAATGAGGTTGTTTACCTGAAAAATATTTAAAACTCTTGCCTTTCTAGGAGAAAGACCCTATGTTAATTCCTGATCAGTTAATCCTCTATTTCCTTTGGCCATGGGGATGGGAAGGAGTGAGGAAAAGGTGCAGATTGTCTAACGGTCATTGATTCTTGATTTTGTAATTGAATTATAATGTTCTGGGATGTTGGCAGGAGACCAGCCTTTTGTGGGGGTAAAATAAGGCTATTGTTAATGAGAGTCAGTATTTCATGAGTCTGCATTATTGGCTCCAGTCTAAGCCCTGTCGGGGCAGGTGATGTGTAATACAATGTATTAAGAAGAGCTAGATGCGTGTACGTTTTTTATCTGTGGCTATTCTCGTGTTCCATTTCTGTTTCTGGTTAGATAATAAAAAAGTTATGGACTTGGACCTCATTAGCTTTAGAAATGCTTTGACTGGGTTACATTTCAATGTTTTACTAAAATGTTTCTGTGAGGAGTAACTCCATCTTTAGCAGAACTGGTGAAGTCATGGATTAAGGGTTAGGACAGTTGAAAAGCTGATCTAAGGCAGTGTCCCACAAAGCGTGATCTCAGATCAGCAGTATCAGCATCACCTAGGAAACTGTTAAAAACATGAAGTCTAGGTCCCATTTCAGTCCTGCTGAATCAGAAACTCTGAAGGTGGGGCCCAGTGGCCTATCAGTGTTTTAACCAGTCCTCTGGGGATTTTAATAAATGGTCAAGTGCCAGAACCACTGGGTAAAGGCCATAAAAGCAAGGTATTTTCAAAATCTCTTGCATAATGGCTCTTAGAATTCAGCACCAGATAAAAAGTTCTGCTTTGATAATCTGGCATAAAATCTTTTTCCAAATGAGAATTACATCACCCATTGTGTTTCCATTTACCTTTTCCATCAGGAAACTTGGAGCTGTACTTACTGCTCAGTCATAGTCAGTACGTTTGCCTGGGCTTTCCTTTGCATGAGTTTTATTTGCTTGTTTTATTTAATAGTCTTACTGTGAGTCTTTTATTATAGGTCTTTGCAAATCCATTTTGCTAGTAAGTAGATTGGTAGTGTGGGGCAGAACATAATTTGAAATAAATTGACTTACTCACACAATGACTGACAGTAGAGATGTTTGATTAAGCAGTGTATCAGATAGTAGGGAAAGCTAGCACGGAATTAAACATAGCTTGCTCAAAGTACCATGCAGGGCCATGAGTATGTGGTTTAAAAAAAAAAAAAAAAAGTTAGCTATAAAAAAAAACCCAAACAAACCTATTGTCATTGAGTCAATTCTGAGTCACAGCTACCCCCATTGGGTTTCCAAGGTGGTAAATCTCCAAGAAAGGCGAGAGTTCAAAGTACTTTTCAGTTTCCAGGTTTGAAGTAGATTGCCCAGTTTTGCTTCCATGGAGTGGCTGGTGGGTTTGAACCACCAATCTTCTGGTTAGCACTCAGATGCCGTAGGCACTGTGCTGCCAGAGCTCCCTAAAGTTAACTATAGAAAGCTATAAAATGGAGAGTTAAAAAGCTTCACTTACTCCTCCAGGGAAGGCCCTCCCTCTAACGATAATCATTAACAATTTCTTGGTATCTTTTCAGAGTACAAAATTATGCATATAGTCCACAAAAATATATATACATTTCCTTTTTAAAGATCACAAAAAGGATCAGACTATACTTTCACTTCTGCATCTTGTTGTTTTTCACTTTAATATATCTTATAGATGTTCTTTCTTTTGAAACACAATATTCCTTTATATGGTCATCTTTTAACTTATAAACCTACTTCCTATTATGAGGTATTTAGGTTATTGTGAACATCCTTGCCTATATTATCTTGGCACACTTTTGAAATATCTCTGCTAAATAAATTGTTAGTAATAGAATAAATGGATTACAGACAAGTACTGGATTAAAAATAAAGATAGATACTTCTTCCGAAAATTATAAGCTAATTTACTTCTTAAATTAGGGTATCTCTTTTCCTACACACTTACTACCATATGGTATTATCAAATGAAAACATTTTTGCCAGTTGTATAGGTGAACACATTGTATCTCATTGTTTTGATTTGCCTTTCTTTAACTTTGATAAAGTTGAGTATTTAAAAATTTATTAGCTAATATTATTTTTTTATGTGTGGACTGCTGTTTACAAATGATATTTTTTATCCATGTTTCATGACCATATTTCATATCCATAATTCATGACCTAGTCCTAAGGTTTCTATACGTGGAAATCTTTGTTTTTTAACTTTCAATTGTGATTTGAGTGAAAGTTTGCAAATCAAATTGGCTTTCCATTCAACAATTCATACACATTTTGTTTTGTGACATTGATTGCAATTCCCACAATGTAACAGCCCTCTTCCCACTTCCTCACTGGTTTACAATTTCCCTTTATCCTTCTTTCTGGTTCTTTCTTGCTTTCTAAGCTTCATCCCTCGACAAATGCCTCCCTTTAGATCTTGTGTGATTGATTGTTCTAAGGAGTACGTATCTCTCTGGTGTTACTGTTTGCCTTATTGTTTGGCTGAAAATTGAGCCATGGAGGTCAGCTCAGTTTCCAGGCTTGAAGGGTGTTTAAGGGCAGTTTCAGAAGCTGTTTCCTTTTCTTTTTTAAATACAGATTTTCTGGTTCTACCCTAGATTTCCTAAGTCTGTTTCTTTAATAGTCTACTTTGTATGAGTAATTTTGATGGTTAGTCGATATAGGAATTGTAGTGGTTAAGTTTGTATGTCTACTTGGCTAGGCCTGGTTGAGTGGCTGGGTAGTATTCCCCATGGTAGTATTCCCCATGATGAGACTGGTAATAACTTCCTGGTGAAATCTACTGGGAGTTTCTGAGTACAGCTGCCTTCGGGTATGTGGTCTGCTTCCTGTATATAAGAAACAGCTTTGGGGAGTTCCCATAAGATGGCAGAATAGGCAGAAAGACTGCAAAAACCCTCTTCAACAAAGAAAAGGGGAGCCAATTAACACAGATACAGAAAATAATCCCGGACCCCTGAATCTCAAAGGGAAGGATATATAAGTGGACTAAACTCCAAATAGAAGAATTTGCATAAAAATACCAAAAAAGGAGACATACGGAGCTGCAGTCTGGCAGCCATCCTGATGGCACAGATAGCTTGGATATTGCCAGGTGGTGGTAGGACTTAAGAATTAACCTAAAAATCAGCTCTGCTAGCCATGGACTGCACAGAAGACTAATCTGGTAGCTGATGAATAAAAGGGGAAGAAGCAAAGAGGAAGGTGGGCTAAGCTGTGGACTTTTGCCTTTCTGGAGGATGCAGCCATTTTGAAAGTTTACAAGCAGTTTGACCATTTTGGGTATTTAAAGTGATAGCGTTCTCCCAGTCTAGGGACTTAAGAACAGGCTCCATTTGCTGGGAACCTCAAGGACATTCTGGACACAGATGAATGGAAAGATGGTTATTCAGTTGTTATTTTTGTCTAACTGAGTGGAAGACAGCAACAGTCCCCATGTGACACAACTACACCCACACCTCCTGAGCTTCATATGCACACCCATGTTCATCGCAGCACTATTTACAACAGCCAGTAGCTGCCTGAGTGAAGAGATGTCTCTAGCTTCAGTGGGCCAGGAGCAAGAGGCAGAGCTGAAGCCCGAGGTTGAAGGGCTTTCACATAGCCCCTAGAACGGGGCATTTTGAATGTGGACTTCTAGCCTCTCAAACTGTAAGAGAATAAACTCCCATTTGTTAAGGCCATCCCATTTGTGGTATATTCTTATCAGAGTGGCACTAGGTAACCAGAACAGGACTGTTGCTCAGGAACAGCATAGACATGACATCTAGAAGAGTATTCTCACACTAGTACTGTCTCTGTTCTCTACATTCAGGTGACAGGAAATAAGAATTCAGTATTGCATTGTGGATTTTACTGTAATTGGGAGCCAAAATATTGTTAACTTTTTTTCTCTTTCTAAGCTGAAAAAATTATGTCTGTAAAACATTATCTCATATGAAGACCCAAACTATCTTCTGCAGTGGAAATGAAAATGGAAGACTGACAATAAATATTTCCAGGAGAATTTCTATTTGTAAATTATATGCCAGTTAGTTTTTTTCTTTCATAGCTATTAGCTCATCATAGTTCCCAAAAGGGAAAGCTGGGATGACAAGGTGGCCTGACCTGGGTAATGGGAGGGAGACGGGCCCACACAAGAAGCAGGAAAGAGGGAAAGCTAGGGATGACAAGGCAGCAGGATCCAGGTAAGGGGAGGGAGACAGGCCCCACCCAGTGAGGTTTCAAACAGGTAAGGGAAATGAATTTGTCAGTTTGTTGTACTGTGGTGGCCTGCATGTTGCTGTGAAGTTTGAAGCTGTGTCACTGCTGTTTCAAACACCAGCAGAGTTGCACATGGTGCACATGTTTCAACACAGTTTGCAGACTGAGACTGACTAGGAAGAAGGAAGAGGCCATCCACTTCTCAAAGAATTGGCCACGGAAAACCTTATGAATAGCAGAGAAACACTGTCTGATACATTACTGGACAACTTTATGAATAGCCTGGAAACATAGTCCAATACAGTGCAGAAAGATGAGCCCTTTAGGTCAGAAGGCACTCAAAATACAATTGGGAAAGAGTTGCCTCATCAGAGTAGAACCAACCTTAATAATATGGATAAAATAAAGTTATTAGGACCTCCATTTGCTGACGTGGCATGACTGAAATTGAGGAAAAACAGCTGCAAACATCTATTAATAATCGGAACATGGAATTACAAAGAATGAATCTAGGAAAATTAGAAGTGGACAAAAATGAAATGGAATGCATAAAGATTGATATCCTAGGCATTAGTGAGCTGAAAAGGATTGGTTTGGGCTATTTTGAATCAGACAACCATATGATCTACTATGCCAGGAATGATAATTTGAAGAGGAATGGTGTGGCATTCATCATCACAAAGGATGTTTCAAGATCTGTCCTGAAGTACAGTGCTGTCAGTGATAGGATAATATCTGTATGCCATTAAGGAAGACTAGTTAATACTACAGTTATTCAAATTTATGTACCAACCACCAAAGCCAAAGATGAGGAAATTAAAGATTCTGATCAATTTGTGCAGTCTAAAATTGACTGAACATGCAATCAAAATGTGTTAATTATCACTGGTGACTGGAATGCAAAAGTTGGAAACAAAGAAGAATCACCAGTAGCTGGAAACTTTGGCCTTGGTGACAGAAATAATGCTGAAGATCGCATGATAGAATTTTGCAAGACCAATGACTTATTCATTGCAAATACCTTTTTACAACAACACAAAAGATGGCTAAAGTGTTGACTTCACCAGACGGTGTGTGCAGGAATCAGATTGACTACATCTGTGGCAAGAGACAATGGACAAGCTCAATATCTTCAGCTAAAACAAGGCCAGGCACTGATTGTGGAACAGACCATCAACTGTTCATATTCAAGTTCAAGTTGAAGACAATTAAAATAAGTCCATGAGAGTCAAAATATGATCTTGAATATATCCGTCTTGAATTTAGAGACCACGTAAAGAATAGATTTGATGCATTGAACACCAGTGACCGAAAACCAGAAGAATTGTGGGATGACATCAAGAACATCATTCATGAAGAAAGCAAGAAGTTATTAAAAAGATGAGAAGGGAAGAAAAGACCAAAATGGATGACAAAAGAGACTCTGAAACTTACTCTTGAGGGGAGAGTAGCTAAAACAAATGGAAAAAATGACAAGATGAAAGAGCTAAACAGAAGATTTCAAAGAGCAGCTCGAGCAGACAAAGCCAATTACTATAATGAAATGTGCAAAGACCTGGAATTAGAAAACCAGAAGGGAAGAACACAGTCAGCATTTCTCAAGCTGAAAGAACTGATGAAAAAATTCAAGCGTCAAGTTGCAATATTGAAAGATCCATCATTCAAAATATTGAATGATGCAGGAAACATCAAAAGAAGATGGAAGGAATCCACAGTCACTGTACGAAAAAAAGCTGGTTGATCTTCAGCCATTTCAGGAGGTGGCATATGATCAAGAAATGGTACTAAAGGAAGAAATTGAAGCTGCACTGAAGAATTGGCAAAGAACAAGACTCCAGGAATTGACAGAATACCCACTGAGATGTTTCAACATACGGATGCCCCACTGGAAGTACTCACTTGGCTATGCGAAGAGAATTGGAAGATGGCTGCCTGGCTGACTTACTGGAAGAAATCCATATTTGTACCCATTCCAAAGAAAGGTGATTCCCCCAGAATGTGGAAATTATCGAACAATATCATTAATATTGCATGCAAGTAAAATCTTACTGAGGATAATTCAAAACCAATTGCAGCAATATATTGACAGAGAACTTCCAGAACTGCAAGGTGGATTCAGAAGAGGATGTGAAATGAGGGATATCATTGCTGATGTCAGATGGATCTTGACTCAAAGCAAAGAATACCAGAAAGATGTTTACTTGTGTTTTATTAACTATGCAAAAGCATTTGATTGTGAAGATCATAACAAATTGTGGGTAACAGTGAAAGAATGGGAATTCCAAAGACTTAATTGTACTCATAAGGAACGTGTACATAGACCAGAAGGCTCTCATTTGAACAGAACAAGGGGACACTGCATGGTTTAAAATCAAGAAGGGAGTGCATCAGGGTTGTATCCTTTCACCATACTTATTCAATCTGTATGCTGAACAGATAATCCAAGAAGCTGGACTATATGAAGAAAAACGTGGCATCAGGATTGGAGGAAGAATCATCAACAACCTGTGATACACTGATGACACCACTTTGCTTGCTGAAAGTGAGGATGACTTGAAGCACTTACAGATGAAGATTGAAGAATACAGTCTGCGGTATCTCAATATAAAGAAAACAAAAATCCTTACAACTGGACAGATAAGCAGCATTACAATGAATGAAGAAAAGATTGAAGTTGTCAAAAGACATCACATTGCTTGGTTCTACAATCAACACCAATGGAAGCAGCAGTCAGGACATCAGATGAAATATACCACTGGGCAAATTGGCTGCAAAGGACCTCTTTCAAGTGCTGAAGAGCAAAGATGTCTCCTTGAGGACTATGGTGTACCTGACACAAGCCATGGCATTTTTGATTGCCTCACATGCATGTGAGAGCTTGACAATGAATAAGGAAGACTGTAAAAGAGTTGATGCTTTCGAGTTGTGGTGCTGGCGAAGAATGCTGAAAGTACTACCGACTGCTAAAAGAACTAACAAATTTATCCTGGAGGAAGTGCAGCCAGAATGCTCCTTGGAGGTGAGAATGGCCAGACTTCATCTCACCTACTTTGGTCATGTTGTCAGAAGGGACCATTCCCTGGAGAAGGATGTCATGCTTGGTAAGGTGGAGGGTCAACTAAAGAGGGGAAGACCCTTAATGTGATGGATTGACACCGTGACTGTAGCAGTGGGCTCAAGTATAGCAAGGATTGTGGAGCTGGCACAGGACCGGGCAGTATTTTGTTCTGCTGTGCATAGGATCACTAAGTGTCAGAGACGAACTGACGGCACCTAACAACAACACAGCAGTCCCCATATTTCCTTATTTGCCAGGAAGTCTAGGGCTGAAATTTAAGCCCAGTCATAGTGTAGTGCCTAAGCATTTGACTGCTAAGCACAAGGCCAATAGTTCAAACCCAGCAGGCAGTCCTCAGAAGGAAGATTGGGTAATCTACTTCCATAGAGATGCCACCTCGGAAATCCAAAGAGGGTCACTATGAGTCGGAATCAACTCAATGGTAGTGAGTTACAGTAATTATATTTTACTATTGTTGCTCTTGAGTCAGCTCCAGCTCATGGCAACCCCATCTATATCAGAACAAATTTTGCCTGGTCCTGACCTTTTATCGCAATTGTTAAGAATATTTAAGACCATTGTTGTGGCCATTGTATCTTTTGAGTGCCTTCCAACCTAAGGGCTCATATTCCTGCCCTGTATTAGAAAATATTGTGTTGTGATCCAAAGTTTTTCATCAATTAATTTTTGGAAGTACTGCACCAGGCCTTTCTTCTTACTCTATTGTAGTCTGGGAGCTCCACTGAAACCTATTCACCATGAATATTCCATTGGTGTTTGAAATACCAGTGGCATAGCTTTTACTATCACAACAATATACAAGCAAGCCATCAGAATATGATAAACTGACAGATAAGTGGTGGATATTTTACTAGGTTTTTTCTATTTTTATTTCTCTTGCATTTCTCTTGTTTCTGAGAAGGCTACAGTCATCTCAGAAAATCTCTCCTATAGCATTCATCCCATACTCATTAGTCAGTTTGTTGTACTGTGGTGGCTTGTGTGTTGCTATGACGCTGGAAGTTATGCCACCAGTATTTCTCAAATACCTGTTCACCCATAGTGGACAGGTTTTGGTGCAGCTTCCAGATGAAGGCAGACTGGGAAGAATGACAGGGCCATCCACTTTTGCAAAATTTAGCCAGTGGACAGTTTATGAATGACAATGAAACACTGTCTGATATATTACTGAACAATTTTATGAGTGGCTGTGAAACATTGTCTGATATAGAGCTGGAAGATGAGCCCCTCAGGTTGGAAGGCACTCAAAATATATAACTGGGGAAGAGCTGCCTCCTCAAAATAGAGTTGACCTTAATGACGTGGACAGAGTAAAGCTTTCAGGACCTTTATTTGCTGATGGGGCATGAGTGAAAATGGGAAGAAACAGTTGCAAACATCCATTAATAATTGGAATGTGGAATGTACAAAGTATGAATGTAGGAAAATTGGAGGTTGTGGAAAAGGAAATGGAACACATAAAGATTGATATCCTAGGTATTAGTAAGCTGAAACAGACTGATGTTGGCCATTTTGAATCAGTCATATGGTCTACTGTGCCAGGAATGACAAATTGAAGAGGATCATTGTCAAAAAGAATGTTTCAAGGTCTATCCTGAAGTACAGTGCTGTCATTGATAGAATAATAACCATACACTGACAAGGAAGGCCAGTTATTCAAAATTATGCACCAACCACTAAAGCCAAAGAAATTGAAGATTTTTATCAACTTTTGCACTCTGAAATTGACCAAACATGCAGTCAAGACGTATTGATTATTACTGGTGAATGGAATGTGAAAGTTGGAAATAAAGAAGCATTGATAGTTGTAAAATATTGCCTTGGTGATAGAAAATGATACTAGAGATGGAATGATAGAATTTTGTAAGACCAATGACCTATTGCAAATACTTTCTTCCCAACAAATAAATGGGAGCTATTTTGGTTACCTCTAGTGCTGCTCTAACAGACATACCACAGATGGGTGGCTTGAACAAACAGGAGTTTATTCTTTTATAATTTTGAAGGCTAAAAAATTCAAAATGTCAGGCTCTAGCCCTTCGACCTTGGGCTTTAGCTTTACTTCTTACTCCTGGCCCAATGAGACTTTAGAGGCTTTCTTCACTCAGGTAGCTGCTGGCTGCTGAGGCTGATAAACTCAAGGTTGACAAGTAAAAAGGCACAGTCCTGATATTACCAAACCACATGGCAGACCATTGATTCAAGTCCGTTAAGAGTCACAAAATCAGCAGACAAGATGGCAGGCTGCTGGATAATGACTCAGCTACATGCAGGATTCAAGTGTACCAAAAACTGCAGACCTTTCTCAACATTTCTCCTTATATACTGGAAGCAGACCACATCCCTAAGGCAGCTACTCAGCTGCTCCAGTAGATCCCACCATGGAGTTGATTACCAGTTTCATCGTGGGGAGAAACTACATCCAGCTGCCCAGCCACTCAGAACCAGGCCCAGGCAAATTGACACATAACCTTAACTACCACAGGGGTAATAAATATGGACCTCACAAGATGGAATGCATAGGAATCAGATCGACTACATCTTTGGAAAACAGTGATGGAGAAGCTCAATATCTTTAGTAAAAACAAGGCCAGGAGCTGACTGTGGAACACTATCAATTGCTCATATGCAAGTTCAGGTTGAAGCTGAAGAAAATTAAAACAAGTCCACAAGAGCCAAAATACAACATTGATCATATCCCCCCTGAATTTGGAGAACATCTGAAGAATAGATTTGATGCATTAAACACCAATGACCAAAAACCAGACAAGTTGTGGAATGACATCAAGAACATCATGCATGAAGAAAGCAAAAGGTCATTAAAAAGACAGGAAAGAAAGAAAAGACGGAAGTGGATGTCAGAAGAGACTCCAAACTTACTCTTGAACAAAGAGTATTCAAGAATGGAAGAAATGATGAAATGAAAGAGCTGAACAGAAGATTTCAAAAGGCAGACTGAGAAGACATTATAAAGTATTATAAGGAAATGTGCAAAGACCTGGAGTTAGAAAACCAAAGGAGAAGAAGATGCTCAGCATTTCCAAAGCTGAAAGAACTGAAGGAAAAATTCAAGCCTTGAGTTACAATATTGAAGGATTCTATGGGCAAAGTATTGAAAAAATACAGGAAGCATCAAAAGAAGATGGAAGGAATACACAAAGTCACTGTACCAAAAAGAAATAGTTGATGTTCACCTATTTCAGAAGGTAGCATATGATCAAGAACCAATGGTATTGAAGGAGGAAGTTGAAGCTGCACTGAAGAACTGGTGAAAAATCAGGTTCCAGGAATTAAGGGAATACCCACTGTGGCATTTCAACAAATGGATGAAGCACTGGAGGGGTTTACTCATTTATGCCAAGAAATTTGGAAGACAGCTAATGTGCCAACTGACTGGAAGAGATCCATATTTGTACCCATTCCAAAGAAAGATGATCCAACAGAGTATGGAAATTACCAAATAATATCATTAATATCACATGCAAGTAAAATTTTTCTGGAAAATAATTCAAAAATGCTTGCAGCGGTATATTGCCAAAGAACTTCCAGAAATTCAAGCTGGATTCTGAAGATGATGTGGAATGAGGGATATAATTGCTGATGTCACATTGATCTTGGCTGAAAGCAAAGAATACCAGAAAGATGCTTACCTGTGTTTTATTGACTAGGTGAAGGCATTTGATTGTGTGGATCATAACAAATTACGGATATTGTAAAGAATGGGAATTTCAGAACATGTCATCATTGTCGTGAGGAACCTGTATACAAATCAAGAGGCTGCCATTCCAAGAGAACAAAGGAATAATGCATGGTTTAAAATTAGGAAGGGTGTGTGTCAGGGTTGTATCCTTTTACCGTACTTAGTCTCTATATTAAGAAGATAATCTGAGAAGCTGGACTATGTGAAGAAGAGCACAGCATTAGGATTGGAGGAATACTCATCAACAACCTGCGATATGCAGGTGACACAACCTTACTTGCTGAAAGTGAAGATGACTTGAAGCACTTACTGATGAAGATCAAAGACTACATCTTCAGTAGGGATTTCACCTCAACATAAAGAAAATGAAAATCCTCACAAATGGACCAATAAGCAACATCTTCATCAGCTGAGGAAAGATTGAAGTTGTCAGGGACTTCATTTTACTTGGATCCACAATCAACACCCATGAAAGCAGCAGTCAAGAAACTAGATGCTGTATTGTATTGAGCAAATCTGCTACAAAAGACCTCTTTAAAGTGTTAAAGAGGAAAGATGTCATTTTGAAGACAAAGGTGTGCCTGACCCAAGCCATGCTGTTTTCAGTAGTCTCATATATATGTCACAGCTGGACACTAAACAAGGAAGACTACAATAGAACTGATGCATCTGAATTGTGGTGTTGGTGAAGAATACCCAAAATCCGTGGACTGCCAGAGGAATAAGCAAATCTATCCTGGAAGAAGTGCAGGAAGAATGCTGCTTAGAAACAAGAGTGGCCAGACTTTGTCTCACCTGCTTTGGTCATGTTGTCAGAAGGGACCATTATCTGGAGAAGGATATCATGCTTGGTGAAGTAGAGGGTCAGGAAAAAGAGGAAGGCCTTCAACAAGATGGATTGACACAGTGGCTGCAATGATGGGCTAAGCATAGCAAGGGTTCTGAGGATGACACAGGACCAGGCAGTGTTTCGTTCTGTTGTGAACAGGGTCGCTATGAGTTGGAGCCAACTCAGCAGCACCTAACAACAACAACATGGCATACATTTTCCTTGACTTTATGAAGGATAACTGTACCATTAGTTATCATTCAATGGTTGATACTATTCTGCAGAACTTTGAACAGTTTCAAACACCCTGTTGAGAATTTGTACTTCTGGTAGCTTAGTGCCTAAGGCACTTAACTGCTAACCAGAAGGCTGGCAAAAAACGGTTGAAATCCACCAGCCACTCCTCGGAAGGAAGATGGGGCAATCTACTTCCGTGGTGATACTGCCTCGGAAACCCAAGGAGGGGTCGCTATGAGTGGGGTCTGACTGGACGGCATATAACAATGACAACAACAATTCCCAAGATACTGAGTCAGAATCTATAGTTTAATGAGATCCCCAGGTGATTCTAATAGGTCCTTAGGAGATTCTTATATATACATAAGAATCTTGTTAAAATAGGGGTCTTGTTAAAATGTAGATTATGATTCCTTATATCTGGAGTGGAAATGCAGCTTCTCAGCAGGGGGCTGAATGGGAATGAACTAGTGCAAAGCCTTGTTATCTTCACAAAAGGCCCATCAAGGATATTTAGGATTCTCCATTTGGTCCTCCAGACATCTCCCATTACTCAATAATCCCCAAGCCAATACGCTTGGCACACAGCCTTCCTTTGCTCAGATGAGATTGGGGTGGGGAGAAAGGAGGCTGAGTTTGTGAGTTACTATATACATTTTGCACTTTCTGATTTATCCATAACATTGCACAGAAAAATAGATGAATAGGCAGCCCAGATTCTCTCATGTCTAAAGAAAAAGAAAACATAATATGGCATAAAAAAGGAATTGAAATAAAAGAATTTCGTCTTTTGTGATGTTATAGACTTACCAAGCCATTGTTTTTACAGCTCCAAATTCCTTTAGTTTTCCATCTCCCACCTGCTTTATTCTCCTTTCCCACCTAATTTCTCTGAGATTTGCACTTTCCATTTGTTCTTGAAATCAGTTAACAGTTAATCTATTGTCTTGCATTAGGGTGTCCCCTGGGGATTTACTAATTGATTGGCCTTTAAATCCAGTTGTTAAAATTCTCCCAATACTCACTGACATGAGCAGTTTCAATTTGTGGTTTAAACTGTTGGTCAGGGTCATTAGAAAAGTGAAGTTTGCCCGTCTACTGTGCAGAACCAGAATGATTCCAGGCAATTGATTTGCTATGCAAGTGTGTGGGCTGTGGGGAATAGCAAGGGAAGTGGTATTTGGAACAATTGCCAAGTCCGTTGGACCAAGGAGGGAGATTCTGGTCCCCAGGACATACTGCACCTTGCACACAAAGAGAACATGCTTCAAATATACTGTAAGCTAGGGACAGGGATCAGGGGTGGCCAATTTATCACATATAAATGGGCCTCAAGCAACCCTGGGAATCTATGGCCATGTTTTCCTAGAACCAATTGGTGTTATTTGTGTTTACAAATTTATATGATACGAGATTCCTACCATGAGTATGAATGACTTGACAGCAGCTAACAACAGAAATAGGATTTAATAACAATGGAACTTTGATAGAGTAGATGTTCAGTTAAGAAAATTTTGTTACTATTTTTATTGTTTTACCCAAAATTTATTTGTGTTTTATGCCACCATTTAGAGAAGGAAATCCCAGGTTGTGGAACTAAGATATAATTTTGAAGTCATTTTATTAGAGCATTTACTAAGAGTTTACTAAAGATTTATTAGTATATCTTTTTTGATGCTCACTATTCTCATTTTCTAAATCCTCATCTGCTTTGTACAATTTTGTAATGAAGAAATTTTTCATCTATTATAAATCGTTCTTAGGAAGAGTCAAGCTATGACTTCAGGGTACTTCTAAAAATAATATTTTTTGTTGGTTTAAAGGATTTTTATTTTTTTACTTGGAAATCAAGATGTTTGTATTGCTTTTAGTAGAGAATAAGTGTATCAGTAAGATTCACTTTTCCTCAAATATTGTAAATGTGTACTTTTTACATATGTCTTTTCTACTAAATTATGATTTTCTTGAGGATAATAGCTGGTCCTTATTTCAAATCTGAACCTCTGTAATTTAGTATAAGGATTGGCTCACCTAAGTTCTCAGTAGGTATTGGTTGAATGAAACTGTTTCTTCTTTGGTGATATTAACACAGTAGCATAGTGCCTAAGGCACTTGACTGCTAACCAGAGGCTGGCGGTTCAAACCCACCAGCCACTCCTCGGAAGGCAGGTTGGGCAATCCTACTTCCGTAGTGATACTGCCTTGGAAACCCAAGGAGGGATGGCACATAACAACAACAACAACAGTAGCATAGGATCATGAAATACGACTTTATGTCTTGGTGGGTCCAAAAGAACCAGAGCATTAAAGTGGTTCATTCTGGTTTGATCCCCCTGCTGAGAATTTTCATTTGCATCCTTATATATTCATATCATAAGAATCACCTAGAGATCTTGTTAAACTGTAGACTCTGATTTGGTATACCTTTAGGAGCTCTGGTAGCATAGTGCCTAAGGCATTTGACTGCTAACCAGAAGGCTAGCGGTTCAAATCTACCAGCCACTCCTTGGAAAGAAAGTTGGGCAATCTACTTCCGTAGTGATAACACCTCGGAAACCCAAGGAGGAGGGGTCGCCATGAGTCAGATATGACTCGACAGAGGTGGTAGTGGTGGTGGGATAGAAATCCTGATCAGTGCATGTAGCCTGGCATAAGCACTTTTATTGTTATTGGGTGCAGTCAAGTGGATGCCTCACAAAATGATTTATATGACAGTGTAGAACTGTCCTATAGGGTCTTCCAGGTTAGACTCTTTATGGGAGCAGATCTCCAAGGCTTTCTCCCACAGAGTGGCTGGCGGGTTTGAACTGCTGACCTGTTGATTAACAATCGAATGCTTAACCATAAAGTATTTAAACTACATCCTGTGAGCGTTGGGAAACCATTGACAGTTTCTAACTGTAGAGCTATGTAATTAGCTCTCTGTTTTAGAAAACTGTTCTTGCAGAATGATTGGAAGGAAGAGAAACTGGAGACAGGCAGACCTGTTTAGATGCTATTACAACAGTCTGAGGAAAAATTAAGAACCTGAATTGAAGTTCTGGCCGTAGGCACAATGAAGAAGATGGACTGATATGAGAAGTCTGTTGGAAATGGGATCAGTAAAACTGGAGAAAATTGCATGTCAGAAGAAAGAGAGGAAAATGCCCAGAACAATTCTGAGGTTTTGCATTCTGCTGAGCAACCAAAAAGGATTTTGTGTGTTAAATTTTTGTTCTCGCGTTTTAAAGAGTCTCCAAGGACTATGCCACTAGAAGAAACAAACTTGCTGAGCTGAAAATGTTAATGAGCTACAATTAATCAGCTGGATCTTGAACTGCACCCCAATATTAATTTTTATTGAATCACTTTTTTATTTAACCAAAAATACTGAGCTGGGGTAAACCAGAAATACACTGAACAAGAATATCTAATATTGGTTTCATCTGTTTTGTTTACTCTGTAACCCCAGAACATAGAAAAATACCCGATATTTATTAGACTCAATAAGTATTTATTAAATGAATGAATTCTCCCAAGTTAGGCAAGAATTAACCTGAGATTTGTGATGCTTGTTTCCCATATTTACAGCATGAGTTATTAGTGAGAGTTGTTGAACTTGCAGTGTAGATGAAGATCAGAAATGGTGTCTGTTTACAGACCTCAGCATGTGTAGGGACCGGTTGTGTTGAATCATGGGCAACTCAGGTGTTTCCTGGCTTTATGGACTGCTTTTTATGGTTTTATCAAATCCTGCAACAGGAATGGACCAAGAGTGATGCTTTTCTTTCTCTCTTGATTAGAAGCAGTGTGAAACAAAACAATTCTGGGTAGGTATTATCTCATTACTTTGAGACACACTTCCAATGGAATGTGTCAACATTACCTCCTGGTCAATCAGTACAAGCCAGGGTTCTTTCATTACGTTTTTATCCCTTTATTCCCAGCACTAATCATCAAGCCCAGAGTGCCTTCTATCGAAGCAGTTTTGTGATCTTTTCTGATATTTTTAAATTAACATTAATACATTGGCATTTCGCTGGATACTAATCATTCTGCTTCACTTTATTCCTAATTGGTACTGAGAGCAAAACATTAAGTGACTCTTCTTCATTCATTTATCATTTATTTGTTATTAGATGATGTCAAGTTGGATTTTCACTCATGGGACCCCATGCACCCCCTTTAATCCCCATGGAATTAAACACTGCCTGGTTCTGTGCCCTCTCCATGATCAGCTGGGATGGTCTGTTGTGATCCATAGGGTTTCCATTAGCTGATTTTCAAAAGTAGATCACCATGGCTCATCTGGAAGGTCTCCTGACTTAGCCTTCACAGATGAATGTGTGGTAGCTACACATGTGGGGCCTTGGCTGGGAATCAAACTCGGGTTTCTTTCATGTTGTTGTTGTTGTTGTTTGCCGTCAAGTCGGCCCCGACTCATAGCGACCCCTCCTTGGGTTTCCGAGGCAGTATCACTAGGGAAGTAGGATTGCCCAACCTTCCTTCTGAGGATTGGCTGGTGGGTTTGAACCGCCAGCCTTCTGGTGAGCAGTCAAGTGCTTTAGGCACTGTGCTACCAGAGCTCCTTTCTTTCATGTAGAAAGGGGGAATCTACCACTGGACCACCACTACCCTGTATCAGTGTTGTAGTTACTGACAGTATGTGGCTATTTATATTAAATTAAATACAGTTCCTCAGTTGCATTAGCCTGAAAGGCTACCTGTGGCTAGTAGATTGGACAGCACAGAGCATTTCCCTCATCACAGAAGGTCTTACTGGACAGTGTCAACTTAGACTCTTTATTTTTCTGCCCTGAGACTTATTTTTGACATGTCTCATCATTACTTGCTATACTTACATGCACAAACATGAGTTGCTGGTCAGAGACTGTTGTTGTTGTTGTTATATGCCGTCGAGTCGGACCCGACTCATAGCGACCCCTCCTTGGGTTTCTGAGGCAGTAGCTCTACGGAAGTAGATTGCCCAACCTTCCTTCCGAGGAGTGCTGGTGGGTTTAAACTGCCAACCCTCTGGCACTATGCTGGCCAGAGACTTTAGATACCTCTAAGGAGCTCTGGTGGCATAGTGCGTAAGGGATTTTACTACTAACCAGAAGGCTGATGGTTCAAACCCACCAGCCACTCCTCGGAAGAAAGACTTCCATGGTGATACTGCCTTGGAAACCCAAGGAGGGGTTGCTGTGAGTCTGAACCAACTCGACAGCAGTGAGTTTGGTTTGGGTTTTTTTTGGAGGCTTAAAGACAGGGACTGAAGCAATCAGTCATCGTTATCTCGGATCAAATCCTAATCCTTTCAAGACTCGTAAGCTAGTTCTTTTTCCTTTTATAGTATAGTTCTGTAGTATATTGTCAGCCCCCACCCCTTACATCCAGTGGAAAATAACTGGCAGAATACATGCATCTAAGTAAATTGAATGAATTTGATACTGGAATTGTGTATCCTAAATGCAGAGTTAAGTCAGGGTGAATGTTTCATTTTGTTGCCTGTTTATTCTTGACTACCTTACTTGTATTTGTTTCCTTTTGCCTTCTTTTGGGCCTTACTTTCCTTCTAGGAATAACATTGGAATCAATGACTAGGAAGTCACAGTGCATGGAAAATTTGTCACCACCAAAAAGAGGGGATCATTTGATAATCAAGACTCAGCACTCATAATCAGCACTCACTGTCAGTGTGGGATCCCAGTCAATTGGAAGTCTATCTTTGTGTCAAGGCAGATAAGGAGCCTGAAATGCAGGGAAGTTTTATTGCTCAAGTTCATGCAGCTTTTTGTAGCAGAGCAAGAGTTCAAGCTCAAGTTTTCTATCTCCAAAAGCAATTCTCTTTCTATGACACCTTGCTGTTTCTGGAAATTTTGGTATATTTGTTTCCTTTCTCAAAAACTCACCAAATCCCACTGAGTGTAATGGTTGTGAATGTAAATTTGTGTTTGGAAAGATCTCAAGACGTTGGTAAAGTTTAAGTGCACTGTGTGGGGATAGAGTGCATGAAATGTATGAAGCATTCTGAGGGGAACGTGGACATACACTTCATCAAGAACGTGAAAACCACTTTTGAGACGTTATCAGATAACTGAAGAGGGTCCTATCAGGTTTAGAGCCAGAGCATTCTAGAATCCAGGAAGGATGCAGTGGTGATTTTATAGGTCACAGTCTGCCCACCTCCTTTCCCCAAAGACTCCCAGAAGCCACGGGATAGACAGAGGAAACCTGTTAGAATAAATTACACTCCCTTAGGTTGGACTGCTTAGTAGCCCCTTAACCAAGTGGTTAAGTTTCATACTTGTTCACTTGGTACTGTTTGCCAGAAGCCTTTGGATGAACAGAAGACATTTTAGGGCTGTTTTGTTCCATCAGCAACCTGGAGAAGCATTGTAAAGTTTCCCAGACTTTGCTGCAAATTAGAATCACCTTGGGGGGGGCGGGTTAGTACCACCTCCTCAATAACAAGGAGCTCTGGTAGCATAGTGCCTAAGGCACTTGACTGCTAACCAGAAGGCTGGTGGTTCAAACCCACCAGCCACTCTTCGGAAGGAAGATGGGTAAGTCTACTTCCATAGTGATATTGCCTTGGAAACCCAAGGAGGGGTCGCTATGAGTCAGGTCTGACTCGACGGCACATAACAACAATAACAACCTCAATAACAAAGTCACACGTTATGCCAATTAAATTATGATGGGGTGAGAGCCAGCATCCGTATTTTTCAAGATTCCCCAGTGATTCCAATATGCAGCAGAATTGGAAACTTTACCCCTTTTAGATCCCATATTCTCTCTCATTTTCCTGTTTTCTTTTCATCATCTTTTTTTCTTTATCAGGTTTTGATCTTAATTGTTGTTCCCCGCTGCAGACCAACTCCTGTCTTACTGAGATGTTCCAGGTAGGCCTTCTTTCTGATCGCTGCTAGGTTGCTGAAAATAACTCCCAAACTCATTGGCATGGAGCAACCACCTCATAGTGATCTTATAGGATAGCACAGAGCTGCCCCATAGGGTTTCTAAGGTTGTAATCTTGAAGGAAGCAGATTGCCACATTTTTCTCTTGTGGAGCAGCTGGTGAGTTCAAACTGCTGACCTGCATTTAGCAGCCAAATGGTTAACCTTTGTGGCACCAGAGTGCCTTCTAAACTGCTCATGGTGAACAACACCAAAATGAAACCAATGAGGTCTGCAGTAAACCTTCCCTCCAGCAGGGGATGCTGTTCAAGTCTTGGTGCTCTTCCATTGCCTGCAGGTCCCCCTGAACTTTTATCTAATCCTGGCTCTTCGTCCATCACCCCATCTCCATGATACTTTCTGTCCCTTGGTCAGAACTTCCCAAGTGGGTGTCTGCTTACTCCTGGGCTTCCACAAATGAGTCCTCAGGCTCCTGCCCGTTCTTTGTTGTTAGTTGTCATGGAGTCAGCTTTGACTCATGACATCCCTGTGAATAACAGAAAAAACGCTGTCCAATTGTGTGCCAGTTCTTTAGGAGATTTTAAAAATGTGTTTTCATTTCTTGATGCCCCAGTTTTCTCATCTGTAAAATGTAAGTAGTACATGCCCACTGAACAGGGTGGTTGTGGGGATTAAAGAAAGCACTTGTGAAAGTGCTTAGCACATGCTGGGTGGAATCACATGAAACTGCCGTTTCTGTAGCTCAAAAATGATCGACTATTGGTAGTTTCATACTGTTTAGTACTGCAGTATATGCTCTGTAAATGTTGGTCATTACCACTTTTTCTATTTTATATAATGAAACTGTTTAATTTGAATGTAATTTTATTTATAGTTGGTAATTTTTGTTTCACATGAGCTTTAAGCTGGAGAAGCTTAATTCTACTATTTTGTTTGTGCATATATAAGTAGCATCATAATATAAATAATTAGTTGAAATTGGGGGTAGGAGAAGTTCTGTCTGTGAGGTTTGGGGTTTTTTTTTAATCCTTTTAAAGGAGAATGCATTCTTGAGTTTAAGAAATTTTGCTCGGGGAGTTCCGGCAAGATGGCGGACTAGGCAGAAGGATTGCACAGACCCTCTTCAACAAAGAAAAGGGAAACCAATTAACACAG
>NW_006921610.1:8534520-8539209 GCF_000298275.1 Orycteropus afer afer | reverse complement strand
AAAAAAAAAAAAAAAAAGAAATTTTGCTCAAGACCTTCCCAATCTGCTCCATCTAAATTGACCTACCTGCCCTGTGTTTATCCTCACTGCAAGATGCCGATCTTAGTTTGGGATCACTTATAAAGTCTGATAAGCAACTGGGCTTTTGATTTCTCATAGTAGAACAGAGCCTTTTTGAAGACTTTTCTAAGGCCCTTTCCAACTTGGAGAGCATACAGTTCCTGAGATATTGTTTTGACTCAAATTAATATCTTACACACCTTCCTAGGCCACTCAGGGCAGATTTTGAGACTTACTGGTATATTAGCTAGCAAGCATGTGCCAGTTATTGTCTTGTCTTCCAGTTTAGAGATGAGCTGACAGGCACAGAGAGGTAAACAAACCTGCCCAAAGTTTTACAGCTGTAAGTTGTTGTTGTTAGATGCTATTGGGGTCAATTTTCAACTCAGAGAGGGCTTGTGTAACAGAGTAGAACTGCCCCATAGGGTTTTCTAGGCTGTAATCTTTTCAGGGGCAGATCATCAAATCTTTTTCCAAATCAGCCTCTGTACTATCAGAACTTTATCAGCAGTAAGTAGCAGTCAGGATTCTAGACCACAACAATCCTAAGAGATGGGTTAAGGGGGCTGAGATCAATAACCCCCTTGCTCTATTGCCTGAGGCACCTCATACTTCACCTTTCAGTGGCCTCCATACGTTCAGGTCCAGGTCAGCCTTGCTGGCTGCTGTTGGGTGGGGCATTGCTGCTGCCCTTAGAGTGGCCTTCTTTGCAGACCCAGATCCTCTGCCCTCCTTTGGGTGCTAAGAAGTGGTCTCTCTGAACCATCTTAAAAGGAAAACACTATCCAGAGCTGGGACCTGCCTTTTGATGCCTTGGGTCATCCTAGTGTTCCCCTTTAAGTTGTCCTTTAAGCATGCCCATAGGCAGTGCTGGAGGAGGGCCATAGAATGGCGTTCTTTGGTTGCTTGTTTTCTTCAGTTGTAATTCCACTATCCCAATTTTGAGCGTTCCCTAGGTGGGGCAGATGGTTAAGTGCTTGAATACTAGCCAAAAGGTTGGTGATTCAGACCCACCCAGGGATACCTCAAAGATAGTCCTGGCAATCTTCTTCCAAAAGATCGTAGCCTTGCAAACCCAGTGGAGCAGTTCTACTTTGCACAAACAAGAAGGATGTGAGTTGGAATCGACCCAGTGACAACTACCAACAATATTTGGAAAGGTGATCTTTTCCCAAAAATATTCTCCAGAAAATAAGACTAGTTAATAGGTTTAAAAAAATAAAAGAAAAGTTGTTTTGGGAAGGATGAGTCAATGTCCAAATAAGCTTGGAGAAGTCCTAGGTTAAACAAAATTAAGGAGATTACTGCAGGACTTCTCAGAGCCTTTAATATGCTCATGTGCATTGTGACTCACCAAAAGGAGACTATCAATGTGCAGTATTTTCCCTGGAAATGGATACATGAACTTGACTTAGAAGGAGGAATAAGACCATTTGTAGATATAATTCAGTCCTAACAGGACACTTGGAGACTTGACAAGAGTCAGGGCTGGTTTTGGCTGCTCTCTGTAGGGTTGTGAGGATCCCCAGATATGTCAGTACAATGAGGATGCCTCACCACATGTGGGATTGACGCATTGTCTTGCTCTGCATCCACTAGGCCTACCAAGGATCCCTGGGACAGGTTATAATACCAGTTTTTCTATGAGAAAAAAGATTGTATACCTGCTTATCCATTCTGGGTTTAGTTCCCAAAAGTCTTTCTTTAATTTTTCTGTGGATTTTGAGGCTTTTATTTAAAATAAGTCAGTTCCCCAAGGCTTTTTTTGTTAGTTGTTGTTGCTGTTTAATTGATTCCAACTCCAGAATCCAAGAAAGATAATCACCTTCTTAAGGTAACTTTCCCTGACCTCAACCCTAAAAAAAAAAAAAAAAAAACTGTTTCTTTTTCTGAGTCCCTGTAGCACTGTATCATATATAATGAAGCTCTCGTGTTACGGTGCCTAAGGCATTTCACTGCTAACCAGAAGGTTGGTGGTTCAAACCCACCAGCTGCTCTATGGAAGGAAGATGGGGCAGTCTACTTCTGTAAAGATTTAATGCCTTGGAAACCCAATGGGAGTTGCTATGAGTCAGACCAGACTTGATGGCAGGGAGGGTTTTTTTTGTGTGTATGTGTACTTTAGATGCAAATTTACAGAGCAGAGTTTATTTTACATTCAACATTTTGTGTACATTTGGTTTCACTCCCCAGTTACCATCTCCAACCCTAAGCCATTCTCCTCCCCTCCCTTCCCATTACCCCCCCCCCCAGTGCCCCTCATAGTTATGCACTCATGTGTATCCTGGATTTCCTCTGTGTGCATGTTGCCCCTCTGATGCCCCACAGTCGATTGCTTCAAGGGATGCATCTCCATAGAGTATGTGGGTGCATCACCCTGGGTTGAGTGGTCTGCATGTACATCTTATTTACTTTTGGACTGAGAGCCAGCCCCTGAGAGTGAGTTTTATTCCAGGCCTGAAGTGTATCCCAGGGCTATAGTATTGGGGTCCCACCAGATTCCATCCAACCAGTACTTCTGGTCATTACTGTGTTTTTGGATTTTGTTCCATGTTTTTCCTCCCAGTCTATCCAGGATCTCTAGTTTTGATCCTTTCTCAAGTGGCTGGCCTTGGTAGCTGGGCACCAACTAGTTCTTCTGGTCTCGAGGTTCATTATATCCTAGGGCTGATTGATTGCTTCCAAATGCCCTTGGTTTTTTGTACTTTTCTTCACTTCTGATGATAAGAGACCATTAGCTGTATCTTAGATGGCTGCTTGGAAGCTTTTAAGACCCCAGTTGCTACTCACCATTGTAGGTTGTGGACAAAATCTTATGTATTTTATTGTACCAGTTGAGTCTGGTGTCCCCCAGTACTATGGTCCTGAGTTGGTAAATCCATTGGATCTCTCTCCCACAGTGTCTGCCTATCTGTGAGGGATTGCTCTATGTCTGTCTTCTGTTGTTTCTGTAAGGTTTATGGGTCTTTTGTATCACTGGTATCTGTGCAAGATTAGCCTCAGCTAAATCTATTCTTGGTCTACAGTATAATCCTGTTCACTGACCCCCATCTGATTTGCTCAAGATGTTTATGTGTTTATCTGTAGCCTGGTGTTTAGTATTAATGGTAATGCAATATTGTGGATATTGATGGCAGTGAGTTTTGAGTATCATATATATATATATATATATATGTGGAAATAGGCACAAACAACACACAGATTCCTCTGTTATACCCACCTACTGCCATGTTTGACAGGAAGGGACATGGACATGGACATGGACCTCTTGTTGTCGTTAGGATTGGTGCAGTTTTTATGTTACATGGCTCTTGAGATCCCTGGCATCTTACAAATGTGTGATCTTTGTTGTAAAAACAGTGTATCAACATCAAACCTTGATCATTCTTGACTAAATGCTCAAACTCTCATCATCTTTTCCTTTTCTACTAAGCAAATCAATATTTCCTCTTACGTATTTAGCAGCCTTTGTAGAGATTTTTGTTCTAAGAATTTTATAATGATTTTACTAACAGAGTTAAAGAATTTGGTTATTAAGTTGGGGCTATTAACAATAACATGTATAATAGATAAAATCATTTCTGCCTCATACAGGACAGCAAGTGAATGACTGAATGAATAAGCAACTAAAAGAGAAAACAAGGAGGACAGTTGAGGAAGAGAAATAGGACAAGCTAGTACTAGGGGGAAGAGACAGACGTATCAGTGGACTCTTCAGTATCAGCAGTTGCAGAATAGAGTCAGGTGAGGCACCGAAGTTCCCTTATCCACAAGAGGTGACTCAGTATTATTTTTCACTAAGAAGGGAAAATTAATTTTACATGCAAAACAAAAAAATTTCTATCATCAAGAACAATCCTCTTTTATTAATAACTCCTACATCTGTTTATGCCTGAATGAATAGTATGTAAAATCTTATTATATTCTGCTCTGTTACAATAATAGACTTCTTTAATAACCATTATTTATGGAGGCTCCTAGGCGAAGATGGTACATTACACAGGAAGAATTCCTACCCTAATGGTACAGAGTTAGGAGGATATCTGACTCCAAGCCCAGGGTGAGGAAACCCTTCCTTCCTCTAAATAATTGTGCTAGTTTGTTAAAAGCCAAGTTATAGTTTAGTCTGTGAGTTTTAGCGATCTCTGATACCCTTTCACAAAAATGAAACTGTAGTGGTCTTTAACTGTTAGGAGATATATAGTATGTAGGTCAAGATATTTGTTGATCAGAAATTGGAGGATGGGCACATGAGGTTATTAATTTTTTTTACAAGCCTAGTCTTTATCAAATGAGAAATCTTGGTTAAGATTTAAAAATTGGATTCTAAAGAAGCCAGTGGTTAAAAAAATAAGAACATAGGGTTTTTACATATGTGTGATAGTTGGAGCTGTGTGTCAACTTGGCTGGACCCCAGTTCTGGGTGGTTGTTCCCATGATGGGATCAGATGACTGTGTTCTCAGTGGCCAGTCTGCCCAAGGGGAGTTTCCCTAGGGGTGTGGCCTGCTTCCAAGATATCCAGGGACATCCTGGGAAGAGCCACATTCTTTGAGGGATTGGAACCCTGGTGTGCGGACTACAGACTTCTGTGAGTGAGCAGCCCACCGCTTGGCCTGGAGATCTTGGAT
>NW_006921610.1:8532746-8534192 GCF_000298275.1 Orycteropus afer afer | reverse complement strand
TTGGCTACTTGATTTATATATACCAAAAAACCAAAAACAAACTCACTGCTGTCAAGTCGGATCCGACTCATAATGACCCCTCCTTGGGTTTCTGAGGCTGTTTCTCTACAGAGTAAATTGCCCAATCTTCATTCTGAGGAGTGCCTGGTGGGTTTGAACCACCAACCTTCTGGTTAGCAGGCAAATGCCTTAGGCACTACACCAGAAGTATTGTTGTTGTCATTGTTAGGTGATGTCACGTTGGCTCTGACCCAGAGCAACCTTGTGTAGAACAGTACGAAACACGGCCAGGTCCTGTGCCACCCTCACAGTCCTCGCTATACCTGAGCCCATTGTTGCAGCCACTGTATCAGTCCATCTCGTTGAGTGCCATCCCCTCTTTTGCTGACCCTCCACTTTACTAAACGTGATATCCTTCTCCAGGGAATAGTCCCTTTTGACAACATGACCAAAGTAGGTGTTCTGGTTACCTAGTGCCCCTCTGACAGGAATATACTATGAATGGGATGACGTCCCTAAGGCAGCTACTCACAGTAGATTCCACCAGGGTAATCATACCAGTCTCGTCATGGGGAATACTACGTCCAGCTGCCCAGACACTCAGCCAGGCCCAGCCAAGTTGACACACATACTTGACTACCAGAGTAGATGAGATGAAGTCCGGCCATTCTGTCTTACAAGGAGCATTCCAGCTGCCCTTCTTCCAGGACAGATTTGTTCATTCTTTTGGCAGTCCACAGTACTTTCAGTATTCTTCTCCAGCACCACAACTCAAAAGCATCAACACTTCTTCAGTCTTCCCTATTCATTGTGGAACTCTCACATGCATATAAGGTGATTGAAAATACTATAACTTGGGTTAGGCACACCTTAGTCTTCAAGGAGACATCCTTGCTCTTCAGCACTTTAAAGAGATCTTTTGCAGCAGATTTTCTCAGTGCAGTATGTCATCTGATGTCTTGACTGCTGCTTCCATTGCTGTTGATTGTGGAACCAAGTAATACGAAATCTTTAACAATTTTAATCTTTTCTCCATTTATTGTGATGCTGCTTATTGGTCCATTTCTGAGGATTTTTGTTTTCTTTATGTTTAGATGTAATCCATACTGCATACTAAAGTCTTTAATCTTCATCAGTAAGTGCTTCAAGTCATCCTCACTTTCAGCAAGCAAAGTTGTGTCTCCTGCATATTGCAGGTTGTTAATGAGCCTTCCTCCAATCCTGATGCCATGTTCTTCTTCATATAGTCCAGCTTCTTGGATCATTTGTTCCGCATACTGATTGAATAAGTCTGGTGAAAGGCTACAACACTGATGCCCTCCCTTCCTGTTTTAAACCATGCAGCATCCTCTTGTTCTGTCTGAACAACAGCCTCCTGTTCTATGTACAGGTTCCTGATGAGTACAATCAAGCATTCTGGAATTCCCATTCTTCTCAATGTTATCC
>NW_006921610.1:8530089-8532611 GCF_000298275.1 Orycteropus afer afer | reverse complement strand
CTGGTATTCTTTGCTTTCAGCAATGATATCCCTCGTTTCACATCCTCTTCTGAATCCAGCTTGCAGTTTTAGAAGTTCTCTGTCAATATACTCCTGCAACCATTTTTAAATTATCTTCAGCAAGATTCTACTTCCATGTGATTTTAATGATATTGTTCAATAATTTCTACATTCTATGAGATCACCTTTCTTTGGAATGAATACAAATATGGATCTCTTCCAGTCAGTTGGCCAGGTAGCTGTCTTCCAAATTTCTTGGCATAGACAAGTGAGTGCCTCCAGCAGGGCATTCATTTATTGAAACATCTTGATGGCTATTCTGTCTGTTCCTGGAGCCTTGTTCTTTGCAAATTCCTTCAGTGCAGCTTTGAATTCTTCCTTCAATATCATTGGTCCTTGATCATATGCCACCTCCTGAAATGGATGAAAATTGACCCATTCTTTTTGGTACAGTGACTCTGTATATTCCTTCCATCTTCTTTTGATGTTTGCTGCATCATTCAATATTTTGCCCATAGAATCTTTCAGTATTGCAACTTGACGCTTGAATTTTTTCTTCAGTTCTTTCAGCTTGAGAAATATCAAGCGTGTTCTTCCCTTTTGGTTTTCTAACTCCAGGTCTTTGCACATTTCATTATAGTAATTGGCTTTGTCTGCTTAAGTAGCTCATTGAAAATTTCTGTTCAGCTCTTTTATCTTGTCATTTCTTCCATTTGTTTTAGCTACCTCACCTCAAAAGCAAGTTTCAGAGTCTCTTTTGTCATCCATTTTGGTCTTTTCTTCCCTTCTCATCTTTTTAATAACCTCTTTCTTTCTTCATGGATGATGTTCTTGATGTCATCCCACAGTTCTTCTGGTTTTAGGTCACTGGTGTTCAGTGCATCAAATCTATTCTTTACATGGTCTCTAAATTCAAGATGGATATATTCAAGGTCATATTTTGGTTCTCATGGCCTTGTTTTAATTGTCTTCAACTTCAACTTGGACTTGCATAGGAACAGTTGATGGTCTGTTCCACAATCAGTTCCTGGCCTTGTTTTGGCTGAAGATATTGAGCTTCTCCATCACCTCTTTCCACATATGTAGTCAGTCTGATTCTTGTATACTCCATCTAGCAAAGTACATGTGTTCCAGGGAATAAGGTGAGGGGAGACAGGAGAGACAGATCTCTGTGAAGTAGAGAACATGTAAATAGATGGCTGAGCATGGCAGTTGTCAAAGACAAGTGGGAGAGATGATAGGGATGAATTAACAAACCTCTAGCCTTCAAAAGCACCTCTGGTAATGTAGTGCCTAAGGCATTTGACTGCTAACTAGAAGGTTGGTGGTTCAAACCCACCAGCCACTCCATGGAATGAAGCTTGGGCAATCTACTTCTATAAAGATTTACTGCCTTGGGGTTGCTATGAGTTGGAATTGACTCAATAGCAGTGAGTTTGGTTTTTTGGTTTAGGCTTCAAAAGGAGCTCTGGTGGTATAGTGGTTAAGGCATTTGGCTTCTAACCAAAAGGTCGTGATTCAAATTCACCAGCTTCTCTGTGGAAGATGAAGAGGTCTGCTTTTATGAAGATTTACAGCCTTGGGCACCCAGAATCTCGATGGCAGTGAGTTTGTTTGTTTTTTGTTTCCACGCTTCAAACAGAATCTTTACACCAGGCCTCTAAAACCAAACAAAGCAGGTTAAAACACCATGCAATAGTCACTGTCTAGAAACTTGGTTCAAATAATGCCGAATGTCTCCAAGGAGTCATGGCAAGCAGTGTCTGCTTTTTAATTGATTACTACTTTCACTTCTGTTCTGCTTCTGGAATTTTGGAAACATTCTAAATTAGCTGAGGAAAAATTAATGTATCCTTCCAAGTACAGAGAATGCTTTCTGTACAATACCAAGATAAGTAAGTCTTCTTTGATTAAGAGAGGGAAGGCATATACTTAATAGTCCAAATGTTGGCTCATTTTGAATATAAGAGCAAATCATGTAAATTCTGTCTATTTACAGCTATCATATTACAATTCTACCTTTTTGTAAGGTTTCGAGGATGAAAATTCCTACAGAAAATAAAATGGAAACATGAAAATTATGAAAGAGTTTTTAAAAAAGAAAAAAAAAAAACACACAAAATTTATCCAAACCTTCAGCCCCACCCATGGAAATAAAAAAGGTGAGGCTGCAACTGAAAGGTACCCAGTGTTTCCTGCCTGGGAATTCTTTGACTCCATTCACTTCTAGTTATTTGCATTTATAGCTTCTTTTCAGTTCTCTTGGACTTCAGATTGATAGAGCGAACAAGCAGGTCTACAACTAGCAAGCAGAATAACTCCCTAGAGTTAGGAGCTTATGAATATATTGTTATCCTTCAGGAACTGAAGCATTTCTTTTCTTTTTTCTAATTGTGATTTGGCATATTCACTTTCCATACAGCAGTTCATATACACTTTGTGTCATGACATTGACTACAATTTACCATAAGGCAACAGCTCCCTTCCCACTTCCTCCTGATACTAACCCCTTCCCTGTGTCC
>NW_006921610.1:8457611-8506834 GCF_000298275.1 Orycteropus afer afer | reverse complement strand
TCATTTCTAATTTTTCATTTATTTTGTCATTTTGTTCTTGTATTTTCTTCCAAAATTCTTCTAGGGATTTGTCTCTGTTTTCCTTGGTCTCTCAATCCTTTGAAGATACCTAAATATAATTCTTTTGAATTCCTTATCAGGGAGTTCCAATGCTGCTTCTTCCTCAGGGATGTGCTCTGGATCTGTATCCTGCTCCCTTGTTTCTACCACTTTATCTTGCTTCTTTGTGTGAACTGTGATGATCTGTTGTCTCTAAGACATCTTGACAAGACATTGTATTTGGATTTCTGTTAACTGTTTGTGAAGAGTAGCCAAGGGTGAGTCAGGCTCTTCTTCGTGATTGTTATTTGTATTCTCATTGGTGGAGAAAGAGGTGGTCACTCTCACTCACTAAGTGAAGCTTTCCAATAGTCCTTGCATCCAGGATGTCCTTGCTGTTCCCAGCAAGTGGAGCCTGTTCTTAAGTACCTGGAATCTGAGAGAACATTGTCACTTTAAATATCTAAAATGGTCAAGCCACTTGTAAACATTCAAAATGGCTGCACCCTCTGGACAGGCAAAAGTCCACAGCTCAGCCCACCTTCCTCTTCACTGCTTCCCCTTTTGTTCTCCAGCCACCAGAGCACTCCTCCGCACAGTCCCTGGCTAGCAGGGCTGATTTTTAGGTTAATTCTTAAGTCCTACCACCATTCGGCAATATCCAAGCTCTCTGTGCCATCAGGATCACTGCCAGACTGCAGCTCCATTTGTCTCCTTTTTTGCTATTTTATGCAAATTCTTCTGCTATTTGGAGTTTAGTCCACTTCCATATCCTTCTCTTCAAAGCTCAGGGGTCCAGGATTATCTTCTGTATCTGTGTTAATTGGTTTCCCTTTTCTTTGTTGAAGATGGTCTGTGCAGTCTTTCTGCCTATTTTGCCATCATATCGGAATCTGAAGTCTTCACTTTCAGCAAGCAAAATTGTGTCATCTGCATATCACAGGTTGTAACTGAGTATTTTTCTAGTAGTAATGGTGTATTCTTCTTCATATATGCCAGTTTATCAGGTTATTTTCTCAGCATACTGATTAAATAAGTATGGTGAAAGAATAAAATCCTTATGAACATCTTTCCTGATTTTTAACCATGTAGTATTCCCTTTGTACCCATTGCGAAGAAAGGTGATTCTACAAAATGTGTATATTTTTGAACAATATCATTAATATTACATGCAAGTAAAATCTTGCTGAAGATAATTAAAAAATGGTTGCAGAATTATATTGACAGAGAAGTTCCAGAATTACAAACTGGATTCCGAAATTGATGTGGAATGAGGGATATCATTGCTCATGTCAGATGGATCTTGGGTGAAAGCAAAGCATACCAGAAAGATGTTTAGTTGTGTTTTATTTACTAATCAAAAGCAGTTGATTGTGTGGATCATAACAAATTATGGATAACATTGAGAAGAATGGAAATTCTGGAACACTTAACTGTGCTTGTGAGGAACCTGTCCATAGACCAGGAGGCTGTCATTTGAACAGAATAAGGGGATACTGCATAGTTTAAAATCAGTAATGGAGTGCATCAAGGTTGTATCCTTTCACCATACTGATTCAATCTGTATGCTCACCAAATAATCTGAGAAACTGGATTATATGAAGAAAAGTGTGACATCAGGATTAGAGGAAGATTCATTAGCAACCTACAGATATGCAGATGGTACAACTTTCTTTGCTGAAAGTGAAGATCACTTGAAGCACTTACTGATGAAGATTAAAGACTACAATCTGCAGTATGGTTACACCTCAGCATAAAGAAAATGAAAATCCTTACAACTGGACCAATAAGCAGCATCATGATAAATGGAGAACAGATTGAAGCTGTCAAAGATTTCATATTACTTGGTTCCACAAACACCAATGGAAGCAGCAATCAAGAAATCAGAGGGCATATTGCACTGGGCAAATATCCTGCAAAAGACCTCTTTATTAAGTGCTAAAGAGCAAAGATGCCCCTTTGAAGACTAAAGTGCACCTAACCCAAGCCATGGTATTTTCAATGCCTCATATGCATGTGAAAGCTGGACAACTAATAAGAAAGATCAAAGAAAAGCTGATGCTATTGAGTTGTGATGTTGGTGAAGAATAGTGAAGGTAGCATGGACTGCCAGAACAACTAACAAATCTGTCCTCAAAGAAGTGCAGTTGGAATGCTCCTTGGAAGTGAGAATGGCCACACTGTGTCTGACCTACTTTAGTCATGTTTTCAGAAGGGACCATTTCCTGGCAGAGGATATCGTGCTTAGTAAAGTGGAGGATCAACAAAAAAGGGGAAGGCCCTCAACTAGATGGATTGACACAGTGGCTGCCGTGATGGGCACAAGTATAGCAAGGATTGTGAAGCTGGCACAGCACCAGGCAGTGTTTCGTTTTGTTATACAGAGGCTTGCTATGAATTGGAACTGACTTGATGGCACCTAACAACAACAATGATAGTATCCCCTTCTTCTGTTTGAATGACTGCTGCCTCTTGGTCTGTGAACAAGTTCTACATAAGCACGACCACCGAAAAAACCAAACTCACTGCCATTGAATTAGTTTGACTCAGAGGAACCCCTCCTTGGGTTTCCAAGGCAGTATCTCCATGGAAGTAGATTGCCCAGTCTTCCTTCCAAGGAGTGGCTGGTGGATTTGAACCGCCAGCCTTCTGGTTAGCAGTCAAATGCCTTAGGCACTATGCCACCAGAGCTTCCAAGCATGACTAAGTAGTCTGGAATTCCCATTCTTTCACTGTTAACCCATCATCTGTTACTATCCCACACATTCAAATGTCTTTGCTTACAATAAAACACATCAAAGGTCTTTCTGGTATTCTCTGCTTTCAGCCAAGATCCATCTGACATCAGCAATGATATCCTTCATTCTGTGTCCTCTTATGAATCCATATTGAATTTCTGGCAGTTTCTTCCATGTACTGCTGCAGCCATTTTAAGTTATCTTCAACAAAATGTTACTTGTGTATTTTATTAATAATATTGTTGGATAATTTCCCCATTCTTTTGGGTCACCTTTCTTTGGCATGGGCACAAATATGTATCTCTGCAGTCAGTTGGCCAGGTAGCCATCTTCCAAATGTCTCGGCATAGACTAGTGAGAGCTTCCAACACTGCATTTGTTTGTTGAAACATCTCAGTTGGTGTTCCATCAATTCCTGGAGCCTTATGGTTTGCCAGTACCTTCAGTGCAGCTGGGACTTCTTCCTTCAAAGCTATTAGTTCTTGACCATATGCTGCCTCCTAAAATGATTGGACATCGACCAATTTGTTTTTTCTTTTTGGTGCAAGACTCTGTATTCCTTCCATCTTCTACTGATGTTTCCTGCATCATTCAATATTTTGCCCATGAAATCCTTTAGTATTGCAACTCAAGGCTTGAATTTTTTCTTCAGTGTTCTCATCTTGGTAAATGCTGAATGATTTCTCTCATTATGTTTTTCTAATTCCAGGTCTTTGCACATTTCATTATCATACTTTACTTTGTCTTCTCAAGCCACCTTTTGAAATCTTCTGTTCAGCTGTTTTATGTCATCATCTCTTTCATTCACTTTAGCTACTCTGTGTTGAAGAGCAAGTTTCAGAGTGTCTTCTGACATCCATTTTGGTATTTTCTTTTTTTCCCTGTCTTTTAATGACCTTCTGCTTTCTTCATGCATGATGTCCTTGATAGCATCCCATGACTTACCTGGTGTTTGGTCATTAGTGTTCAATGCATCAAATCTATTTATGAGATGGTCTCCACATTCAGTTGGGATATACTTAAGATTGTACTTTGTCTCCCATGGGCTTGTTTTAATTTTCTTCAGCTTCAGTTTGAACTTCCATAGGAACAATTGATGGTCTGTTCCACAATCAACCCCTGATCTTATTCGGAATGATGATACTGAGTTTATACTCCATCTCTTTCCACAGATGTAATTGATTTAATTCCTGTGTATTGAATCCAGTGAGGTGCATATGTATAGTTGCAGTTTATGTTGTTAAAAACAGATATTTGCAATGAATAAGTCATTGATCTTGCAAAATTCTATCATGTGATCTCCAGCATTGTTTCTATCGCTAGGCCATATTCTCCAACTATCAATACTTCTTTGTTCCTGACTTTCAGGTTCCAATCACCTCTAATTATCAATGCATCGTTTTTGTTTTTTTTTTAACTTTTTATTGTGATTTGGGTGAAGGTATACAGAGCAAATTGGTTTTCCATGCAACAATTCATATACATTTTGTTTTGTGACATTGATCGCAATTGCCACAATGTAACAGCATTTTTCCCACTTCTTGTCTGTATATCCCATTTCCATTTGTCCTTCTTTCATATCCCTCCCTCCTTTCTGAGCTTTATATTGAGGCAAATGCTATCCTTTTGATCTCATATGGTTGATTGTTCTATGAAGTGAATACCTCCCTGGTGTTATTGTTCACCTTATAGGCTTCCTGTCTTTTGACTGAAAGTTGAGCCATGGTGGTGAGTTCAATTCCAGCCTTCAAGGGTAACTAATGGCCATAGTCTTGAGGGTTCCACAAGTCTTTATCAGACCTGGGAGCCTTATCTTTTTATGATTTTGAGTTTTGTTTCATATATTCTCCTACTTTCTCCAGGACTTCTATTCTCATGCCTTTCAGAGTGGTTAGCAGTGGGAGCCAGGCACCATCTAGTTGTTCTTATCTTTGCTGAGGTTTGTGTGGTCCACTAGTCCTGTGGACTGATTGTTTCCATGCATCTTTGATCTTCTTCACTCTTCTTTGCTCTGGATAGGCAGAGACCTATAGGTGCAACTTACATGGCTGCTCACAAGCTTTTAACACTCCAGCTGATACTCAACAAGGTAGGATGTAGAACATTTTCTTTGTGAACTGTATTTTGCCAATTGACCTTGATGTCCCCTGAGACTACAGTTCTGAGCCCCCAGGTCCAATGACTTATCCCCTCAGGGTGTTTGGTTATGGGTTAAAAGTTTTCATAATTTTGTCCCTTGTATGCTCTACTATCTCTGTGGATATATTTGCAGCACATATAAACATATATGTAGAAATATCCTCTGTCAAACTTATAAATATTTGAAGCTGTAGTCCAATTACCCTCCAAGTAAAAGGGTAAAAGGGTTACTCCTCCGAGTGTCTTCTTTTGCCTTGATCATTTTGTGCTGACCTATCCCTTACTGTATTTTGCCTTTCCCTTCACCCAAGGTAATACATGTCTACTCTCTAGTTAGTGGTTTACCCTCTCTACCCCTCCCATTCTGGTAACTTTCAAAGAATGTTGTTTTCTGTATGTAAACCTTTTCTTGACTTTTTATGGTAGAAGTCTTGTACAATATTTGTCTTATTTTGATTGACTGGTCAGTGTAATGCCCCCTGTTGTTGTTGTTGTTATGTGCTGTCGAGTCGGACCTGACTCATAGAGACCCCTCCTTGGGTTTCTGAAGCAGTATCACTACAGAAGTAGATTGCCTCATCTTCCTTCTAGGAGCTCTGGTAGCATAGTGCCTAAGGCACTTGACTGCTAACCAGAAGGCTGGTGGTTCAAACCCACCAGCCACTCCTCAGAAGAAATGCCCCCTAGGTTCATCCATATTATAAGATGTTTTGCAGATTCATTTTTAGTGTTTAAGGTTGTGTAGTACTCCATTGTGTTTATGTGCCATAGTTTGTTTATTTACTCATGCGTGGATGGGCACTTAGGTCATTTTCATATTTTTGCTGTTGTGAATAGTGTTGTGATGAATTTGAGTGTGCATATATTTGTTCATGTCATGGCTCTTATTTCTCTGGGATATATACCTAGTGGCAGAATTTTTGGATCATATAGCTTTTCTATAGCCAACTTTTTAAGGAAGCTCTATACCATTTTCCACAGTGATTGTACCATTTTACAGTTCCACCAGTAGAAGGTTCTAGTCTCTGCATACCCTCTCCAGCATTTGTTGTTTTCTGTTTTTTTGAACTTTGCTAGTAATGCTGGGGTGAGATGATGTTTCATTGTTGTTTTGATTTACATCTCTCTAATGGCTAATGCACTTGACTGCTAACCAGAAGGCTGGCGGTTCAAACCCACCAGCCACTCCTCGGAAGGAAGGTTGGGCAATCTACTTCTGTAGTGATACCGCTTTGGAAACTCAAGGAGGGGTCGCTATGAGTTGGGTCCAACTCGATGGCAAACAGCAACAACAACAAAAATGGCTAATGATTATGTTTTCATGTGTTCATTGGCTGCCTGAATGTCTTGTTTGGTGAAGTGTCAGTTCATGTCCTCTTTCCATTTTTTAATTGGATTTTTTTGTCTTTTTATTGTTGAGTTGTTGACGTTTTCTGTAAATTTTAGAGATTAGCCCCTTGTCTGATATATCATTGCCCCAAATTTTTTACCAGTTTGTAATTTCTCTTTTTATTCTTTTGGTAACGTCTCTTGATGCACATAAATTTTTAATTTTTAGGGGGTTCCAGTTGTCTAGTTTGTCTTTGGCTATTTCTGTATTTTTAGATATGATTGATAGTACCTTTTTGTCATGTATTAGTACCCCTAATTGTTGATCCTTATAGTTGCATTTCAGACTGCAGAAGTTGGTAAAAAAAAAAACAACAACAACAACAACAAAAAAAAAACCTTCAATTTCTTCATCTGTGTTATTAGTGGTTGACACATAAATTTAAATAATAGTCATATTAACTGGTCTTCCTTGCAGGCATATGGCTAATATCCTATCACTGACAGTGTTGTACTTCAAGATAGTTGTTGAATTGTTATTTTTGACAATGGATTTGACACCATTTCTCTTCAATTTGTCAATTTTGGCATGGTAGACCATATGTTTGTGTGATTCACAATGACCAATACCAATCCATTTCAGCTCACTAATGCCTGGAATATCAGTCTTTATGTGTTCCATTTCATTTTCAATGGCTAGCTATTTTCTTAGATTCATACATCATATATTCCACATTCCATTTACTAATGGATATTTTCAGCTGTTTCTTCTCATTTGGAGTCATGCCACATCAGGAAAAAGATCCAGAAAGCTTTATTCTATCCTTATTGTTAAAGTCAACTCTACTTTGAGGAGATGAGTTTTTCCTAGTAGTACTTCTGTACCTTACAACCTATGGGGCTCATCTTCCGGCACTGTATCAGATAGTGTTCCACTTATAAATAAAATTCATGGTTAAAAAAGTAATTGAATTCTCCCAAATTTGATAATGTGATAAAGAAATGAGACCGCAGTAATCAAACATGCCCTTTACTTTATTTTTTAAATAAACTTTATTTTTAGGGTAATTTTTGGTTTACAGAAAAAATGTGCAAAAAGGAGAGAGGTCTTTAACTTCATCACAATGACAAAGTCCCTTTTGCCATGTAAGGTAACATTTACAAGTTCCAGGAATTAGGATTTGAATGTCTATGGGGGTGCCATTGGTCAATCTATCACAGTAGTCACTTTTTTTTTTTCTTTTTTTTTTAAAGCTAATTTTCCAGTGAAAATTTCCCTACCTGTATTTCTAGGGCAAAGTACATCAAAAAGAATTTACACTAATGTGCTTTTTAGAATATTCGGATTGAGTAGGCCAGTAGATAGGAAGGCTGACAAGAAAAGCTTCTAGGAGAAACTGAACATAAATTCTATAACTGAGCTCTTTAACACAACTATTTTTTTAGATTAGGAGCTCTGGTAGCATAGTGGCTCAAGCACTTGACTGCTAACCAGAAGGCTGGCGGTTCAAACCCACCAGCCACTCCTCGGAAGGAAGGTTGGGCAATCCTACTTCCGTAGTGATACTGCCTCGGAAACCCAAGGAGGGGTCGCTATATGAGTCGGGGCCGACTTGACAGCACATAACAACAACAACAATTTTTTTTAGATTAATGATTAGTACCTGCTGTCAAACCATGACTACTCATCACCATTACAGGGGAAGTACTACAGGGTTACCATGTATAATTCCAATACAATATTAAAGAAAGAAGCTACTGCATAGGATCACAGTAGAAGAGTAAATTAATAGTGATGCCACATAGTTTTAAAAGTATTTTTTCAAAAAGGTAACTGGAATGTAAATTCTGCCATACTTAATCCTCATTGATTTAAATTTAAATTAGTAAAGTTTACTTTACTACTTTATTCCCTTTACTATGAAGATCAGTGTTTATCTTCTTGACATGATTGGTAAATTTTAAAATATCACTTCAAGAGCCCCACCTTCCCATTGGTTTACATTTGGGATCATAAAATAGATATAATAGTAGTATACAACAAATTAAGTTTTATTCTGTAGCAAAGATTTTGATAATTTTTTTTTTCTTTTTGTTAGCAGATGCAGTGATATTCTTAAATCATTTGCCTTGTATGGCAAAACACAGGATGAATTGGGAGGTGAATGGCTACAGTAAAATAGTCTGAGGTAAATGTTGCCATCACGTCCACAGAGGCTTACTGAGCCCTTACTGTGGCCAGGTTCTGAGCCAGGGAAGTGAAAATAATCACTACAGTTCCTGCCCTGTGGGACTTCTGGCCCCACAAATCCAGAAGGGGTTTACAGCACTCTGTAGCACCTTCAGACATTTATATCATTTGTTTAAAAATCATGTAACTACAGTATAACTGAAGTTAAAGAGAATGTTTTATAAGAAAAACCCTGCCTTTTTTATCTTTATTTTGCCTTTTGTCTGCATATAGTTTTTTTACATTTATTTTACAGTTACAAACATAATGTCATACAAGTATAATCTCTCTCAAACATAAATAATCCTGTAAGGAGATGGGAGGGTTGCTGGTAGCACAGTCAGGTCCCCACGGGGTGTTATTCCCTCAGGGTCAGCCTCACTTTACCACATTAGCAGGGAAAAGCCAGAATTGATTTACATCAAAGTACTGTGTGCATTCATTTAAGATGAGAGAGCATTGGCCTTTCTCACTTGGCTGCTAGCTCAGTGAGGGAAAGACACTATAAATTTTTGTTTGTTGGTTGGTTGGTTTGTTCTCCTCATCATTTTGTTCAACCAAGTGCCTAGCACAAAGCCTGGCAGTCATTATTTAGTCAGTGAACGATCAGCCCATTCTCTCATTGAATACAGGTTTGCTTTGTGGAACCAAATTGTAAGCCGAAGATGGTGAGTGAGCATGAAATTGGCAAGACTGGCATCATCAAGCTGTTATAGGATGATAACAGCTCTGTGTTATTTTCTGAAAGTTTGTCTGTTTGTTTTTCTTAAACTGAACACACTAATCCATCTGGAATTAATTTTAGTGTATCATGCATTATTTAGTTTCAATTAATCTCTTTCATATTTTTAATCAACTTATCATAATACTATTCATTTAATATTTTCCTATTATATAGTTTGAAAAATTGCTTGTGCCGTGTAAGTGGTTGGGTCTATTCTGGGCTCCTAGAGTGTTCCATTTTCTGTATTCATTTTCATATTGTCTATCATTCTGTCTTGATTAAAATTGTTCTGTCCAAAAAAACAAACAAAACAAAACACACTCACTGCTGTGGAGTCAATCCCGACTCATAGCGACCCCTCCTTGGGTTTGCAAGGAGGTATCTCTGTGGAAGTAGATTGCCCAGTCTTCCTTCCGAGGAGTGGCTGGTGGGTTTGAACCACCAGCCTTCTGGTTAGCAGTCAAATGCCTTAGGCACTATGCCACTAGAGCTCCTAAATTGTTCTGTAGTATATTCTGAATTCTAATCATACCTAGGTCTTACCTTCCTTCACTGATTTTCTGTTTCATGATATATTTACTCATTTACAACTTGTTTTCATAAACTAATTATGGAGTCATTTTGTAATGCTATTTAAAGAAGCTTGTTGAATGTGTATATTAAAATTATTGAACAAAAATGTCCAAACTGTTTTTTCAGCCAGGTTAAAATAAAGTGAATATTTATCCTTGACCCATTGCATTTTCGATTAAGATGATGTGCTTGGGGGAAAAAAAAAAAAAAAGCAAAACATGGGGAACAAGCTCTATAGGAAATCAAGAAGATGGACGTGAATAGCACATATAGAAATTATATGAAGACCTATCTCTACATTTCAAGTGAACTGGACAATTCAACCTATTAATTATTTTTGTTTCCTTCAATTATAAATGAAAAGTGCAGAATTGAGGACAGAATATATGATGCTTAGAGCTACAGGCCTCTTTTGATCTCATTTCATTGGGTTTTGTTTGTAGATTTCAAGTCAGTCTTAAGAAGAACTCAGAATTGCCTAGTGGTTAAAATGCAGATTCAAAAGATAGACTGATTAGGTTTGAATCAGCTTCTCCATTTGTCAATTGGAATTCAGTTTACTCGAAATGGGATAATAATAGTATCTGCCTCACAGAGTTGTGAGGAGAAATATGTAAATTAATATACACAAAGGACCTTCAGTAGTACTGGGATGATACATGTTAGTTACATTAAGGAGATTTTGTGCTATGGATGCACTTTTTGGTCTGGGAGAAGCCAATTTATTTTTGTTTTCCAACTCTGAAAGCCTATTTCATTCAAGTTTACATGGGCAATGGTTCTCGTACCTGGCGCACACCATTATCAAGGAAATGCTTCTGAGCTTTTGTAACTGACTTATTTATTGTTGCTCTCTGGCAGCCATCCCCTGGCCTCCTAGCAAAAATAGCTGGATTTCATTAAAATTCAATCTCTCTTGATACCATCTCTGCTGGATATTAGAGGGGCCTGCTACCAACAGAGCTTTAGAGACCTGATTAGGAATAGATTTTGGTTGGAATTTTATAAGTGTTCTAAAATTACCTTTTATAAAGTTTCTCTCCACGTCTACCAACTCTTCTGTGCCCCGAGCTCTCTGTCTATCCCCAGCCCATCCCACTAGCCTGGGAACTCAGCCAAGCCACCAGTGGCTTTCTCAAGTTGGACACTGAGATGAGTCTTTCTTCATGTTTCAGGTGCGAGCTCTCTCCTGGCGTCCTGAGTCCCCACTCCCAGCCCCGCTGTATGACTGACGCCATAGTCTGCCATGGAACCTGGCCCTGCTCTGGCCTGGCTCCTGCTCCTGAGCCTGCTGGCTGACTGTCTGAAAGCTGCTCAGTCCCGCGACTTCACAGTGAAAGACATTATCTACCTCCACCCTTCAAGTAAGATTGTATTCTCTTTGCACAGAAATGTCACTGTATTGCAAATAAGAAGTGGGTTGAACAATGGCCAGGAGAAGGCAGCCTTCAATACAGGGCACAATTTCAATGCAATGTGGTGATTTAATTGGGGAATGCATTAAGGACAAAAGAAGGAGTATGTTTTACCCTCACCTTTACACACAATGTTTATTTTTCATTCTAAAGCATATTATAAAGCTGTTTTCCCTGCCCCCTTTTCACAGTTACTCTGATTCGGAACACCTTTCTCTATTACTCATGCCAGCCCTCAGTCAATTATCAAAGTAGACTACTATGTCCCAGGAGAAGGATTGTTTGTAAAAGATACATCCTTTATAGTCAAGATAATAGCTGGTCTTCCTCTGTGTTCATCCAATTCTGAGTTTTTGCATAATTGCCTCCCACAACTTCCCATTCCCTATCCTTTTGGTTTCCTGTGCTTAAGAATTCTCTAGGGAGCGTATAATAATGTAGATCACTAGATTCCTTCCCTAGAGTTTCTGACCATCTGTATGTGGAGCTGGACCTGTGGATTTTTGCTTTCAGCAAGACTCAGGTGCTTCTGCTGCAAATATTCCAAAGCACACACTTTGGGAGACACTGGAATTTTATTTCCACTTTTGGTCTCCATCCCTGTCTATCTTGTCTCTTTCATTTTTGTATGAATTCTCTTCTTTACTGCCCCTGCGGTGGTGAGAACTGAGTTTATTGTGTGCATTTTGACCTTTTAGCTTATGCCGCTAGGTACATTCCTCTTTTGAAATGTTTTGTTCAACAAACATTTTTTGAGTGTCTGCCGTGTGTCTTGCATTGTGATAGGCATCAGAGGGATAAAAGCAAATGAAACAGAGTCCTTGCTTTAGAGGACCTTACCATCTACAAAGTAGAGGCAGCCACAGGGACTCCACTGATCCTGCGGTGAGAATATTTAACATTGAAGTGTTCTGGATTAGCTGAGAGGGAGCCCGCTGCAGAGGAATGCACAGGGCTTGGAGTCTACCCGACCTGGGGTCAACAACTAGCTCAGCTGCTTTGTAGCCTTTTGACCTGAAATGAATTCTCTAACCTTGTGAGGATTAAATAAAATAGTATATGCAAAGCACTTAGCACCGAGTATGAGCCATGGTAAATGTTCAGTCAATGTTAGTGGAATCTTTTTAAGTGTTAATGTCTTCATCCCTAAAATGTATAAAGTAATATATACCCTCTTACATTATTTTATGGACTAGAAATAATATTCGTAAAACATCAGGCACATACATGATAGGCAATTGTGAATGGTCGTTGTTTCTGATGTTGTTGGCTTATACACTAAACTGAGGGTACTGAAGATATATCATCCTAATTTTGTGTAGATGACTAGGTGACGCAAATGGTTAAGTGTGTGGCTACCAGCTGAAAGGTTGATGGTTCACACTCACTCAGGGATGCCTCGGAAGATAGGCCTAGAGATGTTCCTCTGAAAGGTCACAGCCTTAAAAACCCTATGGAGCAGTTCTACTCCACACACATAGGGTCACCTGGAGTTGGACCTGACTCAACAGAAGCTAACAACAAATTTTGCATAACTCTGAATACCTTTTGACGAACAGCAAATCATTTCCTTAGATTTAACACAACTGTACCCTCTCACCAATTTTTTGTTTTGTTTTTCTCTTACCAGTATAGTTTGGTACCTACTTAGTAATTGTAAGGGAAGTTTATCTCCCTGCTTGTTTTTGCACAACTGTTAATTTTCTTTCAGTAACATCCATAAAAAGAAGATGTATTACTAGTTGCTATTTTCTAGCATTGCATTTTGTTCTTTTCCCCAGACAGCCTTGCTTTTTTTGTTGTTGTTGTTAGTCTTCGTGAAGCAGAAACTTAGAGTTCAGTCTCTTAGGTTGCCAGGATTTTTGGCTTCTGCAGGATTTGTTGTTGGTTTCAGTGAGAGACTCAGTAGTAACCTGAGCTGCAAACAGGTCCATACCAGACTTTCTCTGAGGCTGTGATTGTTTACCCAGAGTGGGAAGGAAAAGTGATGTGATTGGTTGTATTTAAGTCAACAAAAACAATAGAGACAAACACGCCATTTCTGCGCTTCTGACTCCGTGTTGTGGTTGGTCAGTGCCTGAGTGAGTAGGCCTCTATTTGGAGAGTCTGTGGGATGGGGCCTTTTGAAGGAGGCCAGAGGGAGAATAAGCACGTCTGTTTAAAAGCTGGTGGAAAGTTATGCTCATGTGATCTTTGCTAATTGAATAGGGCCATGACCTGATTAGAAGGAACTCACCATATATAAAGAATTAATGGGGTTTTCTGATATGATCTTGAAATAGGTAGTACAGAAGTCATTCCTAAACTAGATTATAAGTAGAAGATTCACTCTAGGTGAGCAGAGCTGGCTCCATCCCTCTTCCAAGCCTCTGTAACTGATCATGAGGAGTGTAAATTCTTGTTGGATTGAATTTACCATGAATGCCTCTGACATGGCCAGAACCTGTTTTACTCTGGCACTTTAAATCAGAGTTAACTTCATATTTCTCTGCAGTGTTTCAAAAGTTTTTGGTGTTCATCTGTTTTCACATTTTGATTTTTTTTAATGGTCATGGTCCTATGCCTTGAAAGTACCCAGCGGACTGTGCTCAGCTGGAGTGATTGCTCTCCACATAAACAGGCTTGTGTAAAACATAGACCATAAGAAATATATGAGAGAAGTATGGAACTCTTTTGATTTTGAATTATTTATGTAATCACTCAGTTTATAGATGGAAGTCCAAGCAGCTTTCTTTGGGTCAGTGACTAAGCCAGATCCATTAAAATTAGATGTGAGAGCTCAGAACCGGCCCTAGGAGAAATGTGGTGCTGCAGAAGTGTGAGTAGACACACGGGTTTTTTACATCAGACAAACATAAACTTACTTCTCATGGACTTGGAATAGTTATTGGAGAGAATAACTGGGGTGAGATTGGAACCCAGGTTGGAAAAGTGCAACCTCCTGGGACTAATCTCTAGTTTCTTATTCCCTAATCTTGGAAGTTTCTAAGCCTTTAAAAAGAAGTAAAGCATATAACTTTAAAACTTCAGGCAACAGCCTTAATGACATTCAATTCTATAATTTGTATTTTTTTTTGGCCTTTTCATGATGAATTTCTTCCCAGCACACAATTAAAATTTGAAAGTCTAATAAAATTCTTCTAAAGAGGATTTTCTCATGGTATCAAGAGAAATGAAGGTTCTTACTTGCTTTTCTGGTACTCATCATACAAGACAGAACAATTTAATACCTGAAGTGTCTTCGACCTGCTCCTAGCTTCCATTTCTTTCCTTGGAATAGGAAATTTCCTGATAATATCCAGCTTGTTTCTGGCTGCTTGTTCTGAGTCTTCTTTAATCAAAGTGCACCAGAGAGCTGTATTCCTGCAGGTGGCTTTTCTATCCCCAGGCAGAGAACCAACAAAGTTCACTCACAAGCTTATACTGTGTATATCTGAGAGGGGAAGGAAACTTTCTAGTAAGGTACCAGGAGATATGTTGCTATCAGACGTATATTATTATTAAAGTTTTACTGGCCATATTGCCTAGTGGCTGGAAAAGGAAGACAAAATTATTCAATTTCTGGAATTTTTATATTTGCATCCAGTTTCCATAAAAAATAGGAATTAATTTGGCAAGAGTAGAAAAAAGTTAGAGTGCATTTTATATCAGCGTACACTTCAAAACAAGGTTCCCTTCTCCCTGCATGTTTTCAGTAACTGAAGGCCTTTGTCCAGGCAAAAGTTCCAAGAGATGGAAACAAAGCGAAATCTTTTCTGATGCCTTACAAATGAATTATGGTTGGTTGAGCTATGGCTGACTATGAGAGTTAATGGGCAGATTATGTTACAGGAAGTAACTGGGCACTTTGGCATTCCTTTTTTTTTCTTCACAATCACCTTCTCTTGAGGGACCAAGGACTTAGCCCTGCAATACAGAGTACTAAGCTTATTAACTCTGTGATCAAGAGCCAAATTAGATTCATTCACACTAGGGCAACAACAATTTGAAACTTTACGTGCTCCATTCTGCTTTGAAGTATCAAAGAAGAAAATAGCACCATCCCTTAGGCACCTCTTTCCGTCCTTTTTAAAAATCTTCTTTATCAGATGTGGTAACAACTAGCAAGTGACTGGAGATACTTGTTCATCTGTGGGCCTGATTTTTTGGCTGAATATTACCTGAGGAAAGAAATTAACCATTTACTAGGTATTGTGCTACACAGTTAGCTGCTCACTGTAAGGCTGAGTAGGTAGGTAGAGATTTACCACTGAAAAGAATGTGATAGTACTACCTGCCAAGAAGTCAATAAAAGTTCCTATAAGCAAATATTAAACTGTAGCCCTTGAGAAGCTACACAGACATGGAACAATAAAATTCACCTAAAATGAGACCACTTGCCAATGCTACATACTGATAAACACATTCAGAGATAAATGCATTGAAGGAAAGCTGCTTTTTGCTGCCAGAGTGTTTTAGCTTATACCCCAGTTTAAAGTTTAATATACTTTAGGTTACTTTGAGAGCCCAGCCCTACTTATGTATGAAATGATAACACTTAATTTAAAATGTCACTTGTCTTGGAAAAGAAAATCTTGAAGAGTCCATTAAATAATCCAAATTTGGGAACACTGCAACTCATTAGTATTAGATTGTTAATCAGTTTATTCTCAGAGCAGTTGGATCATCAGTCTTCATTCAAAGTTCTTAATTTATCTCTTCCATGGGAAAGTTTCCAGGAATAACTAATGTAACATTCCAGCCAAAAATTTCACTGGCTCCAGTGACAGACAGATAAAATTGAATGTTGTAGAGAATTAATCATGTAAGCTGAGGTGGTACCACTGTGCTTGCAGACATAAAACTTGGTGAATGTGATGATCATCTTTTGCAAAATGCTCTTTTTTGATAAATCATTTACTTTTTTTTTTTCCAAACTCCTACTTTGATCATTCTAGTTTAAAATTTATAAGCTATTTTAAAGCTAAATCTTTTAAAGTTATTTACATATTGCATAGGAGCCCTGGTGGCACAGTGGTTAAGGTGCTAGGCTGCTAATGAAAAGGTTGGTGATTCAAACCCACAAGCTGCTCCATGGGAGGAGGCTGTGGCAGTCTGCCTCCATAAATATTTACAGCTTTGTAAACCCTATGGGGCAGTTCTTTATCCTATAGGATTGTTATGAGTCAGAATCGACTTGAGGGCAGTGGGTTTGGTTTTGGCTTATAATCACATATTTTAAAATTGAAAATTAAACTTTTTTTAATATATTCAATAAAAAAATCCTAAAATATTTTGTATAGCTTTCCTCATAATGATGTTTATTAAAAAATAAGTCAACTAAAATGTACATAAAATATTGAATGGCCTTAGAATGAAAAAATCTGTTTTAAATTCTTCAGGCATGTACTTACCTAAATAGAGTCTTGCTATTTAGATATAACCCACCTTTCGAGGTTGTGGGTCATGGAGATGAATAACTTATTTGTGTGTTGTTTTGCATTTACTTTTGTTCAATTACAATTATATGGTAGGAAAGCGTGTTTCCCCATAGTGGAACCTCCTCATTGGGAATGAAGTGGTTTGATGGCTATGTCTAAGCTGCTTTCTTTCTCTCTTTTTCTAAGAGAATCAGTTCTCTCATTATCATCCTGTTTATAAATGTGAGTACACCTGGAGGAACATAGAATTCTCCAGTGGCTCCATAAAAATGTCTAGTTACATGTCTTTCTTAGACAGCTTATGATATTTTAGTAGGGTAGGTTATGGAATATTCTCAGTCAGCTCCGTGAAATGTTGCAAGCATGTCCGTGGATGGGCAGCTATTCTGGGCAAGGTGAAAATCAAAGTTATATCTGGGCCATAATTCTGGCCTTAAGCTGCTGCCTCCTCCACCATTTATTTTTGATAACATACTTAATTGGTTCCATGTGGGCAAACCAATTTGCCCTGAGATGATTATTTCTGCCAGTGGGATATGCACGCTCAGCCATCTGCGAGGGAAAACAGTTGGCTTCTGCAGATGAAGTGCTTCAGTGTTTGCAGCTTCCAAATAGGCCGGGTAATTTTACATATTAACCAGGGGTTTGAACCGGTTCATTCTGGTTTGACCCCCTTCTGCAAATTAGCATTTCTAGCCCAGATATACTAAATCAGAATCTATATTTTAACAAGATCCCCAGGTGATTCTTGGTGATTCTTATGTATATATAAGAATCACCTGAGGATCTTGTTAAACAATCAGACTGTAATAAATCAGTTTGAAGCCCTGAAATTAACACACACACACACACACACACACACACATTTTATTTATGAAAGGTAAAACTCTAAGTAGCAAAACAAACAAATGATTATAGCTAAGCAGCAAGTAGGAATCCTTGTGGTACAATGGGTAAGCACTTGGCTGCTAACCAAAAAGTTGGTGGTTCGAACCCTCCCAGTAGCCCTGTAGAAGAAAGGCCTAGGTGTGTGGGGCAGTTCTGCTGTGCTGCTGGAGTTGCTGTAAGTTGGAATCAACTTAACAGCACACAGAAGCAACAACAAGCAAGTAAAAGAACATGAATGTGAAGGACAGAGAACAGCCTGGCCTGACATTTCTTGTAAATCCTCATCCTTTAATGCTGGAGGAATGCTCTCCAGAACATGACTCTCATGTGACACTTCCACATCTGAGCTTAAATGCTAGGAAGTGAATATAAACACAGGTACATGTCTCCTAATGTCCATTCAGGCAGTGTTCAACTGTCTGTGGTCCCATTGGACAGCAGGAGTTAGCAGAGGTACTTTGCTAAGTAGGGATATCCAGTCTATCTCCCACTAGCTCTCTGAGTTCTGAGTTGGCCCCAGCCCTGGGGGCAGCAGTGAGAGGTGTCCATCCACAGCTGCCTGTCCCACTATGTTCACCTCACACAGGGACTATGCAGATGGTGCTGGAGCCACCGAAGGGGATGCTCCACTGGGGGGGGGGATACCCCATCGAGGTCACTGCCCCATTTGGCCCATGTGCCCTGTGGGGCAGAGGCCACAGTCCCTTCTGTGAGGGACTCACACTGTGACAGTGGCAGGAGGAAGAGTAGGGAAGGTGGCTGGGGAAGGAAGCATAGGAGGGATAGGTAAACCTGGAATCATTTAAAGCCTATTGTGGAGATGGGAAAGGCAGGGAGGGAGGGAGGAAGGGAGCTGATGGTGGGCCAGGAGGCGGCCGGCTGGAAGGTAAGTGCATGCCCCAGTAGGTGTGCAGGCGGGGGCTGGGCAGGGCTCTTAGAGAGTGAGTGGCAGCAGAACAAAATTTTTTGCACAGTTCCTTGGCATTGCAAGTACAAGTCTGAGGCTACTGGTGACCATCATACATGCCTCTTTCCTGTGTAAAATATGGTATTCTCATAACATCCAAATCACATATTTCAGAGTATCAAGGACATTAAGTGATGCATACCTGTATCTGGAGGATAGTCTTTTCAGAAGGCAGGAAGAGGCATCTCAGGAGTGGGAGAGAAGAAAATTGATAAGAGAGGCTTGCCATCTTGGACAGGACTACTAGAATCAACCAGAACCAGTTGCCAGTTGGGTTGACTCCAACTACGGCGACCCCACGTATGTCACAATAGAACTGTGTTCCGTCGGGTTTTCGGTGGCAGAATTTTTTGGAAGTACATTGCCAGGCCTTTCTTCCAAGGCACCTCTGGGTGGACTCAAATGTCTAACGTTTAAGTTAGCAACCCAGCACATTAACTGTTTGCACCACTCAGAAACTCCTCACAAGAGTTTGCCAAAATCTGCATGTGTTCCCCACATCCTCCCAGCAGCCTGCTCCTAAAGCCCATAAAAGGTCTGTGGATATTTGAGCAGGTGCATGGAAGGTCCATAGGAGGGTTACCTCTGTGCAGGCAAGCATGCATTTTAACAATAAAAACTCTTCTTTTAGCTGGTACCTACCCTCCCCAAAGATACTTAACCATGTTGACCAAATAAAATGATTACATTGAACCATAGAAACTGCCACTTTTGTAGGTCAAAGATGGTCAAACATGAAATATTTTGATTCAGCCTAATGTTTATACTTGTATGCTCACATGGCTATATGAAGTGGCACACAAGAGTATAGCTTATGATGGGGTTCTCTTCAGAAGACTCTGTTCTAAGTCAGTTCTGAGATAAGTCAAATACTTCATTTTTTTTAGTTTTCATTATTACTACCTTTTATTATCAGTGGAACTCTGGTGGCTAGTGCCTAAGGCATTTGACTGCTAACCAGAAGGCCACTGGTTCAAACCCACCAGCCACTCCTTGGAAGGAAGATTGGGCCATCTACTTCTGTAGTGATACCACCTGAGAAACCCAAGGAAGGGGTAGCAATGAGTTGGATCCGATTCAATAGCAACGAGTTTGTTTTTTTTGGTTTTATTATCAGTATCTTTACTGATGACATAACATTGAACATTTGCGAGTGAACATCTGAGAATAATAACATCAGCAAATTATGTGCTGCAACATTGTAGGTAGTACCTACCAACTCTAAAAACCAAACTCACTGCCACTGAATTGATTCCAACTTATAGCAACCCCCATTGGGTTTCCAAGGCTGTAAATCTTTGCAGAAGTAAATTTCCCCATCTTCCTTCTGCAGAGCAACCAATGTGTTTGAACTGCTGACCTTCTGGTGAGCAGCCAAATGCCCTATCCACTATACCACCAGAACTCCATATGTTATACTCCATTAATATATTACTAATGTTAAAACTAACCAAACCACTCCATTGCTATCAAGTTGATTCCAACTCATAGCTACCCTATAGGACAGAGAAGAATTGCCCCAGAGGGTTTCTAGGGCTGTAATCTTCATAGGCATTTACTACTCTTTCTTCTATATAGCAACTTGTTGATTTGAACTGCCAACCTTTCAGTTAGCAGCTGAGAGATCAACCACCGTACCACCAGGGCTCCTTTACTAAGGATACTGTGTCCCAAAACAACAAGAACAGAGGGTCATAAGTGTGGTTTTTCATAACTCGAGCATGTTGTAAGTTGGAGACTAACTGTAAATTATCGGAAATACAGAGAATGCCTTTTATTATAGAAATTTTCATTGAGACAATTGTAAATTCATGTGCAGTCAGAAGTAATACAGAGAGATACCTAGTACACTATCAATTTCCCCAAATGGTAACATTTTGAAAGAGTATAATATTCTAATGTGATTATTGACATCAATTTACTTACATTATTCAGATATCCTCAGTTTTACTTGTAGTCATTTGTGTGTGTGTGTGTGTGTGTGTGTAGTTCTATACAGTTGTATCACGTGTGTGGATATGTGTATCCACAACCACAGTAAAGATACTAAACAAAGATTCTTCCTATTGCCTTTGCATTAACTTCCTCCCACCCTCATCTCTAACCCCTGGCAATCACTAATCTCTTCTTTTCTCAAATTTGTGATTTTAAAAGTGTTACATAAATGGAATTATGAACCATGTACCCTCTTGGGATGGCTTTTTTCACTTGGCTTAATTCTTTGGCGATTCATCTAAGTTGTTCCATGTATCAATAGTTCATTTCTTTTCATTGCTGACTTGTACTCCATGGTATGGATGTACCATAATTATTTAACCATTTACCCATGGAAGATCATCTGGAGTGTTTCTAGTTTTTGACTACTATAAATAAAGCTGCCATGAATATTATGTACAGATATTGCTGTGAACATAACTTCAGAAATTCTTAGGGATAAATGCCAGAGTGCAATTTCTGGGTCATATGGTAGTTGATGTTTAGTTTGTAAGGAACTCCCAAAGTGTTCTGAGAATCCTTTAAAGAAAATCAAAATGTCTGACTTCACAGTGCATGGTTCTGTGTACAACCCCCCAAATTAATCTTTTCTCTTGATCCTCTTTGTAGCCACACCATATCCTGGTGGATTTAAGTGTTTTACCTGTGAAAAGGCCGCAGACAATTATGAATGCAACCGATGGGCTCCGGACATCTACTGTCCCCGAGGTAAACTGTCAGTATACAGATTGGGGTCCCCAGAACTACCAATGAGTGAATGGCCCCATTGACTTTGGTGCATGTGTATATGGAGGTGAGCATGCAGTCTCAACCACTACCCTTGCGTAACGCTGTAAGTGGTAGCTCTTTTATACCACACTAATAATTTGTCATCAGAGACTCTCAGAGACAAACTCATCCATAGCATTGTTCCCTATCTCATGAAGTATCTTTGGAACTGCAAAGGAGGTAAGTGATACTTCCCATCCCCAGGCCCAGCCAAATGCAGATCAAGAAGAAAACAGCCAGCCTGTTGTCTACTCCTATTTGAAGCATTAGTCATTGCATAGTAACTTTCTTCATGTAAATTTTAAATCGATGATCATATAAAGAATCCATTCACCAGTTACATTGCAGAGACTTTTGTCCTTAAATTACATGAAAGCTGGAATTCTAAATGTCATCAATTGCACAAATAAAGACCCTGAAAGTTTTAAACTCTGAAGTTCTCTTTGAAGGATGAGATAGATGCCTATTTGAAGCATGACATTTTGACCCAAAGATCCAGATTAGAATAAGAAGAACTTCTTTTAAAGCCTATCTAAAAAAAAGATGGTTATATTTGTCTACTGAAACAACTATTAATTGGTTGATTAATTTGATGCAGGCAAAGCTGGGATAGGGCATTTATTTTAGTGATAAATATTTGAGCAGGTGGTTAAATGAAGAGTTTGCTATTAATCTAATACAGGTATCAAAATGAACACATCAATGCAAAATCCATTATTTTTCAACATAATACAAGAGCTCTCATACTCAACCCAATGGCATTCTCCTTGTGGAGGACTGGAAATTGCAAGAGCAGAGAAACCACAGTTGAGAGACAGATGTCAACAAGCTTAGCCAATACTGTTTAACCCATGAATCTCCACTTATGCTGCACAGTAAAAACACTTGTGGAACTTTTCAAAATCACTGAAGTCTATGACCTGTCTGTATACCAAGGTACCAGTTGCTATTAAATTGGTTCCAACTAATGATGACCCCATATGTTTTCAGAGTAGAAGTATGCTCCATAGGATTTTTAATGACCTATTTTTTTGGAAGTACATCTCTGGCTCTTTTTCCAAGGTTCCTCTGGCTGGACTCAAACTGCGACCTTTTGGTTGGCATTGAGTGTATTAACTATTTACACCACCTAAGGTCACTGTGCCCTGAGTAGAGGTGCCTTAAAAGTGCTTTCAAACTTCAGCATGATCATAACTCCCTGAAAAGCTTATTAAACACAGTTTTCTGGGCCTCACCCCAAGAATTTCTGATCCAGTAGATTTGAGATGAGGCCTGAGAATTTGCATTTGTAGCAAGTTTCCAGATAATGGTGATGCTGCTGGTTCAGAGACCACACAAGATCATTACTGGGTACTCTATCCCTGTCAGAGATTGCAAATCTGAAAACAGGCTTTGATTCTGTAAGAAGGTACTATAGGTTTAGGAGAGAGAGAGAGAGATGCCAGTCATGTGGAGAAGCAGAATCTTTGATGTGGTGAAAAATGTGAAATTGTTTGCTACAGATCAGTAAGTAAACACAAGTATGCCCCTGCTTATCTTCCTTCTTGGGTTATCTGGCACTGAATTGACCACATTTGATAATCATAGCTCTGGATCCAAGTCAGCATCACTATGTATAGGGCCCTGTGCTAGTATTTTTAAATATCTGAGGTGATTCCACTGAGAGCTCCCCCATCCACTAATAGAAAGTGATTTGTAGTGTTATCCTTTCTAGTTTCTTCTTGTCAAGTTTTAGGTGGAGATGCTAATGCCAAAAAACCACAAAGAAGAGAAAAAAGAAGAGACTCTAAGGACTGACTTAATCACAAGCTAGTTATCTAGCCATCTGGGTAATCAAAGAATGACCCTGTCCCCATTTTATATTGGAGTCACTGGATAATTTCTGGATGAGTTGGTGTTTTATGACATTACTACTGCAGAACAAATGCTTGAGTGGGTTGCTATTCAACCTGGTAAGCTACAGCTTCTCAAACTTGGCCACACATTGAAATCACCTGTTAACTTTTTTTAAAAAAAAATATTGATGCCTGGATGCAGTGATTAAACATTCGGCTACTAGTCAAATGTCAGTGGTTCAAATCCACCATCAACTCTGTTGGAGAAAGATGTGAAGTCTGCTTTGTAATGTTTACAGGCTTGGAAACCATATGAGCCAGTTCAACTCTTTCCACTGTGAGTCAAAAAACAGCTCAATGACAGTCAATTTGTTTTTTTATTTGGGACCACTCCCAGTAATGCGTATTTAATTGATAAGGAATATGGCTGGGCATTAAAACCTCAGGTGGTTCCAATATGCAGCAAAATTTGAGAAAAACTGAATTAAACATTGACTGTAAAAAAAAAAAAAATGACTTGCACATGTATCTGGGAATCTTTGGGCACATGGCTGCTGAGGCAAAGCTGGGAAATTAGCTCCTGAAACTGTTGTCACTACTCACAGCTACTGTACAGGAAGTGTGACTATACTTCTGTTATTATCGACTTAGCACTGCAGTACATAGCAGAGATAATGCAGAGGAAAGGAAGGGATCGTGAACTGATGCTCCCTGAGTCCTTGATCTATATTTCATAGAGATTCAGTTCAAGTTTAATGGTAAACAAATGCATTTGTGATCACAAAGGAAAAAGAGGTGACTGGTAGAGTAGCACTCTAAGGTGCTCTGGTGGTGTGCTGAGTAAAGCATTTGGCTGCTAACCAGAAGGTTGCTGGTTCAAACCCACCACCTGCTCCATGGGAGGAAGATGAGACAATCTATGTCCATAAAGATTTACAGCCTTAGAAACCCAATTGGGGTCGCTGTGAATTGGAATTGACTTGATGGCATTAGGTTTGGATTTTTGTGTTTGGTAGTACCCTGGCTTGAATTTCTCTTGGGGAAGATAGGAAGTTCCATCTTGATGCTTTCTTTTGAGGTCAAAATCTATCCTTTCAAGCACAGGGCATTTTTAGAGCAGTGAAACTGTTCTGTAGGATACTGTGATGGTGGGCACATAATATTAGGCATTTGTCAAAACCCATGGGACTTCACAGAACAGTGACCCCTAATATAAACTGTACACTTTGGTTAATAAATAGTGTGTCAGTCTGCACCACAGTAATAAAGATGCTAATAATAAGAGGGAGCTCTGGTGGCATAGTGCCTCAGGCATTTGACTGCTAACCAGAAGGCTGGCAGTTCAAACTCACCAGCCACCCTGAAGGAAGGAAGATTGGGGAATCTACTTCTGTAGTGATACTGCCTCGGAAACCCAAGGAGGGGTTGCTATGAGCTGGATCCTACTCGACGGCAGTGGGGTGGGTGGGGAATAATAAGAGAAACATTGTACATGGGGTAAAAGAAGTATGTGAGAATTCTGTACTTTCTGTGCAATTTTTCTGTAAACCTAAAACTGCTCTAAAACCTAAGCCCAAAGACCACTGCCATCAAGTCAGTTGTGACTCATAACGACCCCCATTGGGTTTCCAATGCAGTATCTTTACAGAAGTAAATTGCCTCATCTTCCTTCCATGGAGCAGCTGGTGGGTTTGTACTGCCAACCTTCTGGTTAGCAGTCAATTGCCTTAGGCATAACATTGTTCGTGCTCCTTTCTAAAACATAAAACTATTTAAACTTCCACCCAAATCACAATGAAAATCTACCCTTTCAAAGTACAAATAGATGCAAGTATCATGGGTGGTCTTACATAATTTTTCCTCCCATTTTTATCTTTTTGCCATTAAATTTATAGGATAAAAAGAAAGTCACTCACTGAGGTTCATGAGGCAAAATATGACTCCAGCCCCTTAGGGAGATTATGCAGTCAAAACTAAGAATCTGGTTTCTGCTGTTAAAGAGCACACAGTTTAGCTGGGGAGATAAGATCGGAACATATCAAATATCAAAAATAGCAGGACAAAGGTAAGTGCCAAATAAGACAGGGCATTAATTGCAGTTGGAGTTTAGCAGAAAAAGAGCTATTATGAATAGATGCTGCAAACCTTCTTGTTTGCCCATGTCTTTTGGTACAACTATGTAGGTATCCTTAGTCTTTTGAAGATGCCTAACGCAACCCATGGTATTTCCAGTCGCCTCATATGCATGTGAAAAGCTGGACATTGAATAAAGAAGACTGAACAGTGGATGCCTTTGAATTATGGTGTTGGTGAAGAATACAGAAAATACCACGGACTACCAGAAGAATGAATAAATCCATCCTGGACGAAGTGCAGCCAGAATGCTCCTTAGAAGCGAGAATGGCCAGACTTTGTCTCATCTACTCTGATCATGTTGTCAGAAGGGACCAATCCTTGGAACTTGGTAAAGTAGCAAAAAAACAAAACAAAACAAAAAACTCACTGCCATCGAGTAGCTTCCAACTCATAGCTACCCCTCCTTGGGTTTCTGAGGCGGTATCTCTACAGAAGTAGATTGCCCAGTCTTCCTTCTGAGAAGTGGCTGGTGGGTTTGAACTGCCAGCCTTCTGGTTAGCAGTCAAATGCCTTAGCCATTACCCCACCAGAGCTCCCTGGTAAAGTAGAAGGTCAGCAAAAAAAAGAAAACCCTCTACAAGATGGATTGACATCATGGCTACAACAATGAGCTCAAGCACAACAAGGATTGTAAGGATGACACGGGACCGTGCAGTGTTTCATTCTGCTGTACGCAGGGTCACTATGAGTCAGAACCAACATTGGCACCTAACAACAACAACATGTAGACATATCCCAGGAAGTGGAATTGCTGGGCAAAGTCCACTTTGACTTTACTAAATACCACCTCACAGTTGCCAAAGTGATCATACCAATTCATACTCTTACCAGCAGTGCATGAAAGTGCTAGGTGCTCCATAAGATTGTCAGCACTTAGTATTGATAGAAACATAGAAGCTAGAAGGTAACAGAGTGCATTTTAAAGCACTGGAAGTAAACAGTTACCAACTTGGAACTTCACAGACTGTCAGCGTCACTTCTCTGTCCTTCCCATCTCTTCTGGCTGCTCCTGGTAGCTCTGAACTCCTGGTTTCGCCTCCTAATCCCTTGGAAGCTGACACATTGTTCTGCTTGTTCTCTCAGCCTCTCCACCTGTGCAGCTTATGAATCAGCAAATACTTTGAGGGGAAAACTTCTATCAAATATCAGACTTACCTCAGTGGGTTTTTCTTTTCCTCTGATATCGTATTCTTCAAATCCTATCTGTCTTTGTAGCTCTCCTATGCTTTCACATATATGTTCCTTTTCTTTTCATCACTGTCCCCTGGAAAAATCTTACCTATCCTCATCCCTTAGTGGCACAAATGGTTTGGATTTGACTATTAACCTAATGGTTGGTGATTGAAACGCATCCTGTGGTGCCAGGGAAGAAAGTCCTGGCAATCTGCTTCTGTAAAGATTACAACCAAGAAAACCCTATGGAGTAATTCTTCTCTCTAATACTTGGGATCATCATGAGTCAGAATCTACTTGACACCTACAGGTGTGGTTTTTTTATTTTACCTTCACCTACTGTCTTAGTTATCTAGTGCCACTATTACAGAAATATCACAAGTAGATGGCTTTAATAAACAGAAATTTATTTTCTCAAAGTTTAGGAGGCTAAAATTCAGGATTTGGGATGCTAACTTTAGGGGAAGGCTTTCTCTCTCTCTTGGCTCTAGGGGAAGATCTTGGTCTCTTTTCAACATCTGTGGACTTGGCATCCCTTGGAGATCTCCATGTGTCTTAGCTTCAATCTTCTCCTGGGTTTGGGAGGTTCAAAGCACAGGGGCCCTGGGTCCAAAGGTCCCTTTCTGCTCGTGAGTTTCTTTCTTGGTAATACTGAGGTCCTTTTCTCTCTGCTTGCTTTTCTCTCCTTTTATATCTTGTAAGATAAAAGGTGATGCAGACCACACCCCAGGGAAACTCCCCTTACATCTGTTCAGGGCTGATCACGTCAGATCACATCATGGGGAATGATTAAGTCCAGTCATAACATTACTGCCAAACCACTGAGAAGCATGGCCCAGCTAAGTTAACACATATTTTGGGGAGGACATAATTCAATCCATGATACTTACATTCCCAACCATCTTTTTTTCTTTTTGGCCTTTTTCTGATAGTTTTTCTGCTTTAAAAAAATGGGTTCTGTAAGCGAGAGTGTCACTATCCTTAAGAGGAGTTTATGATTTAACAAAAAAAACTAAAACTTGCAGTTTTCTCAAGAGGTGCTGACTACAGGATAAAGGAGAGTAATTATGATTCAATCAGGGTTGATGAGTATTTATTTATTTTTAATGTCTGCTTTGGGGTTATGTGGGTCAAGAAAAGAGTCTATGGAAAGTAATTGATAGAACCAGAAGAGCCAAGAGGCTAATCTGATGCCTGTATGCCAGAGACCATGAGACCATGTGTAATTCCTAATTAACATAAGCTTTTAATAATTCAGTTTATCTGCACCTCAATTTGTAACTCATCCTTTTCTTATGTCTGTTTCCTTTCATCTTGGGTTCATTTTTCTTCACTTTCATTTCTTTTGAACAATACTGATGGCTACCACTCATTAAAAAACAAAACCATACAGATGACACAACCTTGCTTGCTGAAAAGGAAGATGACTTGAAGCACTTACTGATGAAGATTAAAGACTGCAGTCTGCAGTATGGATTACACCTCATCCTAAAGAAAACAAAAATCCTCACAACTGGGCCAATAGGCAGCACCGTGATAAATGGAGAAAAGATTGAAGTTGTCAAAGATTTCATATTGCTTTGTTCCACAATCAATACTAATGGAAGCAGCAGTCAAGACTGAATCAGAGGACATATTGCCCTAGGCAAGTCTCCTGCAAAAGACCTCTTTGAAGTGCTGAAGAGCAAAGATGTCTCTTTTAAGACTAAGGTGAGCCTAATGCAAGCCATGGTGTTTTGCATCACTTCATATGCATGTGAAAGCTGGACAGTGAATAAGGAAGACTGAAGAAGAGTTGATGCTTTTGGATTGTTATGTTGGCGAAGAATACTGAAAGTACCATGCACTGCCAGAAGAATGAACAAATCTGTCCTGGACAAAGTACAGGTGGGATGTTCCTTGGAAGCGAGAATGGCCAGACTTAATCTGACTTCCTTTGGTCATGTCAGAAGGAACCATTCCCTGGAGAAGGATATCATGCTTGGTAAAATGGAGGGTCAGCGAAAAAGGAGAAGACTCTCAAGGAGATGGATTGACACAGTGGCTGCAATAACAGGCTCAGGTATAGCAAGTATTGTGAGGCCAGCACAGGACCTGGTAGTGTTTCATTCTGTTATACAAAGGGCCGCTATGAGTTTGAGCTGACTGGACAACACCTAACAACAACAACAACACTATTGATGGGCATTATCTTAGTTATCTAATGCTAAGATATTTCTATAACAGAAATACCACAAGTGGATGGCTTTAACAAAAAGAAATTTATTCTCTCACAGTTTAGGAGGCTAGATGTCTTAACTCAGGGCAGCAGCTCTAGCTAAAGGCTTTCTCTTTCTCTTGGATCTGGAGAAAGGTCATTGTCTCTTCAAGGCAATCTAGGCTAATACTAAGCACCTTAATACTCTTCCAGCTTCTACCCATTACACAATTCCAAAACTGCTGCCACATTTTAGGTACCTGTTAGAACTGCACCTCACTCTTCTGGTACCAAATTCTGTTTTAGTTATCTAGTGTTGCTATCACAGAAATATCACAAGTGGATGGCTCTAACAAACAGAAATTTGTTTTCTCAGAATTTATGAGGCTAGCATTCCAAATTCAGAATACCAGCTCTAGGGGAAGCTTTCCCTTTCTGTCAGCTTGGAGGAACTTCCTTATCTCTTCAGCTTCTGCTTCCTGGTTCCTTGGAGATCTCCCTTTGTCTTGACATCTGTCTTACCCCAGCTCTCCTCTGCTTGCTTGTTTAATCTGTTTTATATCTCAAAGAGATTGACTCAAGCTATACCCTACACTAATCCTGCCTCATAACAAAGGCATCCCACTGCCAAATGGGTTTATAACCACAAGCATAGAGGTTAGGGTTTTATAACACCTATTTTGGGGGACATAATACAATCCATAACAAGCATTTTTACAGTTTCCAGTTTTTGGTTATATAGTAGTTCTGTGAACATTCTGGTACTTACCTTAATATTCAAATATTTTTGTTGGGTATGTGTTTAGGAGTAGAATTACTGGTTCATAGCATATGCATAGGTTCAGTGTTAGTAGATACTGCAAAACAGTTTTCCAAAGTGGTTATATAATTTACACTTCTGCCAACAGTATCAGTGTTAAACTGCTGGTAAAAGTGTAAATGAATGTAAGTTTTTTTCAAATTTTGTGAGACAATTTAAAATAAGAAATATTTATGAGAATGATAGGGCTATATTAAAACAATTTAATTTAGTTCAACTTTAAGTTGATGAGCTCAGCTAAATGTATCCCTTCCAACCATCTGTATACCTAATACATATAACATATATTAAGTGCCTGCTATGTGCAGGGACCTGTGTTACAGGTTGGGAGGAATGAAGACAAACAAAAATGAACTTTTCTCTGAAGAAGATTATAACTAGAACAGTGGATCTCAACCAGGAGTGATTTTGCCTTTCATGAGACATTTGTCTGTGTAAGCAGACATTTTTGATTGTCAAAATTGGGAGGTGCTTGAGCTCTGGTAGCATAGTGCCTAAGGCCCTTGACTGTTAACCAGAAGGCTGGCGATTCAAACCCACCAGTCACTCCTCGGAAAGAAGGTTGGGCTATCTACTTCCATAGTGATACCGCCTTGGAAACCCAAGGAGGGGTTGATATGAGTCGGGTCCAACTTGACGGCACATAACAACAACAACTGCCATCTAGGAAACTTGGTAGCACAGTGGTTAATCACTCAGCTGCTACCCCAAAGGTCAGCAGTTTGAACCAACCAGCCATTCTGTCGGAGACAGATGTGGCAGTCTCCTTCCATAAACATTTACAACTTTGGGAACACTGTGAAACAGTTCTATTCTGTCCAATAGGGTAGCTATAAAACAAACCAGATGCAAACTCACTCCCATCAAGTTGGTTGAATCAACTCGATGGCAACAGTTTGGTTGATTCGGTTTACTGGCAGCTAGTGGAAAGAGATCAGGGATACTGGTAAACATCCTACAATGCATTGGATAGTCCTCTCAAATGAAGAATTATCTGGTCTAAAACAGAAGTGCTGAGACCTACTGCTTTTGAGGAGATGGAATAGACGTATTTTTCTATTTCTCTGGCTAAGTACAATTAAAAATCCTCAATACCATATATAAAACAAACATGGGAAGACTTTGAGGTGAGAGCAAAAGACTAGCTGGAGGCTTCGAGAACCAAGGAATGATACAGTGAATTCATTGGATTTTCTTTTTGCTTCATATATTTTATACTTGAAGCCAAATAAGCTGAAAATCTAGAAATGCCAATGGACAAAAACAAAATAGGCCTGGAAAAAAAAAGATTGTTCTCCCTAGCCAAAGGTTCAAGAAGGAGATATCCTAGCCAACAGACAAATTTTAGACAGTAACTGTTCAACTCCCACTACACACCACAGAACAAAACTGTGGCCTCACCCCACACACACCAGAAAAGGCTGAATGGAGAGCATAGATTTCCACCCTCAACCGGCTGTAATGAGGCACCGCAACACCCTTTTAGATGGTGTCGGAGAAGTAGGGAGGAGGTAATGAGGCCTCTCACTGCAGTGTCAGTGGAGAAAGACTGTGTGGGGTGCCTGGACTTTCACCTCCAGCATTAATAATGACATGGCCTTCTCCCTCTGTGCTGGAGTGGTCTCAGAGAAGGCCTGTTGTTGTTGTTGTTATGTGCCGTCGAGTCGGCCCCTAGTGGGAAGTTATTACTTTAATGAGGCTACACTCACCCCTGTGGAGTCACAAGAGTTCATGTGGGGAACATCAATGAGGCACTTACTCCTCTCAGCCAGGGAAGTATTAGAGAATACCTAGTGGGGAGCTGGAACCCCTACTCCCACTGAGAAGTAATGAGGAAACCACTCCTCAGGAATGAAAGGAGACTGAGGAAACCTGGACTGCTACCTCAACCTGGCACTGATGAGAGGACACCCCCTTGCTTAACTTGCTACAGCAGTGTCAGAGAAAGACAATTAAACTTGAGATTTAAATAAAGATCCAAACTTTCATAATGTAATGCCCAAAATGTCCAGGTTGCAATTAAAAAAAATCTCAAACTGAATGACAAATGAAAATTCATAGATACCAACACTGAGATGAAAGAAATGTAACTATTGGATAAAGATTTTAAAGAAGTCATGATAAAATACGTCAGTAAATAATTATGAACACACCTGAAACAAATTATGTAACAGAGTCTCAGTAAATAAATAGAAAAAATAAAGGATGAAATGAAATTTTAGAACTGTTAAAAATAAATAAATAAATGAAAACTCACTAGTGGAGCTCAGCAGCAAAATGGAGGGGATGGAAGAAAATTAGTGAACTGAAGAAGCAGTAGAAATTAACCAGTCTGAACAACATAGAGAAGATGTACTCAGGAGGAAAAAAAAAGAAGAGTCTCAGGGATCTGTGGGACTATAGAAAAGATTTAACACTTTGGTCATCAGAGTGCCAGGAGGGGAGGAGAAAGAAGGCTGAGCTGAAAAAGTACATGAAGAAATAATGGATGAAAAATTTCTAATTTTTGCAACACATATAAAGATATAAACCTACAGATTCAAAGAGCTGAGCATACCCCAAACAGAGTAAAACTAAAGAATTCTACACCAACATATGTAATAATCAAATTCTTGAAAACTAAGGACAAAAATCTAGAAACAGCAAGAGATAAAAACATGTTACCATGAAAGTCCTAAAGATAATAGGAAAATTTCCAAACAGTTCAACTCGGTAAGAGCATTTATAAGAACTAATATTATATCTAGGAGCTCTGGTGGCATAGTGCCTAAGGCATTATATCTTATTATAACAATACTATATCTTATTATAATTATTATAATAACAATATTATGTATTATAACATATTATCATATAGAATATATATATTTGTATATATTATAATAATAATTGTTGTTGTTGTTATGTGCCATCGAGTCGGCCCCAACTCACAGTGACTCCTCCTTGGGTTTCCAAAGCAGCATCACTACAGAAGTAGATTGCCCCATCTTCCTTCCGAGGAGTTGCTGGTATATATGTTTATATACATATATATAATAGATACCAAACCTAGAAGCTCTCGTGGCATAATGCCTAAGGCATCTGACTGCTAACCAGAAGGCTGGCAGTTCAAACCTACAAGCCACTCCTTGGAAGGAAGGTTGGGCAATCTATTTCCATAGTGATGCTACTTCGGAAACCCAAGGAGGGGTCGCTATGAGTTGGATCTGACTCGACGGTAGTGTTTGACTTTTGGTTGGTTTATATATTGTATATATAATATATGACACATATTATAATATCTTATTATAATTATTATTATAACATAATATTATATTTTATATTGAAAGACATTTTCCCTTACAGTCAAGAAGAACTAGGCAAAGATGTACCCTTTTACCCATTAGCCTTCATAGTACTGAAAATTAGGCAATAAGGCAAGAAAAAGAAATAAAAGGCATACGTATTGGAAAGGAAGAAATAAAACTATCTCCATTTGAAGATGACATACTTTTCTAAGTAGAAATTCTCAAGGAATCTACCAAAAAACATCTAAAAATAAAAAAAAAAAAAACAAAAAAAAAACTCCTAGAGCTAATAGCAGTAAGGTCACAGATTATAAGATAAACGTACAAAGCTAAATTGCATGTTTATATACTATCAATTAACACATGACCACTGGAATTTAAAGTATAATGCCATTTACAGTTACTAAAATCAAAACAAAACAAAAACTTTCATGTAAATCTAACAAATATGTATGTACAGAATTTGTATGCTGTTAAGTACAAGCACAAATGAAAGAAATAAAATTCTAGTAAATGGAGATACATACCACGTTCTTGGATTGGAAGACTCAACATAATAAAGATGTCCATTCTCTCCAAATTGATACATCGATTTAACACAGTATCTATCAAAATCCCAGTAAGATTTTTTTTTTTTTTTTGTAGATATAGAGAACATTATTATAAAATTAAATGGAAAAGCAAGGCACTAGAATAATGAAAACAATTTTGAAAAGAATGAATTGGGAGGAATCAGCATACCTGATTTCAGGATTTATTACATAGCTATAGTAATCAAGTCTCTGTGATATTGACAGAGGGAACAGAATAGAGAACCTAGATGTAGAGCCTCAAAAATATGCCCAACTTGACAAAGGTACAGTAGCAATTCAGTAGAGGAAAGAGCTGTTTCAGCAAATGGTGCTGCAGCAATTGGACATCCATGGTCATAAAGTGAACCTCCTGGATGTATAGTAGAGCTGTCAGGAGGCAAGATTGTGGTGGCTTCTTGGCCATAACCAGTTACCCTGAGGGAGCAAGTAGTTGGGACCTACAGATTTGGTACTATGGTCACAGGAGACATCAAGGTCAATTGGCATAACATACTACACAACAACATTGTTCTACATCCTACTTTGGTAGTAGCAATTGGGGTCTTAAAACCTTGCAAGTGGCCATCTAGATGCAATGATCAGTCTCTCCTCTTCCAGAACAAAGAAGAATGAAGAAAATCAAAGACTCATGGAAATAATTAGTCTAAAGGACTGGTAGACCATGCGATTCTCAGCCAATATGACCATGAGACAAGACCTACTTGGTGCCCAGCTACCACTGTCAACCACTTCAGAGGGGCATCTATGCAGGAGATCCCGGATAGAGTGGGAGAAGAATGTGGAACAAAACTCAAAATCATTAAAAAAGAAAAAATAGGGAACCAGATTTGCTGGTCTGACAGAGAGCCTGGTGGAACCCCTGAGAACATGGCCCCTACTTACCTTTCAGGTCTGGAACTGAACTCACTCCTGTTCTTTCCAGCCAAACAATAAACAGGCATATGGGGGGAACATTTACATCAGATAGATATATTCCTTGGAGTGATCCATTGTGGGAGAACAGGAGAGCAGCGTTTATACAGGGAGAAAGTTCAGGGGACTGGGAGTACATGGGAAGGAAGGACACAGGGAATAGGTAACTATAGGGAGGGAGTGGAAATACAGCTGTTACACTGTGGGGGATTGCAGTGAATGTCATGCAACAAAATGTGTATGAACTGTGTGTAAAATGATTTTGAACTGTAAACTTTCACCCAGATCACAATTAAAAAAAAAAAAAAAAAAATGAACTGCAAACTCAGTCTCGCATCTTATACAAAAGTTAACCCAAAATTGATGTGGACTTCAATGTATAATGTAAAACCATGTAACATTAAAAAATTAAAATAAGAAAAGAATAAAATCTCTACTACATGAGGCTCAACAAAGAGTTCTTACACTGGGTACCAACAACATAATCCACAAAGAAAAAAAATGACAAACTGGATGTTATAAAAGTTCAAAAACATTTGATTTGCAAAAGAACCTGTTAAGAGTGAAAAGACAAACCACAGACTGGGAGAAGGTATTTGAAAAAGTCACGCATTTGACAAAGGACTATTATCTACAATATATAAAGAATTTTAAAGCTCAACAATTTTTTTGCTTTGTTTTATTTTTAAAGCAAACTCAACAGTAAAGAAACAAGACCAAACGATCCAATTAGAAAATGGGCAAAAAATATAAACAAACATTTCACCAAAAGAGATATACAGTTGATAATTAAGTTTACTGTGAGTTGGAATTGACTTGACAGAACATAACAACAACAAATAAACACATGAAAAGATATTCAACATCATTAGCCATTTGTTGTTGTTGTTATTTGCCATCCAGTTGGCCTGACTCATAGCGACCCCTCCTTGGGTTTCCGAAGAGGCAGTATCACTACGGAAGTAGGATTGCCCAACCTTCCTTCCGAGGAGTGGCTGGTGGGTTTGAACCGCCAGCCTTCTGGTTAGCAGTCAAGTGCTTTAGGCACTATGCTACCAGAGCTCCTTCATTAGCCATTAGGGAAATGCAAACTAAAAGTATGAGATACCACTATAGATACATCAAGAATAGATAAAACTTAAAAAATAATAATAATAATAGTGACAACACCAAATGATAGCAAGAATGAGGAGACACTGTTTTGCTCATATATTGCTGGTGGGAACTTAAAATGGTATAGCCACTCTGAAAAACTGTTTAGCAGTTTCTTAAACAAGTAAACTTGCAACTACCAACTCAGCATTTGGACTTCTGAGCATTTTTCAAGAGAAATGAGAACTATGTCCACACAAAACCTGCAAATGAATGTTTTAACAGTTTTATTCTAAAACCTCCAAACTGAGAACAATGTAGGTATATTTTCAAAGTTATACAAACTTTGGTACAACCATACCATGGAATACTGCTCAGATGAAAACTAATGAACTATTGATGCATGTGATAACTAGGATGAATCTCAAAGAATTTGACTGAATGAAAAATTCCAACTCCAAAGGGTATGATTTCATTGATACAACATTCTTGAAATAACAGAATTATATAAATAGAGAAGTGGTGAAATAGAAATAGAAGTAGTGGTTGCCAAAGATTAAGGAAGTGGTGGGATGAGAAGGAGGAGCTCTGGTGGCATAGTGCCTAAGGGATTTGACTGCTAACCAGAAGGCTGGCAGTTCAAACCCACAAGCCACTCTTTGGAAGGAAGATTGGGCAATCTACTTCCATAGAGATACTGCCTCAGAAACGCAAGGAGGGGCCACTATGAGTTGGATTCAACTCCACAGCAGTGAGTTTGGTTTGGAGAGTTTTTTGGGGGGTGGGAAGGAAGCGACACTTTATAAAAAGGCAACATAAAGAATCCTTTGTGATGGAAATGTTCTGTATCTTCATTGTATAAGTAACAAGAGCCTGGTTGTGATATTGTACTATATTTTTGTAGTGTGGTACCATTTGGAGAAACTGAGTAAAGAGTACATGGAATCTCTCTGTATTATTCTTACAAATACATGTGACTTCATAGTTATCTTAAAAAAAAAAAAAAAAGACAACCAACCGAACCAACCAAATTTAACTAGTTGAAAAAAGAAAAAATATCGATGATGCCACAGTTGAGATACCCCATCTAGAAGGAAAACCACATATCAAATATGTGAGTTAAAAAGTACTGTGGAAACCTGTGAAAAAGTGAAAATGACTTCTGAATTGGTTGGCAGGAATATCAAAGAAAGTTTCACAGATTTTGTCACATTTGAATTGAGCTTTGAAGAATATCAGAGTTCTATAGAGCACAAAATAGGAAAAAGTATTCTTGACCAAGTGAGGATGCATGAAAAGTTTTGTTGTGAAGTAAAGTAAAAATTCAACTATGGTGTCTCAATAGTAGGCGCTGGTGAAGTAGTTCCTGGCTTAGATCAAGGAGAGCCTTAAGTAATAAGTTCTGTGTTTCAAATGCCAAGCTTAGAGCTCAAATTGTCATTGATGATCTACAGTGAAGCACAGTTACTCTTGGCATGATGTCTGAAGAAGGAAGGGAGCAATGGCTTACTTTCCTAGCCACTCTGGAAGGCCAAATAAACCTAGCATTGCAGCACTCAGAGTTCCTTGACATTCAGATACTATTGCTGCTTTTTATAGGCATTGTGTGTGGTGGGATTTCACCTTCGCTTCAATAAGACATGTAGTAGTTGTCCCGTGCCTGCATTAGAAAGGAGGAGGAGGCAGAGAACAGGAAATGTGATAAGGGCCAGAATTGGGGAAGTGGAAAATGGAATAGAGAGTAGATGTTTATGGGAGACAGCTTGTGGTACTTGGTGACTTCTGGGCTAGGGAGAGAGTCTGAGCTTATTTCAAGTTTTCTAGTCCAAGTTTTTGGGAAGACGGAGATGCCATAAACTGAGATAATAGCATAGGCAGATGGACACGTGCGTCTGGCAGAGAGGTGTTATGTTTGATTTGAGCCACGTTAAGTGTGAGATGCTGCTGGTGACATCCAGGAAGTAGTTGGAAATTTGTTTCTGTAGCTCAGGAGAGAGAATCAAGATTGGAAATGTGGCATAGGAGGTTTGGAGGAAGCCACTGAAGAGAGAATATATAGAGTGAGAAGAGATTTAAGGACAAAACCTGGGAGAATATTGATATGCAAGCCAGAGAAGGTCTCTGAAGAGACAAGGCCAGAAGTGTAAGAAAAACTAGAGGCAGAAGCACACAAAGCCATGAAGTCAAGGATGGGGAAATTTCACAAGGAGATAGATTATAAATAGTAGAGTCCGGTGCCACCAGCTGTCTGTCAGTTTGTTGTACTGTGGTGGCTTATGTGTTGCTGTGATGCTGGGAGCTGTACCACTGGAATTTTAAGTACCAGCAGCATCATCCATGGTCAATAGATTTCAGCAGGGCTTTCAGACTGAGATCAGAAAGACCTGGCCTTTTTTTTTTTTTTAACTTCTGAATTTTTACTTCTAAAAATTAGCCAACAAAAACGATAAGGATCACAACAGAATATCACCTGATATAGTGTAGAAGATGAGCTCCCTAGGTTGAAAGACTTTCAAAATACAGTGGTTGTAATGGAATACTCAAGCATACCAAGGGTTGTAAAGAAGGCGCAAGACCAGGCAACATTTTGTTCTCTTGTATATGAAGTCTCCATGAGTCAAGCCTACTCAATGGCAACTAACAACAACAGGGTCCCATACTATGAAGAGATCTATGGGGTCAGATGGAAGAAAAGGCTTTGAGTTTGACACTTGCATTAAAGTCCTTGCGGTTGACAGTCTAGAAGTAGCATAGCAGGATAGGAAGGGCTAAATATACAGCAAGAAATTGGGACAGTGAGTGTGCAGGTCACTAGCCTATTATTTTTCAATATAATTTGTGACATTGTTATGAAAGTTCTTTCCCCTCCCCATTAACTTTCTCATACCTGGTCACTTATACTCCGGTATCACTTTGTTATATATGTATATAAGAAACCAAAAATAGGAGACATTTTAGCTTTGAACCTTTTTAAAAAAACTTATAGAACTAAGTTATGGAATATGTACACATGTCAATTTCATAAAAATTATATTTTGTGTTTTCAATAGTCGATTAAGCTCTCTTTCCCAGTGCTGATTTTCGTTGAGTGCCGGGGAGTCATAGAGTAAAAGACTTTTGTTTCACAGCCTCTGGGAATATAGTGCACTGGCAGAATATGAGATTTTTGAGGCCGAAACTAACCTGGTAGAAATTCAAATCCATCTTTTATCTTTTAGATAAAAGTCTTTGAAATCCTTTTAGTGTGAAGTTATCAGCAGGCTTGATTCTCATGTAACCTCATTACTAACTCAAAGATTATTCAAAATGCATGGGGAGCTATGCTCTGTGGCTGAAACTTAGTTTTTATCAACACTAAAACCCAGTGATAAGCCACATGAGGTCCACATGAGCTTGGGATTGTCTGTCTTCTCTCTCCCCCTCTTGGAGATCATAATACATATTCAAGGTTCTCATAAGTTCTGCACTAAAAGAAACCTGTTTAACTTTATTTGAGCATTTCCAAAGCTTATGTAACCACAAAACTTTTTTTCCATATTAACATTTCATAACCGACCTAGGGGTTTTGTAAGATGAAAGATGGGGTAGAGGCTTGTGAGGGACTGATGCTTCAGAAATGAGGGCTCTACTGCTGGAAGGTATACTCAAAATGTCTTTGTTACATGGATTGAACTTGGAGAAGCATAAGAAAAAAAATCTTATTCCTCCAGATCCCTGACCTCCACCCCCACCAAGAACAGCAAGAATTGGCTTGTTAGGTACCAGAGTTGTGCATATTTTCTGAAAAGATACTTTCATCAATTGTTCCCTTTATTTCCATTCAATGGAATAGGCTTCTCAATAATAAATTAGAGAGTGTGTTATGGAATGAAAACATAGGAACAAAAAGCAATTATATCAAATTCACCAATTGTTCTTTTAAGGCTTACTTAAAAGAAGATAGTTCACTACTTGGAGAACAAATCTAATTTCCCAAACCAAAACCATGTAGTGATTTACTTATTCCATAAACTATGATGTTATCTGCTCATATTTACATTTGGAGCAGTAAAAAGGCTGGCAGCTGCTCCTGGTTGTCTGCATGAAGAGGAGACAAGAGATAAGAACATTCCTGTTTTTATTGCTTTCTTGACATTTGAAGATAAGGTGGGGGTGGAAAAAGTGTACCTATGTGACCATAAATGTCCATTGAGTCTGATACCAAAGAAGTAAACCAGTACTCTTTAGAAGGTGTGTTAAATCTCTCAGGCCAATGGCCTCTGTTTGTCAAAACCTGCCAAAGCTTTAAAAAATAAATAAATAACCAGAAGAGAGCTGCCACCGCTTCCTCCTCTTCCTTGCAAAAACAATCACTCCAGTTTGAAAATATTTTGGAGCTTTCTGAGAATCTTTGGCAGGTGCAAATCCTTCAACTTTTTTTCTGCATTTGTTGGGTAACCTTACTTACCCCACTCCCAGGGAGCTCCATAGCAAGTGAGGACCTGCCTTGACGTGACTCCAGCTGCCAGAATTCTGACAGAGTGGAGTATAGGATGGCACTTAGGGGGAAAGCATTGCCACAGACTCTGCCTAGTCACACCCAACACTAGTGTAAGCACTGCGAAGGTTACTGCCCTTGGAAAGAGTCACTCAGAAGCTGATCAGGGTTTCTGTCATATAAGGTACCTATTCATAAGGTTAGGAGCTCTGATAGCATAGTGCCTAAGGCACTTGACTGCTAACCAGAAGGCTGGCGGTTCAAACCCACCAGTCACTCCTCGGAAGGAAGATTGGGAAATCCTACTTCCATAGTGATACTGCCTCGGAAACCCAAGGAGGGGTCACTATGAGTCAGGCCGACTCGATGGCAAATAACAACAACAACAACAACATTCATAGGGTTAGGAGCCCTGGTAGCATAGTCCCTAAGGCACTTGACTGCTAACCAGAAGGCTGACGGTTCAAACCCACCAGCCACTCCTCGGAAGGAAGGTTGGGCAATCTATTTGTGTAGTGATACTGCCTCGGCAACCCAAGGAGGGATCACTATGAGTTGGGTCCGACTCAACGGTACATAACAACAACAACAACAATTCATAAGGTTTTCAAGACCAATTTTTGTACACCAAAAAGATGTTTACCTGTGTTTTATTGACTATGCACAGGCATTCAAGTGTGTGGTTCATAACAAATTATGGATAACATTGTGAAGTATGGGAATTCCAGAACACTTAATTGTGCTCGTGTGGAACCTGTACCTAGACAATGAGGCAGCAGTTGTTAGAACAGAACAAGGTGATACTGCATGGTTTAAAATCAGCAAAGATGTGTGTCAGTGTTGTATCCTTTCACCATACTCAATCTGTATTCTGAGCGAATAATCTGATATAAAGAAGAATGCAGAATCAGGATTGGAGGATATGCAGATGACACAAGCTTGCTTGCTGAAAGTGAAGAGGACTTGAAGCACTTACTGATGAAGAGCAAAGACTCCAGCCTTCAGTATGGATTACACCTCACCATAAAGAAAACAAAAATCCTCACAACTGGCCCAATAAGCAACATCATGATAAATGGAGAGAAGATTGCAGTTGTCAAGGATTTCATTTTACATGGTTCCACAGTCAACACCCATGGAAACAGCAGTCAAGAAATCAAATGACATGTTGCATTGGGCAAATCAGCTGCAAAATACTTCTTTAAAATGGTAAAGAGCAAAGATGCCATTTTGAGGACTAAGATGTGCCTGACATGAGCCATGATATTTTCAATTGCCTCATATTCATGTGAAGGTAGACAATGAGTAAGAAAGATTGAAGAAGAATTGATGCATTTGAATTATGACATTGGTGAAGAATATTGAATATCCCATGGACTCATAGAAGCATGAACAAATCTGTCTTAAAAGAAGTACAGGCAGAATGCGCTTTAGAAGACAGGAAGGTGAGACTTTGTTTCACATACTTTGGACATGTTTTCACGAGGGACCAGTTCCTGGAGAAGGGCATCATGCTTGATAAAGTAGAGGGTCAGTGAAAGACATGAATTAACACAGCAGCTTTAACAATGGGCTCCAACATAGCAATGATTGTGAGGAAGGTGCAGCACCAGGCTGTGTTTTGTTCTGTTGTACATGGGGTTTCTGTCAGTCAAAACTGACTCGACGGCACCTAACGAGGGGATCTAAGGAATGTATTCATCCCCAACAAAAACAGTTGCCATTTCCTTGACTCTGACTCATGGCCATATGGGAGCCCCACATGTGCAGTGTAGACCTGTGCTCCATAGGATTTTCAGTGGCTTATTTGTCAGAAGCAGATCATCAGGCCTTTCTTCCAAGGCACTTCTGGGTGGATTCAAACCTCCAGTCTTTTGCTTAGCAACTGAGTGCATTAACCATTTGCACTACCCAGGGACTTATAAGAAAGAATTTTATTAAACCCCTTGAATTTTCATGACTCTCAAAATATGTAAGTGTGGTCTGTATTAGCTCACTATCAAGGCCTGAAATTCTTTCTTCTTTGGCTATCACTACTCAAGTTAAATGCTGCCAAAATCATGACAGTATCTGGTGGGGGGAATTTTTATTGTCTAATAAGTAATACCATAGAAGGTCATAATTCCTTATTAGCCACTGAATATCTAAAATGTATAAAGCATGCAAAGTTGGGTCCAAGATATGGATGAAAAACAGCTCAGTGACATTTCCTAAGAATTATTCATTTTCTGTTTTAATGTGAAAATGGAGCAGGAACGTACTCCTAAATCCCAGGCTTAGAAAGCTGAGCACTGCCTGGAGGCCTTAAAGAATTACATTGACAATGTCATTTTTCTTTAGTTTTTAAATTAAAAATTATGAAATTTTCTATGGGATTTTGGAAGAACTCTCGAGTGTTCAGACCCCATAAGACTTATTGATCTGCTATCATGTAGAAAAGACACTGAAATCATGCTAGCCTGAAAAGATGCTCCTCGATTCTGGAAAGCCTTCATTTTTAGTTCATTCTTCTTCTTCTGTAATGAATTCTAGGGTGCAGTTATGCTCATTGGCATGAAGTTTTTTCTTTCAGATAAGTAATTTTCTCCAGAGGAAATGAATCTATTTTCAGTTGTTCTGCCCTTACTTGGGAATAATTGTTTCCCTAAAATAAGCAAATAATAATGACAACACACATATACCAGCCTCTGCTCTAGTCTTTGAGCTCCTTGACAGTCAGTTATCTGCCTAACTTCTTTAATCATGTGTTTTTCCTACTTTTTCATCCCTGCAGATTCCAAAAATTATTCTGAATCTCACAATCTAAATCATTCCACTAAACCCCTCATTCCCCAAAAGCAAAATCGGTACAATGGCAAAATTTGTTAAAAGGCAAAGAGTGTGCCTGTTTATTATGTTTGATTATGATGGAGAGAGAGACCAATAGTCTTTGGGATGCTGTCTTCCTTCTATGGCAGAGTGGTTCTCTCAAAGGAGATCTCTGGGATCGGACATCAACTTGACCTAGCGTACATCCATGTGCTGTTAGATCCTTTAAGGAATGACAATGTTGACATTCCTGTTGTTTTCCTTTTGGGCAAGTTGGACTAACATTTCCCACCTCAAATAAATACTGTTTTCTTTGTTCACAGAGACTAGATACTGCTACACTCAGCACACAATGGAAGTTACAGGAAACAGCATTTCTGTCACCAAGCGCTGTGTACCTCTGGAAGAATGCTTGTCCACTGGCTGCAGAGACTCCGAGCATGAAGGCCACAAGGTCTGGGAAACAAAGCAAGTGACTGGTACATCACAGTCAGCTTTCTTCACTTCAGATGCCTGTCAGTGCCATGAGCCAAGGCTCGTGGCCTCATGCAAGCTAGCTTTTGACTGTCTTTATACCATATGATAAGATGCTTCCTTTCCTGTTTGCTCTAAAAGAACACAAATTTATACCAGGGCATAGGACAACTGATAGAAATTGTGTAAATGCACACCAAGAATGCAATGAAAATTATTGTACATCCTTTCTTCATAAAGGAAAAAAAAGGAATAAAGGTACTAGAAGAAAGAAGAGCAAGGGGCCAGTTATGTGCATCATGGGAAAGGATTGCACATGAACCAGCAGTTCATGTAGCTGAGGATGGCCCAAGCAATTTAGCTTGAGAACCTTCTGTAAAGTGGGGGCTCATGTCTTTATTAGGATTCTGACTTGGGAAAGGTATCTGTTGGTTCTTGAGTCATTTGAGGAGGTGGGAAGAAAACCATCCCTGTGGATTGGCTCCCCTCAAACTTCATGTAGTGAACTTTGAGGGCAACCTTGAAGGGATACCATAAAGAATCAGAGAAAGGTGACCTGAATTGTGATTGGAGCAGGGAATATAGCTGATGGACTTGCTGGTGCTTCAGAGCTAGATGTGTGTATAATGTTTTGTATCAGGCTTGGTCTTTATTTAGAGTCACTCCATGTTTCCCCACCAGTCTACCTTTCTGGTGTTGGGGGCAGCTTCTACTCCGAATACCCAGGAATGGCACTGTCAGCAGGGCTAAGTCTTAAGAAGACAGAAACCTAATTTCCAAGCAACATCTCAAATACACTAAGAATTAACTTTTAAAATATGACCTGCTTACTTGTTCATGGTTTGAAATATGAAGAGTAAAACAAAGGGCTTTATCTGAACCCAGGAAGCTGGGCTTGGTTCTCAGACATTACTCTGAGTACTTTACCAGGGAGGAAGTTGAGAATCAGAGTGGCCATGTCTTAAACTGCGGTCACACAGCTATTAATGACAGACAGAATTCAATTTGTCTCTTCAGTTTGTCTCTTCAATATTATACCATCTTCCTAGTCGGTGTTACCTGGGACCACAGACACAAATCCTACAGGATAATGACTGTATAGGATATTACCCATTACAGAGCTTTTCAAATTTATTGTGCACATACACCTCCTGAGGATTTTGTTAAAATGCAGATTCTAATTCTGTAGGTTTGGAATGGGGCTTGATTCTACATTTCTTATAAGCTCCCAACTTCTGCCTAAACTGGAGTCTATAGACAACATATTTAGGTTTATTTCTTTACTATGATCTATAAGTAGAGTTGTTTTTGTTGTTGTTATGTGCTGTTGAGTCAGCTCTGACTCATAGTGACCCCTCCTTGGGTTGCCAAGGCAGTATCACTATGGAAGTAAATTGCCCAACCTTCCTTCTGAGGAGTGGCTGATTGGTTTGAACCACTGGCCTTCTGGTTAGCAGTCAAGTGCCTTAGGCACTATGCTACCAGAGCTCCTATGAGTAAAGTAGTATGGTGCAAATGAATACTGTGATCAGCTGCTAACCAAAACATTAGAGGTTTGAGGCCACCCAGAGGCACCTAGGAAGACAGGCCTGGCAATCTACTTCTGAAAGATGACAGCCATTGAGAACTTTATGGAGCACAGCTTGCCTCTGACACACATGGTGTTACCATGAGTCAGAATCAACTGGACAATGCTGATAACTGGTAACTGCATACATGAAAACCCTTTAAACTTTAACTCGGTTCTAAGAATAGAGATAATTATGCATACAGTTCTAACGAAATATTCATATTTCAGTTATCTGAGTTGTTGCCACTTCATTCCCACTTAAGTAGTCAGAAAGTGTCTCATTAAGAAGGTAGGGCAAATATTATAATTCCCATTTCACAGATGGAGTAGCTGAGGCACAGGAAGGTTGTGAAACTTTATAAAAACCACATGGTGGGTTAATCAGAATAACTCTGAAAATTTAGTCCTGGGAGTTTTCATTTTGACTTTGTTGCTTCCAGATAAAATAGCATCACCCCCCTCACCGCCCCCCCAAATTCAGGATTAGGATCACCTTTGTAAAACAGGTAATTTTCACTTTAGTCTTGATATGAGGGAGACAGTTCCTTCAAGAACCTCTGTCTCCTTCTAAAACCTGCCAACTTCTCATCATCCTTCTTTTTTCTTCCTTTCTTTCAGGTCTGCACTTCCTGTTGTGAAGGAAATATCTGTAACTTGCCACTCCCCCGAAATGAAACTGATGCCACATTTGCCACAACTTCACCCATAAATCAGACGAATGGGTACCCACACTGCATGTCAGTGATAGTATCCTGCTTGTGGGTGTGGTTGGGACTCACGTTATAGCAGTTCCAGGGCACCATGTACAGTAGCCATCCACGGAAATTTCGCTGGTCCATATTCATGCATGAGTCATTGGCCCGGCAGTAGTTACATGTGAGAGACCGCAACACTTAAGGATGTCGTCATGGCCAAGCATTACCACTCACCATTAGGAACAAACCTTGCTTCAGTATGGTCATTTCAAGTCTAACCAAGGCCCCATCAAAGCCAGCCTACCCCCAATATGGACCCTGAGTTCTAAACCACAAGCCTTTATTTTTGCTCCAGAAAATAGTTGTGCATATATTTACTGAGATCTAGCGTTCTTCATTTGGAATATATGCATAAGCTATGGGAGGGCCTGGGATCCTATGAGATGTTAGGCAATATATTATATGGACATGCATAGATGTATGTTTTTCAGGAAAAAGAGAGCCATTGGTTTTAATACAATTGTGAATTCACATGTAGCTTTAGAATTTTAAAATTTTTATTCTAAAATGGATGTACTCTTTCCTTGAAGATTTTGATTGGGTCCCTGGAAGACAGAAAGCAATTTACCCAAATTATTTTTCCCACCATTCATCTTCCAATGGTGGAATTAACATTTCTTCTGCTCTATGTGGGAGATAAAAGACAACCATACAAGTCTGGGTTATGGTTGAGCAATGGCTAGAGAAGGATTTTCCCCAACATAATGGAATCCATGAAGTAGCTAGGTTGATCCCTTCATATGATTGGTGAGAGTGGCCTTGGCTTGACACCTAATTGTGCTCCCTGAGAGACTGGATTCCATCTGAATAGACAGAGGTAGCCATTATCTTAAGAGTCTGAAAGCAGGATGTTTTTGTTGTTGTTGTTATGTGCTGTCGAGTCGGCCCCGACTCATAGCGACCCCTCCTTGGGTTTCCGAGGCAGTATCACTACGGAAGTAGGATTGCCCAACCTTCCTTCTGAGGAGTGGCTGGTGGGTTTGAACCGCCAGCCTTCTGGTTAGCAGACAAGTGCTTTAGCCACTATGCTACCAGAGCTCCTGAAAGCAGGATAGGGTTTTTTTTCCAGAGGTGAGGGTCTCTCTGGATGGTTAATCTACACAGAGAGAGGACTTCTGAAATCACAGGCAAGAGATGTTGGAGGTTGGTTCAATAAGCTTGGTCAGTAAGGATTCAGCCAGCTTCTTTCTCTATCTGCAGTTTCTATTGCCAAAGAGGCTTCCCCATTCTACTTCCAAATCCCCATTGACTTTAGGGAGAAGGTTCCTCCTGAATTCTCTCATAAATGATAGGGAAGACCACATAATATACTAAGATGAGAAGTAGGTGGACCTGTGAGATGATGAGAGTGAGGAGACCCAGCTGACTTTGCAGTGGGAAGTGTCTGTTTCTTTTAGATGCTTGCTTTTGAAGTAGATGGTGAAATTTTCACCATCCTTCCTATTTTTGGGCACCCCAAGTTGCTGTTTTCTCTTCTTCCTTGTAAATCATTTATACAATATTTATTTTTATATGGCATAACTAGAAACTAAAATATATTGTACAAAATTCCGAACAAGTTGATTGAATTAGAATACTTATTTTTCAACAGTGGTAGAGCTTGTAATATATGTTTGTTGAAAGTTATACTAACACCAACGTTGAAAAAGTTAGCTTATATCATGAGTGAGAGTAATGTGTTTGGCTCAAGGATTTTGTTCATGGTTTCCTCAGTGGTGGTGTGGAAGTAGTCAGGTGGTGACCATCACTGGTATAAGTCTCTATGCAGGGTTATGGGGAGTATATGCATGAAACTCCGTGGAGCCATTGCTGAGAAAGAGAACAGTGTTGTCAGAGTTCCTTTGCCCTGTATAGGAAAATGTCTCTGGCTCATAAAATGAGACCTTCTCAGGGACTAAATATGAATTGACATTGGTACCTCTGATACAAAATAATCTACATTGCATCAAACAGCCTTAATTCAGAGGTTGGTAGGCTTATTAATATGTTGCTTATAATGAGAGGTGGGGAGTAGAGGGGGAGAAAGCAAGACATTTATGAAGCACTTCCTATGTGCCAGGCACTATGCTAAGCACTTTACATATGTTAGGACACATAATTCCCACAAGAACCTGTAAGGAATGTTACTAGTAGTTATACTTTACAGATGAAGGTACTGAGGCTCATAGAAGCTCAATAATGTACAGCCTTTTCTTCATATTTAGGTTATGTACCATGAGGTAGGATTGAAGAGGAGGGGAAGGTAGAATTACCATCCGCAGGAAAACTTCCAGGCCTGACTTCTTGGGAATTTGTCCTTCTTATCAAGTGGAAGTTTATCTAGTCCTGCTTCTGCAGGATGCCCTTTATGTGTGTCCCCAGATGTTATTTTTTTCTTTGGGGGCTAGAGTTATGGCTTTCTCATTCATCCTTCTTGCTGAAAGAGAAGACAGGTTGATCCTGCATCTCAAGATGCTATAAGACATAATGAAATTTCAATGTTGTACATGTCTACAAATACCATTTTTGTGCATGGTCATTCACCATTGACACCTTCCAAATACTGCATGCTATTTGAACAATAGACAAAGTCCAAATGTTGGTTTTCAAAGAGAAAGAGATCTCACCAAATACTCTCTGGCCATGTGCAGGGAGCAGGTTGACAATGGTGTGGATTCATCTGCCATCCATTCCTGCACCTGTTACTGCAGACTGCACAGGTATTGCTGCAAGTATCCAGTGGGTCTGCCAGAATGGCTTCTGTTTAGTTCTCTCTGAAGAAAGTGGTCTGCTTGCCATTCCCAGCGTCAAGGACCCAGGGGAGGGCTATTCATGTAGAAGGCTCAGGATGGGTCAGCCATCTAACCTATCAACCACATTTAACCTCTAAGTAAGTCTCACATTGATGGAGACTTGAAGTGCAAGGAGCAGTGATGTGTATATTAACCTCTGTGCCACATATTTATTTTTAGATTCCCTGTAGCATTTTCATGTCAGTATGAGATTAAGGCTTAAATTTTGTAAATATTGTACATTTTGTAAATCAATGAATAAAGGTTTTAAGTGTATCTCACCAGACTCCTCCCTGTCAATCAATGGTTAATGCCCCTGTGTTATGTAAAAGATGGGCGTAGGGCTACAGGGAACTTCTTTCCAGGAGCTCATTTCCTGGTTGTACAGACAAGAAATATAAAAAGATGGAAGACAATTCATCAATGCCAAATGAGTCATACAACGGTCAGAGTAATCAAAGAAGAAGGATTACTAGACTTTTCAACCAGGATTTTTCCTAGTTCTTTGTTACATATCCTATCCTATTAACCCTTTATTAGTATGCTTTGTCCTATTCTTGAGATGAATTATGTTAACTATGATGTGATAAAAGGCATTTTGCCCTTAATTATTTCTTTTGCAGCAAGAAATAAATATTGGAATAGTATAAATGTCCTTTTTATTTATACAATGAATATATGAAATTTCTCATAGTAAACTATAAACCAAACTAAAACGCAACTGACTGCTGTCAAGTCTATTCTGACTCACAGCAACTCCTCCTTCGGTTTCCGAAGCAGTATCTCTACGGAAGTAGATTGCCCAGTCTTCCTTCCAGGGAATGGCCTACAGATATTGAAAATGACCTTGAAAAACTTCAGCCTGCTATAAGTTTATGTGAATGATCAGAATTCCCAGGTGTATAGTAGAGCTGACAAGAGGCAAGGTTGTGGTCACTGCTTGGTCACAGCCAGCTACCCAGAGCGACCGAGTAGTTGAACCAGCACGCTTGGGACCATAGTCGCACGGGACATCAAGCTCAATTGGCATAACATACTATACAAAACATTGTTCTACCTTCTACTTTGACGAGTAGTGACTGGGATCTTAAAAGCTAG
>NW_006921610.1:8453308-8456986 GCF_000298275.1 Orycteropus afer afer | reverse complement strand
AAAAAAAAAAAAAAGTTTTGTTGGGAAAAAAAAGAAAATCTTCAGCCTGTCTATTATTCTTGGTTATCCTTTAACACCCAGTATTATGAAATTTCCAGGGGAATACATCTTTTCCCCAGAGTTAGAGGCTCTTCATTGGGTTCCAGATCAGTGATGTAGTTGGCATGCCTTAAAATGCCATAGTACATGCAGACAGCTCAAGCTTCTAATCTCTCTTAAAGCTTCAGGTGCTTAGTGTAAATAGTCCTGCAGGCAGATTGTGCTTTTAGAAAACCTAATTTTGAAAACATAAATTTACATACTTAACCAATTTCAAAAGCTTACATATTTAACCAATTTAGGAGTTTAAAAAGTATCCTTCAGTTTCTAAAGGCATTTCATACCTCTTCTCTAACACATTCGTAAGATTTTATTTACAAGCACCATTTTAGGCATTCCAACTATGTAAAGCCAGATGGAAGGTTTTGGATACATTACAGTATCTTTAATTGGAAGTACTTAAAGAGGTTTCAGAAATGTTTTTAATAAATTATCTTTAACTTCCTAACTAGCAGAGAAATGTGTGAAACCTCTGAGTATCTGTTTATCCATTTTGTAACTGGGGGAACTTGAGAGTTTTAGCCATTTTTCTAAGATTGCCCTGCAACTCAGAGGCAGGACTAAAGCTTGAATATGAAACACCATGGCTTTATGTTGGAACACTCTCCAGTGGAATGTACTAGAAAACATTGAAATGTCTAACATAATTTGGTGTTACAAAACCAGTACAGGTTGCCAAAATGTCCAAATCAAGCTTTCATTTTCAGCAGTTGCTCTTTTTAGCAATTTTTAAAAATCATGGCTTCTCCACTAGCAAAATACTATTGTCTTGCTACTACCATTGGCAAATTTTTACTCCAGAGCAGCTGCTGGAGTTGCATTAAAAAAAAAACAAACTCACTGCTGTTGAGTCAATTTGACTCATAGCAACCCCTCCTTGGGTGTCCAAGGCAGTATCTCTATGGGAATTGCATGTTGTTGTTGTTATGTGCCGTCGGGTCAGCCCCAACTCATAGCTACCCCCTCCTTGGGTTTCCAAGGTGGTATAACTACAGAAGTAGATTGCCCAACCTTCCTTCCGAGGAGTGGCTGGTGGGTTTGAACCACCAGCCTTCTGGTTAGCAGTCAAGTGCCTTAGGCACTATGCTACATAGGCAGAAAGAAATGGCAAGCTACTGTGTTTTAAGATGAACAGACACCTAAAACTCATAGGCTGATAAATGGTTTCTGAGCTTTTTTTCTATTCTCCTAATAACAACCCCTGGTTTTTGTGTATGATTTTATTTTCAAAACTTTCCTGTACATTGCTTTGTTTGATCAACATGATCTCAGTTTACAGCTTTCAAAGCTAAAGCATTGGAGTGGTTAAAGAAGTTCCTACTGCTGCCTTGGGGGCGGGCAGTGGTGGTTGAGTGATAGAATTCATGAGGGAGGTGCAGGTTCGATTCCCAGGCAGTGCACCCACATGTGCTGCTACCAGCTGTCTGTCAGTAGAGGCTTGTGTGTTGCTATGAAGCTGAACAGGTTTCAGTGGACCTTCCAGGTTAACCACATGAAGATAAGGCGTAGGGATCCACTTCTGAAAATCACCAATGGAAATTCTATACAACACAACGGCCCAATACGAAACCCATCATGGGGATGACACAAGACTGGACAGTGTTTCCTTCTGTTGCCATGACTCAACAGCAGTTAACAACTGCTAGTTTATACTACAAGGATTTTGATTCCTGATCTAGGACTGTCCAATAGACTTGTCATTGGGATGACATGCATCATAGCTTCTCCTTTCTCTGGCACTTTTATTAAAAAGCCATTTTATAGATCACAAAGTTAAAAGTGAACAGGACCTCAGAAAACATGTAATCCACTCCTTTATTTTATATGGGAGGAAAAAGAACCTCAGAAAATCTAGATCATTTGTCTCGGAGACAGCCACATTGCTTGTCTTAAAGAAGAGATGAAATGTCAAAATGCCCTTTCTTTGAATCTCAATGAAATTAAGATGTGAATCGTGAAAATCATTTGAGAGGTCTCCTCTTCTTCATTCTCACCATGGGGTTGGCAGTACTATTGGGATTATCAGGATAAGGAAGAAAAGAGAACAAAAGTTGGAGAGGACAAACTTTTGCCAAGGAAGGCAAGCTAGGCTGATGGAAACATAGATTGTTTATCCTAACTTGAGAAGAAAAATACTCAGTGGAAATAATCATTCTCAGAATTATGATCTAAAAAATCAGAATTGTATGTCTAGATTAGATACATTTGGAAATGGTTGCCTAAGGTATTTATGTTATCGCTAATGTCAGACAGTGGCCTCCAAAATCCTTGTTATCCCTGGGCTGGAGCTCAGCCCTCCTGGGAAGCTGACAGATGATCTTGTCAAAGTGGGGAAAGTGTGTCTGAGAGCAATTCTGTTGAGTTTAGATATCACTAGAATATAGCTGTAATGTGAAAGAACAAGCTAAAAATAAACCACACCTTCAACAAATTCTTTCATCTTTGAGCTATGGGTCAGAATTGACTTGACAGCAATGAGTTGGTTGTTCTACCCACAAAGAAACACGTCTGTTTGGATTGCACGGACTCTGCTCCCTGAGTCTGAGAACACTGTCTTCTCACTGGTGGTTACTGCAGTGGCTACTGGTCCAACTTCATGGCTACCCACTGGCTTGGTTTTGCCCAAAGCCCAAGAAAAAGCCAATGAAAAAGGACTGTGTGAGCAACTTGGGGCCACACCACACAGGTGGCATATGAAGACCGGTTGCTTGAGGAGAGAGATCATGATTCAAGTGCTTTTCATGGAGGTCTTATGGGTGAAATGTGCCTGGTAGACCTCACAAGAAGCTCCATGGTGTTAGAAGTCATATTTGGATTCATGTGTGACCCAGCCTGGCTTGTCCCCGGCACAAATCAGAATTGGGCATATCCCTCCCTTTCAAGTCTTTCTAAACACTTAAACGATTGGCCTTATCCCTGACTTAGCATTGTATTTAATTAATAAACCTATGTATTTTTGCTTCTGACCTAAATACCAAGTGTACCAGGCACTGAGATGCTCCCTTTTTAATGGGAGACAGCCTTAGACCAAAATGAAAGCCGAGCTCCAGACCGTCTATGAATCTTTCTTTAAAACCAGAAAATAAAAACTGAAAAGCCTATTTGGAGTAGTAAAAGCCTGAGAGGAAACCCCAGGTTATGTGTTTAGTCCAGGCTAGGATTAAAGGCGTTGAGAGCAGTCAACAGGAATATCTAGTCAAATTAGCTGACCTGTAGCCACCTTTGTTGTGTATAAAGGGGAACAGCAAATCTCTTCTATGTACCTGTCTCTGGAACACTGCTGTTGAGGCAGCCCACTGAGAGTCTTACTTGCACTAGGGTTGCTGGGTCCCCTGTTCAATGGTTCTACCAAATAGTAAACAAATATTGTCCCACATTCGCAGAAGACAGGGAATTCACCCTTTGGTGGACAAATGTGAACAATGTCTCAGCTTGAGAAATACTTCTTTTGAGCACAGTACTGGTTACTTTTGCTTTAATATCTTTCACCATGGCACCTTTTTTTCCTGCTACTTAGACAAAGAGAATTATAAATTTGGAAGAGCAGGGCAAATGTTGGAAGGCCTGAAAGAGCAGATT
>NW_006921610.1:8451281-8452338 GCF_000298275.1 Orycteropus afer afer | reverse complement strand
CTTCCTTCCGAGGAGTGGCTGGTGGGTTTGAACCGCCAGCCTTCTGGTTAGCAGTCAAGTGCCTTAGGCACTATGCTACCAGAGCTCCTTATGGGTCTAGGGTGCTTTAAAACATCAGGTAGTTTTTAAAGCTTCCTCTACTTCAAAACCAAACCAATTCCCTAGCCATCAAGTTGATTCCAAGTCATGGCAACCCTACGTGTTACAGAGTTGCTTTATAAAGTTTTCTTGGCTATAATCTTTACACAGGCATATCACTAGCCCTGTCTTTTGCAAAGCTGTTAGATGGGTTTGAACAACCAATTTGTAACTTAGTAGTTGAATGCATGTTGTTTGTACCACCCAGTGATGTGCACTGCCAAGGGTGATTCTAGCTAATGCAGACACAAAGGGCTAAACAATGATCAAGGGTGAACGATCAACCAGAGAAGCAGCGATCAGAGATGAACACTCACAAAACCAGCCTTGGTGAAGACCAGTCTAGAAAAAGAAATTATGGTCTGGTCCACTGGCATCAAACTTTTAAGTTATTAACATCTCTAGTTAATTACCAGCTTCTCCCATAGTTGACCCTTGTTGTTATTGTTGGGTGACAGAGTTGATTCTTGCTGATAGTGACCCCATGTGACAGAGTAGAACTGCCCCATAGAGTTTTCTTGGCTGTAATCTTTATAGAAGCAGATTGCCAGGTCTTGCCCCTGTGGAGCAGCTAGGTGGGCTCAAACCACCAACCTGCCAGTTAGCAGCAGCTTGCTTAACTGGTGACCCCATAGAGTCCTTGAAATTCAAAGTTTACGATACTTTGAAGACTTTCTCTAACCTAACACCTGCCATATCTCAGATTATATAGAATTTTCCCTGGGGAAACTTCTCATACCACTAAAATAAAGTGAAAGTGAAGACTTCCTTCTATTGGTACAGAACTCTATACTTCTCCCTCACGACACTTTGGTGAAAAAAAAACAAAACAAAACATTGAGTTGCTGTTGAGTCAATTCTGATTCATGGCAACACCATTTATACCAGATGTATCCGTGAGGTTTTCAATGGCTGATTT
>NW_006921610.1:8448658-8450211 GCF_000298275.1 Orycteropus afer afer | reverse complement strand
AGGAAAAAATTAAAAATAAATAAATAAATAAATAAATAAAATACCACTCTCAACTTCTTCACCAGACCCTGCACCTACTTCCATCTACCTTGGTGCTCTCTCTGTCCCTCCAGTGACCCAGATGAGGTGAGTCCTTTCTCCTGTGCACAGGGTCTCATTCTTGTCACCCTTTCAGGGACCTCACTATGGATGGTGCCCTGCCCCCACCCCTGCATCTTCAGCTTCTTCTACTTTACTATGTAATTCCCGTCCACATTCAAATATCCTAACAGCAAAACAAAGCAAAATCTACCTAAACAGTACTTCCCCTTCCAGGTACCTTTACTCCCTCTATTGCCCTCCTCAGACAATTTTCTTGAAAGGTTGTCTATTTTCATTGTTCTCATTTCCTCCCAACCCGTTTAATCCTTATCTTACTCCAATCTGGCTTCTGACTACCACATTCACTAAATTCACTGAAGCATAAACTGTTCAGCCCAATGGACAATTCTCAACCCTTATCTCACCTTGCTTTGTAGCATCATTTTTGACCACTCCCTGTTTTGTTGACTCTCTTCCTTGGCTTCCATGAACCACTCACTCCTAGGAATTTTCCAGTAACCCTTATTTTCTAAGTCATCTTTAATAGATTAACTTCCTCTACACAAACTTAAATACCAGAGCTCCTCAAGATTTGATGCTAAGCATCCTTCTTGCTCTATAATCTCTCCTAGGTAATTCCTCCATGTCCATCAGTACAATATCCAGCTATTTTCTAGTGCCTGTGAAATGTATATTTGCCCTTCAGACTCCTACTCTGAATTTAGAACATTCTGCCCAACTTACATACTCAACATATCACTTGGATGTCACACAAGCATCTCAAAAGAGTGACCAAAACCTAATACATCATATACCCCAAAGTGACCTTCTTTCAGCGTCCTTGTCTCGGTAAAAGCATCAACATCCATCCTGTTGTGTGTACCAGAAACCTGGGGTGGTCTCCAATGCTTCTCTCTACTTCCTTTTCCAAAATCTAATCTACTGCTCAATCCTGTCAATTTTATTCCTTTCAAATCTGTCTACTTCCACCACTCTGGCCTAAGCTATGATCACCTCTTTCCTAGAATCCTGATTAGTATTTCCTATTCTTTTTTGCCCCATTTCAGTCCATTTTTCATAGTCAGAAATAGATTTGAAGATACTAGTATCAGTGTCATCCACCTACTTAATATTATTCAGAGGATTCAGATTGTTTATGGAGTAAACAACAATGCTCTTTCCATATCCTGGAAAGTGCTCCTTTTGACTCTCAGCATACCAACCACTCTGCTTTTCTGTTGTTCTTCTTCTTCGTCTTCGTTTGTTTTTTTTTTTTTTAATATATATTTTATTGAGTTTTGGGTGAAAGTTTACACAGCAAGTTAGGTTCTCATTTGAAAATTTCCACACAAATGGTTCATTATCTGACATTAGTCACATTCTCTCTATGTGTATTCTGTTTGTTCCATTTTAAATACTCTAGTTTCCCTCCAATACTCTAGTTTCCCTGCCCCCTTATCTTCTCATATTTG
>NW_006921610.1:8447072-8448558 GCF_000298275.1 Orycteropus afer afer | reverse complement strand
CATTATCACAATGTGTCAGCATTCTCTTTAATTGTATTCTGTTTGTTCCATTTCCAATACTCTAGTTTCCCTGCCCCCTTATCTTCTCATATTTGCTTTTGAGTATTGTTGACCTTTTGGTCTCATACTGATGGTTTTTAAGTAATTGACTGGTCTTATGGGTAATATCCTTTATTTTGTGTGCCACTATGCTATTTTGCTAACAAGGTGATCTCAGGAATAATCTCAGTTCTAGGTTTAAAGAATCAGGGCAATCGTCTCAGAGTCTTCTGTTCTCCACTGTTTCAGATTATCTCTCTCTCTCTCTTTTTTTTTTTTTAATGAATGTCAGTTATGCTTGACATTTTTCTCCCATTCTATCTGGGAGCATCTATTGTGACCCCAGTCAGATCCATCAGTGGTGGTAATCAGACACCATCTAGTCCTTCTATTCTCAGGGTAGATGAGGTTGTGGGTTGTGTAGATTTGTTTCTTCTCTGTGATTTGGTTACCTTCTTACTCTTCTGTTCCTGGCAAATGGAGACCAGTAATTGTGTCTTAGATAGCCACACATACACTTTTAGGACTCCAGACACTACTTACTCCACTGGAATGCAGATCATGACCTTTGTGTGAACTATGTCATGTAAATTGACTGAGTTGTTCCATGAGACTACGGTCCTAAATTTTTAAACCCAGAAAATCAATCTTGGAAAGTGTCTGATTATGTCTGAAGAGTATTCATATTTGTGTCTTCAATGAATACATGTGCCTGCACCCACATATTTCTATTTACATGTACTTGTAGATATTTCCCACCACCCATCTGTCAGTTTGTCATACTGTGGTGGCTTGTGTATTGCTGTGATGCTAGAAGCTATGACACTGGTATTTCATATACCAGCAGGGTTACCCAGAGTGGACAGATTTCAGTGGAGCTTCCAGACTAAGACAGACTAGAAAGAAGCATATGGCAGTCCACTTCTGAAAAAATTAACCACTGAAAAACTTATGAACAGCAGTGAAAAATTTTCTGATATAGTGCAGTAGAACCTTATGAATAGCTGTGAAACATTGGTTGATAAAGTGCTATGAGATGAGCCCCTCAGGTTGGAAACTAAACCCACTGCCATTGAATCTATTCTGGCTCACAGCAACCCTTTAAGACAGAGTAGAACTGCCACATAGAGCTTCCAAGGCTGTAAATCTTTACAAAAGCATCTTTCTCCAGTGGAGTGCCTGGTGGGTTCAATCCACCAACCTTTTGGTTAGCAGCTGAATGCCTTAACCAATGTGCCATCACAGCTCCATTCAGGTTGGGAGACACTCAAAATATGACTGGGGAAGAGCTGCCTCCTCAAAGAAGAGTCAATATTAATAACACAGATGGAGTAAAGCTTTTGAGACCTATATTTGTGGATATGGCATGATTTAAACTTAGAAGAAAAAATGGCAAGCATCCATTAATAAATGGAACATGGAATATACAAAATAGGAATCTAGAACA
>NW_006921610.1:8440745-8446287 GCF_000298275.1 Orycteropus afer afer | reverse complement strand
CTGTCTTAAAGGGTTGCTGTGAGCCAGAATAGATTCAATGGCAGTGGGTTTAGTTTCCAACCTGAGGGGCTCATCTCATAGCACTTTATCAACCATGAGATCCCTCATGAGCACAATTAAGTGCTCTGGAATTCCCATTCTTCACAATGTTATCCATAATTTGTACGATTAACACACTCAAATGCTTTTGCGTACTCAATAAAACACAAGTAAACACCTTTTTGACATTCTTTGCTTTCCATCTGACATCAGCAATGATATCCCTTGTTCCACATCCTCTTCTGAATCCAGCTTACAATTCTGGAAGTTCCCTGTCAATATACTGCAGCAACCATTTTTGAATTATCTTCAGCAAGAATTTACTTGAGTGTGATATTAATGATACTGTTAGATAATTTCCACATTCTGTGGGATCACCTGTCTTTGGTGTGGGTACTAATAGGAGCTCTGGTGGTGTAATGCCTAAAGCATTTGACTGCTAACTAGAAGGCTGGCGGTTCAAACCTACCAGCCACTCCTCGGAAGGAAGCTTGGGCAATCTACTTCCATAGTGATACTGCCTCGGAAACCCAAGGAGAGGTCACTATGAGTTGGGTCCAACTTGACGGCACATGACAGCAACAACAACAACTGAATGGTTGAACATCGACCAATTCATTTTGGTGCAGTGACTTTGTGTATTCTTTTCATTTTCTTTGATGTTTCCTGCATTGTCCAATATTTTGCCCATAGAATCCTTCAGGATTGCAACTTGAGGCTTGACTTTCTTCTTTAGTTCTTTCAGCTTGAAAAATGCTGAGTATATCATTTCCTTTTGGCTTTCTAACTCCAGGTCTTTGCACACTTCATTGTAATACTTTACTTTGTCTTCTTGAGCCACCCTTTGAAATCTTCTGTTCAGCTCTTTTATTTAATCATTTCTTCCATTTGTTTTAGCTACTCTCTGTTTCAGAGAGTAAGTTTCAGAGTCTCTTCTGACACCCATTTTGGTCTTTTCTTCCTTTCATATCCTTTTAATGACATTTTGCTTTCTTCGGGTATGATGTCCTTGATGTCATCCCACAACTTGTCTGATCTTCAGTTACTGATGTTCAATGTGTCAAATCTGTTCTTCAGATGATCTCTCTAAATCCAGGTGGGATGTGACCAAGGTCGTATTTTGGCTCTCATAGACTTGTTTTAATTTTCTTCAGCTTCAACTTCAACTTGCAAAGGAGCAATTGATGGTCTGCTCCACAGTCCCTGGCCTTGTCCTGACTGATGATAGTGAGCTTCTCCATTGTCTGTTTCCACAGATATAGTCAATTTGATTCCTGTGCATTCCATCTGGTGAAGGCCATGTGTATATTGTTGTTGCTGTTATGTAGCATATAATCAAGAATTGATGATATTGAAAGAAGAAGTCCAAGCTGCACCAAAAGAATTGCAAAAAACAAGCCTCCAGGAATTAATGGAATACCAATTGAGATGTTTCAACAAATGAATGCAGCACACTGGAAACCCTCACTCTTTTATGCCAAGAGATATGGAAGACAATTATCAGGCCAACCAACTGGAAGAGACTATATTTGTTCCTATTCCAAAGAAAGGTGATCCAACAGCATGTGAAAATTATCAAACAGTATCATTTACATTGCACATAAGAAAATTTTGCTGAAAATAATTCAAAAATGGTTGCAGCAGTACATCAACAGGGAAGTGCCAGAAATTCAAGCAAGTTTCAGAAGAGAACATGGAATGAATGATATCATTGCTGATGTCAGATGGATTCTGACTGAAAGCAAAGAATACCAGAAAGATGTTTACCTGTCTTTTACTGAATATGTAAAGGCATTCAACTGTGTGGATCATACTAATTTATGGATAATATTGCATAGAATGAGAATTCCAGAACACCTAACTGCTCATGAGGAGCCTGTACATAGATCAAGAGGCATTCATTCAAACAGAACAAGGGAGTATTGCATGGTTTAAAATCAGGAAAGGTGTGCATCAGGGTTACATGCTTTCACCATACTTATTCAATCTGTATGCTAAGCAAATAACCTGAGAAGCTGGACTATAGGAAGAAAACTGGCAGAATACTCATTAACAACCTGCAATATGCAGAGGACACAACCTTCCTTGCTGAAAAGGAAGAAGACTTGAAGCACTTACTGATGAAGAGCAAAGACTACAGCCTTCAGTATGGATTACACATAAACATATAGAAAACAAAAATCCTCACAACTGAACCAATAAGCAACATCATAATAAATGGAGAAAAGATGGGAGTTGTCAAGGATTTCATTTTACTCGGATCCACAATAAACAGTCATGGAAGCAGTAGTCACGTAATCAAAGGACATATTGCACTGAGCAAATCTGCTGCAAAAGACTTCTTTAAAATGTTAAAGAGCAAAGATGTCACTTGGAAGATTAAGGTGCCTCTGACACAGCCATGGGTTTTCAATAGTCTCATATGCATATGAGAGCCAGATAATGAATAAGGAAGACCACAAAAGAATTGATGCATTTGAATTGTAATGTTGATGAATATTGAAAACATCTTGGACTGCCAGAAGACCAAACAAATTTGTCTTGGAGGAAGTAGAGCCAGAATGCTCCTTTGAAGTGAAAGTGACCAGACTTCATTTCTCCTTTTGGTCATGTTATCAGGAGGGATCAATCCCTGAAGAAAGATAACACGCTTAGGAAATTAGACCGTCAATGAAAAAGAGGAAGGACTCTTAACAAGATGGATAACATAGTAACTGCAATTACAGGCTCAAGCATAGCAATGGTTATGATGATGGCAAAGGATCAGGCAGTGTTTTGTTTTGTTGAACCGAAAAGAACAGATATTTCTATGTATTCTCACCTGTGCACACACTTGTACCTGCCAATATATATCAGTAAGCCTATACCCATCTAGGAGCTCTGGTAGCATAGTGGCTAAGGCACTTGACTGCTAACCAGAAGGCTGGTGGTTCAAACCCACAAGCCACTCCTCGGAAGGAAGGTTGGGCAATCCTACTTCCATAGTGATACTGCCTCGGAAACCCAAGGAGGGGTCGCTATGAGTCGGGGCCGACTCGACGGCAAATAACAACAACAACAACTATGTTTTTGAAGTGATTGAGTGGAATTAGTGTCAACTTTTCTCTGTATGTTTTATAGAATTCTCCAGTGTAGCCATCTGGTCCTGGGATTTTTGTTGTTGTTGGCAGTTTTTTGTGTTAATATCTCTTTTTTCTTTATTTGTCTGTTTACATTTTCTGCCTCTGTTTGTGCTAGTCTAGGTAGGTAGTGTGTTTCTAGGAATTTGCCCATTTCATCTAGGTTTTCAAATGTATTGTAATACAATTTTTCATAGTAATCTGTTGTCATCTTCTTTATGACTGTTGGGTCAATTGTAGTGTTACAAACTTCATCTTTTAATTTAGTTGTATGCCTCTTCTGTTTTTTTTTTCTCTAGCCATTGGTTTGTCAATTTGATTGTTCCTTTTGAAGAACCTACTTCTGGGTTTGTTGATTCTTTCAATTGTTTTAACATTTTCTATTTTGTTTATTTCTCCCCTAATATTTATTTATTTATTTATTTTCTGGTAGATTTTGGTTTCTTTGCTCTCCCATTTCTATTCATTCAAGTTGTTGGCTTAAGTGAATGAGTTTCGATTTTTCTTCTTTCTTAATGTCAGTATTTATTGCAGAATTTTCCTCTGCTTTTGCTGTGTCCCAAAAGTTTTGATGGGCTCAGGTATTACAGGGATCATGAGGCTGGCACAGGACCAGCCAGTGTTTCATTCTGTTGTACATTGGGTCACTATGAGTCAGAGACGACTTGATGGCATCTAACAACAACAACAAAAAGTTTTGATATGCTGTGTTTACATTTTCATTTGATTTTAGGAATTTTTTAATTTCACTTTTGAGTACTTCTATGATCCAATAATTTTCAGTGGTATGTTATTTAGTTTCCATGTTTTTTCCCCCTTATTTTCCCTGTTGTTGATTTCTAACTTCACACCATTAGATATGATGCTTTATGTGATTTCAATCTTTTCTAATTTGTTGGAACTTCTTTTGTGTCCTAGTATATGACTTATTCTGGAAAATGATCCATGTGTGCTGGAGGAGAATGTATATTGTTCTGATGCTGGGTGGAATGTTCAATATATGTCCATTAGGTCTAATTGGCTCATGGTTTTATTTAAGTTCTCAATGTCCTTAATCTTTTTGTTAATTTTATTTGATTTGGGTGAAAGCTTAGAGAGCAAATCCATTTTCCATACAGCAGTTCATACACATATTGTCTCATGACATTGACTGCAATTCCCCACAGTGTAACAGCTCTCTTCCTACTTCCTCCCCATAGTTACCTCTTCCCTATGTCCTTCCCTTCCATGGACTTCTGCCACCTGAGCTGTCTCCCTCGTGTGTACACTGCCCATCTGTTAGCCCATGACTGATCACTCTAAGTAGTGTATCTACCTGATATAAATGTTCAGCCCATATTGTTGTTGTTGTTGTTATGTGCCGTCGAGTCAGCCTTGACTCATAGCGACCCCTCCTTGGGTTTCCGAGGCAGTATCACTACAGAAGTAGGATTGCCCAAACTTCCTTCCGGGGAGTGGCTTGTGGGTATATACCTGTCTGTTATTTGGCTGAAAGCCACAGGAGTGAGTTCAATTCCAGACTTGAAGGGTAGGTAGGGGCCGTATCTTAATGATCTTCTTTTTAGATTTCTGTCTATAATTGAAAGTGGTGTATTTAAGTCCTCTACTATTATTGTGAAGTTGTCTATTTCTCCTTTGATACCCCAAGACATATTACTGTTGAGTTGTTACTGACTTACAGTGCCCCTATAGGTTAGAGTAGAACTGTCCCATAGGGTTTCCAAGGCTGAAATATTTTCAGAAGTAGGCTACCACATCTCTATCTGGCAGTATGGCTGGTATTTTAAACTGCTGACCTTTGATTAACAGAAGAGCACTTAACCGCTCTGCCACCAGGTCTCCTTTCTCCTTATATATTAGTCAGTATTTATTTCATATATTTTGGAGAATTACTATTAGGTGCATATATATTTATAATTGTTATTTGGTCTTGCTGGATTTACCCTTTTATTATTATGTGATGTCCTTCTTTAGGGAACTCTGGTGGCATAGTGCCTAAAGCATTTGACTGCTAACCAGAAGGCTGGTGGTTCAAACCCACCAGCCACTCCTTGGAGGGAAGATTGGGCAATCTACTTCCATAGAGATACCGCCTCAGAAACCCAAGGAGGGGTCGCTATGAGTTGAAATAGACTCGAAGGCAGTGAATAATGTCCTTCTTTAACTCTTATAATAGATTTGGATTTGATATCTATTTTATCTGACATGGATATGGCCACACCTGCTCTTTTTTGTGTACTAAGTGCATGAAATGTTTTTCTCTCTCCTTTTATCTTTAGTCTGTTTTGTCCTTTGTCTAAGGTGTGTTTCTTATAGACAACAAAAGGATAGGTCATGCTTTTTTCTCCATTCTTCCACTCTCTGACTTTTTTTTTTTTTTTTTT
>NW_006921610.1:8418338-8432900 GCF_000298275.1 Orycteropus afer afer | reverse complement strand
GGAAGGAAGGTTGGGCAATCCTACTTCCGTAGTGATACTGCCTCGGAAACCCAAGGAGGGGTCGCTATGAGTCGGGGCCTACTCGACGGCACATAACAACAACAACAACAACACCATATATATTACATTACACAACATTATCACAACAACGTTAACGTATGAACAACAGTAAACACCCAACTTTAACATGATAAATCTGTTCCTGATATAGTTTTCCCTTCCCTATTTTTGTTGGTATGTCTTCTTTAACATCAACATGAAACCTATATCCAATAAGTTTGCTTTGTACTTATTTTTCACAAACTTGATGTTATATTGTTTGCAGAATTTAATTGTTGAGTTTATTCTCTGAAAATATCATGTACTTGTACATTGCATGTTTTTGGCAATTATTATTTATTTGTTTTTCCCCCATGTATCAATAAAAGTATTTACATAATGCTCGTGCCTATCCATTCAGAGTACTCCTTTGAGTAATGCTGGCAAAGCTGGTCTGATATTGGCAAATTCCCTGAGCTTCTGTTTGAGAATGTTTTAATTTCTCTCTCATTTCTGAATATCACTTTTGCTGGGTAAAGAATTCTCGGTTGGCATTTACTTTCATTAAGTATTTTATTTATGTTGTCCATTGTCTTCTGGCCTCTAGAGTTTCTGGGGAGAAATCCTCACTGATTCTTATGAGAGACTCTTGGTATGTTATGTTCTAGTTTTCTCTTCCTGCTTTCAGAATTCTCTCCATGTATTTGGTTTGCAAGAATTTTATTAAGATACAGTGTGGAGTTGATTATTTAGTGTTTCTTCTGATTGGAGTTTATGCATCATCATCAATTGCAGACTTGGTTCTCTGTTCAGGTCTGGGGAAATTCTCTCTTAGCAAATTTTGTCATAGTGCTCTGGGATTCCAATAATTCTGGTATTAAATTTCTTAATTGAATCCCATATTTCCAGTTAGGTTTGTTTGCTTTCTATTTTTATTTATTTATTTATTTATTTCCCTTCTCTTGAGACTTGACAAGTTCAGTTATTTTGTTTCTAGTTCATTCATTTTATCTCCTGCCAGGTCAACTATATTGTTGAAAGTTTCTATTGCTTTTTCTAATTCAGTTGCTTTATTCATCAGTTCTAGTCGTTCTCTTTGTTTTTTGACATTTTAAATTTCCTTTTTGAGTTTTTCGTTTTCTTCCTGTGTTTATTTCCTGATCTCTGTTAGTTTGCTTTCTGTGTGCTTTTGCTTTCTTTGAACATATTTAGCATCATAGCCTGAAAATTATAAATTCTTTCCATTACTCTGTCCTCCATAGGATAAATTTCCTCTTGTTCATGTTTTGCTTTTGATTTGTCCTTCTTCTCTTGTGATTTTGTGTTTCACTATTTTTTTTGTTGTTGTTCTTGTTGTTGAACTTGGGCCATTTTGTTATCTTGATTTTATTCTTTTATTTTGAATTTTGTATTCTGTTTTTTGTGGGAACATTTTTAGATTGGGTGCCCTGGTGGTGCAATGGTGAAGCACCTGGTTGTAAACTGAAAGGCCAGACCCACACCCACCACCTCTCTGCAGGAGAAAGATGAGGGAAACTGCCTCTGCAAAGTGTCATAGCCCTGAGAGTTCCATGAGGCAGTTCCACTCCACCACACAGGGTCACTATGTGTCAGAATTGACCCAGTAGCTGTGAGCTTGATATCTTCTCCTGAGGCCCACTAAAGGACACTCTTACCCTTAGGTTTTTCTCAGTGCAATTCAGGAGTTCTGGATCTTGATCTCTGGAATTCAGTGCATACATGGTAGGGGGAAGGTTTAGTTGGTCACAGACACTGGCATAAATTGGGCTTGGCTTTCCTATGGAGAAGGTAGGGGGCTCTCTATGTCTTCCTCTCATTACTGCCCCTGCACAGACTCTCCCTTGGTGTCCTACTGTGGGTAGAAAGCCAGCCATTTCCCTCTGTATTGTCAATGTGTCAACTATTCCCCTCGCCCTGCTGCCCTTGCAGTTCCTCCTGGTCCTAGGGCCCATCTGTCTGAGGCAAGGTTCAATAGCACTCTTTTGCAGCACCATTGTCTCCCTTCAACCTCTTCTAATAATGTGGCCCACAAACTTCCATGTCCAATCTGCACCCCCTTAAAAAATTGGGCTATACAGCTTCTAAGATTAGCTCCCTTTCTGTGTTCCCTGTTTGGGGCGTTGCCCAGCCCCTTCTCAAAATGCCTGGGATGAATGAGTGCTCCAGATGTTAGTAAATAGATTCTCTAAATTCCTGTGTTATTCCTCCTCTTCCTCCTTTTCCCTGCTTTGGGACCAACCCAGACTCTCTAATACCTTAGCTATCATCCAGAGTCTGAGATCTCATTCAGTGCTTGTTTTTATTCATTGTTCAATTATTTAGTTGCTGGGGGAGTAAATGGGAACATCCACTCGCTTTGTCATCTTTCTCTGCCTGCCCTCTGCTTTTCTTTTAATTCTTTGAATGCACTGCTTCCTCCAGCCTTAGTTCTTTGCACAGTGCTCCTTCCTCTGCTACAAGTACTTACCATTCTACACTTATGACCTGGCTACCTCCATTTTTTGTTTTTGTTTTTGTTTATCTCCTTTGTATTGTTTATATCTCAGCTCAAAGATCACTAATGAAGGACAACTTCAGATTGTTGTTGTTGTTGTTATGTGCCGTCAAGTCAGCCCTGACTCATAGCGACCCCTCCTTGGGTTTCCGAGGCAGTATCACTATGGAAGTGGGATTGCCCAACCTTCCTTCCGAGGAGTGGCTGGTGGGTTTGAACCGCCAGCCGTCTGGTTAGCAGGCAAGTGTCTTAGCCACTATCCTACCAGAGCTCTTCAGATTAGTTCAAATTAAATCAAGTCACCTCATTACTCATTCTCGTGTCACCTGGAACTTTTCTTCCATAGGACTTTCTAGCTTGTCATATGTATTTGTGAAGATGACTGTATGATCAGTGTCTATCCATCTCCCCTTCTAATGTAGGGCCCATGGGGCAGGGTCCATTGCTATAATCAGAGCTTCAAACCCTAATTTTTTCCATTCCAGTTATCATTCTGGTTCACCAAAATTTAAAAACTCAGTTCTGCTCTGGTCTTGTTTCATCAACATGATTGAACTTGTTTAAACCAGTTTGAACCTGTTTATTTTTCTTTCTTAATTTGTCAATCTCAAATTTATAATCTGCAAATAGAAAACCTAGAGCAGTTTCATCCAAAGAAATATGGCTACCAAATTGGTTCCTTTTATTGCAAATAATAATGCATTTTTATATTAACTCAAATTTTGTTCATCCCAAGATTTTGTTATTAGTTTTTAAAGTAGCAATATCAAACTATTTCTTTCTACACATTCATTAATAATTAAATCAAAGTTGCCAATTATGTTCAATTTAAATCGCTGTCTCAAAACATTTAAATACAAAAATAAGCATGATGTATAATATATAATTATTTTTTAATTCTATCTTTTAAAATATACTAGAATTCACTGAAGCAGTAAGTCACTTTACAAGTACTATTGTGATAAAAACACTCCTAACATACTGTATAAATATTAAATTGAGAATTCAAAATAATTTTTTTGTAGGAAATTCTCTACTTAATACTATTATATACACTAAAAACAAAGTTAATAATGTAGGCAACATTTCATTAACACTTAACAGTCATGTAAAATTTTTAATAATTTATTCACAAAATACTGGAAATACAAAGTATGCTATCATACCTTATAGATCAGTACATAAAGGCAAAATGCAATCAAATATTTAATACTTTAATATTCACCCCATTTCTAAGCTGAAGAATTGCCATAGTATTACATAAAATAAACAATTTATTACAAATATAGATTGAATTTGTACACAATTATACAGTTCATTAAGAAACATTATTGATTATTGCAATAAACCATAATTACACTTAATTAAAAGAATGTCCTTTAATATTTTTTCATTTAAGCTATCCTGATTGTCTCACAAGATTCATTTGAAACCTGAGAAATCCCTCTCAACATGGATAGCTAGTGCACTCAAAACTAGCAATTTCATGTAACTGGGGATATTATGAACAATTTTCTTCCCAAAATTCAAGAATACTTTTTTTCTCTCAACATTTTGTACACCATCCAAAATTGTTAATATAGTCAATATTAACAGTACATTCATTTGATCTCAATTTAACTGTTGTCTTTTCTTTTGAGAAATAATTCTATCCCATCACTATCATTTGAAATGAGAGTATTTCCTGAATTGCTTTTGTTACAATTTCAGTATTGCTCCTTTTCAGATTTTCTGTCATTTCGCAAATGCTTTTTAAATGTAATATAACCTTCACCTTAATTTTAGGACAAATCAGAATTTTTAAAAATTTTTAATTTTTATGGTGATTTGGGTGAAAGTTTACAGATTCATTTTCCATACAGCAGTTCATACACAATTTGTTTCATGACATTGATTGCAATTCCCCACAATGTAACAGCTCTTTTCCCACTTCCTCCCCATAATTACCTCTTCCTTGTATCCTTTGTGGGATATACTTCTCCTCCATCCCACCCCCAACTATCTCCCCACGCCAACATTGCCCTTCTGTTCTCCCATGATTGATCTTGATCTCTCCAAGGAGTGTATCTACCTGATGTAAATGTTCATCCCATATTCCTGTCTATTTGACTGGAAGCCACAGGAGGGAGTTCAGTTCTAGGCCTGAAAGGTAACTAGGATCCATAGTCCCAGGGTCTCGCCAGGCTCTATCAGACCAGCAAACCTGGCTTTTTTTTTTTTTTAAGTTTTGCAGAACTAATTAGAATTTGATAATGAGGATCTAGACAAACTGCTCCTAACACACTATCATTTTCAATAATAAATTTTTCACTGACAATAAATTTTTCCATCAATATATTTATCCAGTTTCATCTTACAGCATTTTGAAACAGCAAAGTCATATAATGTTTTTTGTTGCTGATTCTGAATACTTCTGACACTTTCTTCAATCTTCATTATCTTCTTGCTTTACACTGCATTGTATTCATTCATATAGTGACAATTCAGGTGTCTCTCTAAATTCATTGTATGGTCTTCAACTATATCTGTGTTCCAAATTTTACATATGCTTTTATTTTCAATCTTTTCGTACTTGAAAAATCCTCAAAGTTGATTTTCTCTGGTTTGTCTCATACTAGAATTCAAGGGATAAGAAATAATATTAACATTAAAACATCAAAAAAAAAAAAAAATTACCATTGACTTGATTCCTACTCTTAGAGACCCTTATTTAGTTGCAAAGGGTACAAATCTTTAGGGAAGTAGATTGCCGCATCTTCCTCCCATGGAGCAGCTGGTGGGTTTGAACCACTGACCTGCTTAGCAGCAAAATGCCTTACCCACTGTGCCACAAGAACTCCTAATATTAACATTAAAGATCAAACCAAACTCACTGCCATCCAGTCATTTCTGACTCATAGTGACTCCTTGGTTTCCAAGGCTGTAAATCTTTACAGAAGTAGATCGCCCAGTCTTCCTTCCATGGAGTAACTTGTGGGTTTGAACCACTGACCTTCTGGTTAGCAGTAAAGTGCCTTATCCATTACACCATCAGAGCTCCTTAATATTAACGTTAGGCCATATTTTATAGTCACTATATTACATAGGGAGCTCTGGTGTTGCCGGGCCTACAACATTTGACTGTTAACTAGATCGGTGGTTCAAACCTACCATCCACTCCATGAAACAAAGACTGGGCAATCTACTTCTGTAAAGATTAACTGCCTTGGAAACCCAATGGGAGTCACTAATGAATTGGAATTGACTCGGTGGCAGTGGGTTTGGTTTTTGTTTGGTTTTATATTACATAGGGTTGCTTTGAATCGGAGTTGACTAGATAACAATGCTTTTTTTTTTTCATCTCATTATAGTAAAAACAAGTCTTAGACTTAGATAACATAGAGAATATAATGCATAAATACTTTGTAGAAATGAATTAGAGCCAGTATGTATTAAAAATGCTTCTAGCCATGTATTGTCAGTGTATTAGAAAAACCAGTATAACTTTGATTTTATATTTGCAAGGCTTGCCAATTTTTTTTTTTCCATTAGAAGTCCCACTATATAACAGTTTTGTACAATTATCCAGCACCTTTTGAAGAAAAATTTCAGTTCACAATGACACCATGAAAAGTTGCTTTCAGTGAAATAACAGTATATCGCAATTGAAACATTAATTTTCTTCCCCTAGTTGCTGATGTTTGTTAACGTTTTGATTTGTGAGATAAATATCAAATTTAAACATATAAGGATAAAAAAATATGTGATGCTGTTGTTGTTGTTATGTACTGTCGAGTTGGCCCAACTCATAGCGACCCCTCCTTGGGTTACCAAGGCAGTAATGTAGTGCCTACGGCACTTGACTGCTAACCAGAAGGCTGGCGGTTCAAACCCACCAGCCACTCCCCGGAAGGAAGGTTGGGGAATCTACTTCCATGGTGATATTGCCTCAGAAACCCAAGGAGGGGTCGCTATGAGTCGGGTCCAACTCGAGGGCACATAACAATAACAACAGCAATCACTATGGAAGTATATCGCACAACCTTCAATCAAGATTGAATACAAGAATGGAATCGTCCAAAAATTATGCTTTTTTCTATTTCTTGAATTTAAAAAATGTGACTAATGCACTTTTAAAACGTAAACCCTCACCTGAAAAATTTCCATTCACATGAATCTTTATTCAGAACTTGATACAGTTTAGCCAGCTTCTTCAGATTTCTGACTACCAGTGTTCTCAATTGCTGAGTGTTTTTCACATCTTCAGTGGGTACAACTCATGCTACTGTGAGAGGGGCCAGGCACCAAGCAGGTAACCAACTCTGACTGGCCTGTGAATCATCTCACATAAGAGCAGGAATCACCTATAGCTATGGCTGCACAATATCACTTGCTGAAGCAATGAACTACGTCCTTACCAGCCATGTGCCAGAGAAGGATCCAGCATACATGGGCATCAGATATAAATTGTAAATTATAAATGGTCCAGTAGTCTTACTTACAACTTAAACAATATTGTTGAATCAAAAATAGTGGAGCAAAATAATAATAATTTTTTTGTTTTATTATTTCAATTCAGATTCAGAAAGACTTGTTGTCTTCTATTTGGGTTTCGGTTTCACGCCAACAAAAATACTGAGTTTTTTTCAGTTTCAGTTTTCGGTTCCATTGCAGTTCAAAGCCCTGCACAAGTACTTCATTTCTGAAGGTTGGGCCATCTAGCATCACAGCTAGATGCACCACCCTTCAGAAATGAAGTACTTGTTTACCCAGCTGCTGAGAACACTGCGATCTGCAGCCTTCAGCTATCAGTCCTTCTCAGGAATGGACTGGACTGAGAAGAATGGCCTCAACTGAGGATATGCCCTCCTCTTGGAGCAGTCTGGATGTAGTCACTGAGCAAAGTGGGGATATAAAGACCCACCCTTCACCCCAGCTTGTAATACCTTGGAAGGCAGGTCCTGTCTTCAGAACTTCACATGACATTCATTGAGACTTCATTACAGCCCAAATTTTCCCTAGTCTTATCCTCCATTCATGTTCTCCTTTCCACTAGTGTTGACCCAAGAGCACTCCCCAAAAAGTCTGAACACTAATCTCCATCTTAGATGCAGCTTCCCAGGGATCCCAATCTGCAGCACTACTACATTCCTAGCACTGAGGTTATTAGATGCTCTGAAAGCATTTGTTGAGTAAATATATGAAATGATAAAGAAAGATTAAGAGTCAACCTTAAAATATCATAGCTAATTAGTGGCCAAATGAGAATAAAATAAAAGTTTCCCTTCTGGCAGTCCTGATCTACTTATGACACATTTTCACATATTAAATTTGCAACAACAAATTTTATAATGTCAAATTTTGCAAAACTAGCATCTCTTGCTGGTTGAAGCACAAATTGTTAAAGCTCTTTTGCAAAGCAATTCGGCAATAAGTGTCAAGGGTCATGGGAATGGACATATCCTGGCCTGATAATCTGACTTTTGAAAATGACCTGAAATAGAGAAACACTGCTATGAATACATCTTTTCCTTGAAGCATTATTTGTAATTTAAAAACAAAATAAAAACATCAGGACAACCTCAGTGTGCAAGAGTACAGGAATAGTTGTCACTAATGGCATATCTATTTGCTAGAGTATCATCAAAAATGATTGCTCTAAAGGTATTTTCAGTGTCAAACAAAAATAGCAGCACTAAAGTTGTATGTTCAATGTATCATACTATCTAGGAAGCAAACCTGTACATTAAAAAATTTTGGGAGAAAATAGGCCAAAATATTTTTACTGCATATCTTACAGTAGTAATTTCTCTCTTTTTTAATTTAATATTTTCCAATTTATCTGTAATGTGGTTATATTACTTTTATAATGAAAAACATAAATATAAAAAACAGTTGAGGTTACAGATGTTAAAAGTAATGGTTGTTATTGCTTTGGAGGCCCGTCTTCAGGAGCTGTTAACCCAGGGCAGGCCCAGGAGTCCGCACGCTCTGGTTCTCAGCCCTGGCTCCCCAGGAACGTTTAGACACTGCTGATGCCCTCGTCCCCCAAAGATTAGGATTAGACTATTTGGAGTGATGTTTGCAGATCAGGATTTTTTAATTCATTTTATTCACTGAGACAAAATTCACAAAACGTGAAATTAATCATTTTGAAGTGTACAATTCAGTGACAGTTTGTACATTCATAATGTTGTGCAACTATCGCTTCTGTCTAGTTCCAAAACATTTTCACCACCCCAAAAAGAAACCCCATATCCATCAAGCAGTCACTCCCATTCCCTTACCCCTGCCAGTCTCTAACAACCACTAACCTACTTTCTATCTCTTATGGATTTGCCTATTTTTGCTCATTTCAATTAAAGGAATTCATACAATATATGACCATTTGTTTCTGGCTTCTTTCATTTAGCATAGTATTTTTTAGAGGCAATGGTGGTTCAGTGAAATAATTCCTCCCCTCCATGTGGGAGACCTGGGTTCAGTTCCTAGGCAGTACAACTCATGCACAGCCACCACCAATGTGTTGTTGGAGGCTTGCATGTTGTACATTGCCCAACCTTCCTTCTGAGGAGTGGCTGGTGGGTTTGAACCACCAGCCTGCTGGTTAGCAGTCAAATGCCTTAGGCATTACCCCACCAGAGCTCCTAGACTAAGATGGACTAGGGAAAAAATGCTGGTGATTAACTTCTGGAAACCAACCAGTGAAAACCCTATGGATGATAACAGTCTGATCCCTAACTGATCATGGGGTGATGTAAGATAGGACAGCATTTATTACATTGTGTGTGGGGTTCCCATGAATCAGGGACTGACTCCACAGCCATTACCAATGATGTTTTTGAGAGTCATCCATATTGTAGCCTGTATCAGTACTTCATTCCTTTAAAATTCTTTTTTTTTTTTTTTAACTGTTTGTTTTAAAATAATGCCAAACTTACAGAAAATTTCAGGGGAGTCATTGAGTTTTAAATTTTTTGTCATCTGTCATCCCCTTTCTCTGCAATAGGGAGCTTTGGTGGCATGTTGCCTGTGATGGCTATGTTTGTATGTCAACTTGGCTAGGCCTGGTTGAGTGGCTGGGCAGCTGGATATAGTATTCCCAGTGACGAGACTGGTAATCAACTCCATGGTGGAATCTACTGGGAGCAGCAGAGTAACTGCCTTAGGGAATGTGGTCTGTTTCCTGTATAAAAGGAGATGCTTTGAGAATGGTCTCTAGCCTTTGGCACACTTTGACCCTGCATGTAGTCGTGTTGTTGCTCAGCAGCCTGCCATGCTCTGCCGACCTTGGGACTTAAAATGGACTTAAGCTAATGGCCTGCCATGTGGTCTGGTAACATTGGGACTGTGCCATTTTACTTGTCAACCTTGGGGCTTCGCAGCCTCAGCAGCCAACAGCTGGCTGAGTGAAGAAATGCCTCTAGCTCCAGTGGGCCAGGAGCAGGAGGCAGAGCTGGACCCCAAAGTTGAGGGGCTTTCACCCAGCCCCTAGAATCTGGCACTTTGAACTTCAACTTAAAGCCTCCAAATTATAAGAATAAACTCCTGTTTGATAAGGCCATCCCATTTGTGGTATATTCTTGTCAGAGCGGCACTAGGTAACCAGAACATTGCCTAAGACATTTGACTGCTAACCAGAAGGCTGTCGGTTCAAACCCACCAACCACTCCTTGGAAGGAAGGTTGGACAATCTACTTCTGTAGAGATACTACCTCAGAAACCCACAGAGGGGTCGCTATGAGTTGAATCAACCCGATGGCAGTGAGTTTGGTTTTTGGTTTTCTTTAATAACAATAGTTATTATTTATTTTCAGAACCATTTTAGGAAAGGCTGCATATATTATGCCTTATACCCTTTAAGATTTCAGCATGTGTTTCTTAATTGCAAAGATAGTCTCTAATCTAACCACAGTGCAGTTATCAAAATTAAAAAAAAAATTATCATGTATGCAATACTTTTATCTAATTTATAATCCACATTCTGTTTCTAAAATGAGCATTTTAAGATGAAAGTATTATTGAGGAATTAGCTGTCTTATAATTGTTATTCTGGCTACAGAGACAGCAGGAACAAGCCCTGGTATAATACCTGGTTCTTATACTTTTCTGTTTTTTCAGCTTCCTTTCAATGCTGTGAGACCTCTATATTGTTCTAATCAATCCCGTATTGTTCTAATAAAGTCCTTAAATTAGGTGGGCTCAGTTTCTGTTGCTTGCCACCTAAATGGCCTCCTGGTTCAGAGTACTTGAGCTGGAACTCTTCATAGAATTCTTGGGTGTGTTATGAGTTCCTTTAGGTCTTTGAGGGCTGGTGTAGGACATTCTCCCCTCTCCACTTTATTACAAAAATGTTCCATGATAAACTGTTGGGAGACAAGTGGCATAGCTGTCCACAGGGCATCTCATCTGACGGGATAGGTTCTGAGTGAGCAAAAAAAGGTGGCTGAAAGCTCCTTCTCTCCCAACACCTGAGGAAGCCATGGCCCAGAAAACCCTGTAGACATGGAATTTTAAAGATTACTGCAGAAGATTCCTAGTGCCTGGAAAGGCTGTTGGATGGGAGCCCAGGTGGGATCTATCAAGCCTGGGCCAGTCACAAACACTCCCTCAGGTCTGAGTTTGAGGGAAAGTGGCATCTTTGATCCCAGGGGACCCACCTTAGCCTCCAGGTGGGATGTTGGGAACTTGCCTTTTTCTGGCATTCCAGCAAAGGGGATTCAGGTGCAGGGCTTTTGAGTCCTCTGTGATAAGAGAATATTAACTAGGGAACTTCTGTCTCAACATGTTTTCTGAACTCCAGAGTTGTGGGCTACGTATTTCCCTGGAGGGAAAAGGATGCTGAAAAATGTTCCCCAGCAGATGTACTATCACTGCTCTGTTGGTTGACTGTGTGGGAATGCTGTGCTAAGAAGGGAGGGGGATTTTAATGGTCCCAGGGAATAGGAAAGCATTATGAGCTTTCTCCCTCCTCTCTTTTTCCCTCTCCTCCCCTCCCCTATCCTTTTCTTCTCTTTTTTCCCTCTCTCATTTTCATTTCTCTCTGTCTCTGCTTATCTCTCTCTTTTTATCATTTATCATATTCTGCAATGTACCTTTTAAATTTTTAAATATTTTTTGTTGTCAGGACATGTAGATCAATTTCATGTATGGCTGTATGTATTCCATTGTATAGATAGGACTAATGTATTTAACCTATCCCCTCTCAATTTAAATTCAGCATATCCTAAAAATTGTTTCTAGGTGTTGCTATTGTAAACAATGTTGCAACAGATGCCTGTGCACCCTTTTGAGGTAACTCTAGAACAATTAATAGAAATAGAATGGTTTTGTGCATTTAGAATTTCTATGCTCCATTAAAGAACAATGAGGGATACCGAATCATCTCACAACGTGGATGAACCTGGAGGACATTATGCTGAGTGAAATAAGTCAATTGCAGAAGGACAAATACTGTATGACCCATTACTGTAAAAAGACAAAGAAAAGTTTGCTTGCAAAAGGGAACTCACTTTGTAGATTACTGGGGTTGGGAGGGAAGGGAAGGGATTAATTCCAGGCTAGTTGGGGCCCATATGCTGATGTGGGTAAGGAGAAGGATGTATGGAAAGAGTCTGTGACCACCATGATAACATAGGGAAGACACTGAATTGTGCACATAGGGAGATAGATGACAGATGCTAACACCAGCCAGTGTGCCCACAATACTGCATTACCATTGACACCAAACACCAGGCTGCAGATAAACACGTAGACACCTGAGAGGATCAGATGGGGATCTGTGAACAGGAGCATGCTCTAGACCAAGGATAGATTCAGCACAGATTAATCTTGCACAGACACCAGTGATACAAAATACCTACAATCCTTATGGAAACAATAGAAGACAGACACAGAGTAATCCCTCACAGACACCCAGACACTATGGAAGAGAGATCCAATGGATCTACTGTCTCAGAACCATAGTACTGGAAGACACCAGATTCAATTGGCACAACAAAATACATAAAGGCCTTGTTTCTCATCCTATATTGGTAAGAAGTGTCTGGGGTCGTAAAAGCTTTGAAGCGGCCATCTAAGATGCACCTAATGGTCTCCAAGTGTCAGAAGTGAAGAAGAACATAAAAAAAAAAAGAAAAACAAGGGCAAGGGCGAAGAACTGGATGGTGCCTGGCTACCAATGCCAACCGCTCAGGAGAGGATCAATCTGGAGATCCTGGATAGAGTGGGAGGAAAAACATAGAACAAAATCCAAAAACTCAGTAATGACCAGAATTACTGGTCAGATGGAGTCTGGTGAAACCGCCAATACTATGGCCCTGGGATACATTCTGGGCCTGGAATAAAACTCCCAGGGTCTGGCTTTCAGCCCAATAGTAAACAAGAGTGGCAGACCACTCAACCTAGGGTGACGCATCCACATACTCTATGGAAATGCATTCCTTGGAGCAATAGACCACAGGGCAACATTCACATGGAGGAAATGCAGGACAAATAGGAGTGCTTAACTATGAGGGGCATGGGGGAAGGGTTACTGGGCAGGGAGAGGAGGAGACTGGGTTAGGGTTGGGCATGGTAAATGGGGAGTGAAACTAAATGTACATGTAGCATTGAATGTAAAACAAACTCTTAAAATAAAAACAAAAGATAAAAACAGCCATAAATTATGAAAATAAAATTTCAATCTTCATTTCCAAATTACTTTCCAGAAAGTTGTACCAATTTATGCTTATGATAAGAGTATATGAATGTATCTTCACACCCTCTCTAAATTTGGCATTATTAATATTTTAATCTCTGCAATTTGTTTTCTCCCTTAATTTGAAATATTAACAAGAATGATTAATTTAGCTCAATAAAGGAAAACAAGAGGAGATGTATGGATAACAGGAGTTAATGACCTTGCCAATTTGAAATAATTTGGGGCAAAAGCTTCTTATGGGACAAGTCATGTTGTCTCCCAGGAAAGATGCAACACTGGCTATTGTCTACCTGCAGAACACACTTCTCTCTGAAGACTTATGAGGCACTCAGTCTATGTTAGATTATTAATCAGATGGCACACAACAATGCCAGATATCATTTCTCCATTTTTCCAAACACAGGCTGATTTTATTTATATTAATACTGTGATACTTAAGTCTGTGTGTCACCTTGGCTGGGCCTGGTTGAGTGGCTGGGCGGCTGGACGTAGTATTCTCCATGATGAGACTGGTAATCAACTCCACCTTGAAATCTACTGTGAGCAGCTTAATAGCTGCCTTTGGGGTGTGATCTGCTTCCCGTATATAAGGAGAAGCCTGGGGGAACGGTCTCTAGCTTATGGCATGATTGAAACCTTCCTGTAGCCGAGTCGTTTTTCAGCAGGCTGCCATGCTCTGCAAATCCTAGGACTTTTGATGGACTTGAATCAATGGCCTGCAATGTTGTTTGGTAATACCTGAACTGTGCCATTTCATTTGTCGACCTTGGGCTTGTCAGTCTCAGCAGCCAGTAGCTATCTGAGTGAAGAAAAACCTCTAGCTTCAGTGGCCCTGGAGCAGGAGCAGAGCTGAAGCCTAAAGTGAGGAGTTTTCACTCAGCCCCTAGACCCTGGCACTTTGAACTCGGACTTCTAGCCTCCCAAACTGTAAGAGAATAAACTCATGTTTGTTCAAGCCATCCTATTTTTGGTATTTCTATTAGAGTGGCACTAGGTAACCAGAACAGATGCCAACACAACTGATTTTACTTCCTCTGCCTTATTCCATCAACAGAAGGGAAATATAATACCACCACCCTTTGTTACCTGTAACTCAGCTTAAGAAGAACAGAAATTTATTTGGGAAAAGCACAAATGAAAATGAACTCCCTTGTCTTTTGCAGAACCAATGCTGAAATTATGTTAATAGTAGCTTTGGGATGGCCCACTTTGGCAACTTAGATTAATTCACTTGCTATCTTCAGGTGGAAGAAAATTCCTCTGCACTCCACCTGTTCTCCTCCTGCTCCCCCAAGGGGCCTACAACCCTGTATTCTGGATTTGGAAA
>NW_006921610.1:8402555-8410878 GCF_000298275.1 Orycteropus afer afer | reverse complement strand
CTTCAAGGCTCAGGGGTCCAAGATTATCTTCTGTGTCTGTGTTAATTGGTTTCCTTTTTCTTTGTTGAAGAGGGTCTGTGCAATCCTTCTGCCTAGTCCACCATCTTGCCCCGCCTCCAGCCTTAATTAACTTTATGAGTGAGTGCACTGATGCCCAGAAAGGTGATATGACTTGCTACAGGTCACATAACAGTATGCTGATGGCAGCTCAAAGACTCAAATTTAAGTGTCATGACTCTGAGCTTCATGCCCTTTCCCCTGCCTGACAGCCTCTCTTAGGGTTGAGGAGACCCTGTAAACATAGGATGAGAAGAGAAGAGGCCAAGCAGATTGGTGGAGGTAGAAACTGGAGATCAGGTGAAGAGGATTTCAACTGTCCAGAGAAAAGGGTAATGATGGGAGAAAGAAAATGAAAGAAGAAAGGAGAAAAGAAAGCTCAGGACTGGAATGAGAGTTAGCAAAAATGGAAGTGTTGTTATCAAAGGCAGATTGTTTACTACAAAGGACCACAACTTACATATAATTTCTAAATTTGTTATGGATAAGTGTTCTAAAAATTGAAAGCAATCATTGTAGTCATGTGTCTCTGTTTTTTTGGTTAGAAATATGTACCTATGAACATAACTATTAAAAACTAGTTGATATCAAGTTGCTTCTGATGCGTGGTGACCCTATGGTTTTCAGAGTAGAACTGTGCTCTGTGGGGTTTCCATAGCTGTGACCTTTGAAAAGCAGATCACCAGGTCTTTCTTCTGAGGCACATCTAGCTAAGTTTGAACCACCAACCTTTCCATTAGTAGCTGTACACTTAACCATTTGTGCTACCCATAGCCAATTGAAACATGCTTTGGATTCTCAAGAGCATATATATTTTGTATTGAGAAAGAACTGTTTTAATACACAACATTGTTCCCATGTGTGCTGAATAAAATAACGTATTGATTCCACTAAAATTAAATGGACAGAGTGCCCAGCTCATTCTAAGTTTCCAGTGTTTACAGAGCATTGCTATCACCTTCCCTGGTCAGTTCCTGTATCCTTCAGAGCAGTACTTCTGCCCAGCACCATGTTTCCATGAAACTCCGCTTTTTTCTTTTTCTTTTTTCTTTCCTTTTCTTCTCTGCAATTATGAAAACTTTCGTCTTGCTCCTTTACCATGGGATGGCTATGGGCAGGCTCTAGGCAATGCTCACATTCAAGAAATATTTGAAGAAAAGCTTTCTAACTTTTCAGAGATGGCCCTTAATGGCAAAATCAATAAGAACAAAATAACTCTAATCTGGAAAATTCCAGTACTTCCAACCAGTGATACAGGAAAGATAAGAAAAATCTTTTCTGCTCAAATGACAAAGGTCACTTGCAACCAAGAGCGGAATTTGTTAATGTTCTCCCTGGGAAGTTAAGTGCTTGTCCTGAGCTTAGAAATTTCTGGATCATTAAAATGAACAATAAAAAAAAAAAAAAAAAAAAAATTAGATTTCTTGTCAGCTTGTGCACCAGAAACAAACATTTGCTACAGCCAAAGTGAGGCCTATCCATGCCAAGTCCCCTCACACTTTCCACTGAACACCTGCTGTTGGAGGCAGAGAGGCGCCTACTATGTGGAGAATGTTGTATATTTATTTCTTAACTCACCATCCATCATCTTTCAATAGGTTGTACCATGATAACCAACAACCATGAAATCCTGTTGTTGTTGTTAGTTGCCTTTGAGTGGATTCCAATTGATAGTGGTCCCATGTGTTCAGAGGAGAAGTGTTCCATAGGGTTTTCAGTGACTGTGGTGTTTTGGAGGCCTATCTCCCAAGGCTGTGTGGGTTCCAGCACTCAACTTTTTGGCTAGTTGTTGAGTGCTTGTACATTTGCACTACCCAGGAACTACTCTAAAATCCTAATAGCTTTAAAACAAAAGCTTCTTCTTCTTCTTCTTCTTTTTTTTTTGGCTCATGTTCTATGTCAGCTGCAGGCCAGCTCCAAGGATTTCCTTCATCCCAGAATTCAAGCTAAAAGAGCTCCCTCTCTCTGGAATACTCCATTGTCTTGATGGAGGGGGAGAGAGCAAGAAAGCTGAAAGGAAACCACCATATCCTTTAAAGTTTTCTGCAAGTAACTAGCACCCTTTTGCTTTTATTCATATTTCATTGGCCCAAGTAAGTCATAGTGCCTAAGGCATTTGACTGCTAACCAGAAGGCTGGCAGTTCAAACCAACCAGTCGCTACTCTGAAGGAAGATTGGGCTATCTACTCCTGTAGAGATACCACCTTGGAAAACCAAGGAAGGGTCCCTATGAGTCAAAATGGTCTCAACAGCAGTGAGTTTGGTTTTTTCCTTTTGAGTAAGTCAAGTGACCAAGCTGCTGTCAGTAGCACTGTAGGGAAGTGCATTCCTCCAAAAGGGATGCTTGAAAGTCACATGACAGGGAAACAAATGTATAATTCACAGGGAAGAGGCAGTGAAGATGCAGGAACAAAAACACAATCTCCCACGTGGTCTTTTACTAAGCTGTATGTCTCAGTCCAGAAACATCGTGCTCTTCAAGATTAAGAATACACATTATGCCTTTTGACATGAGTTATCAATATTAAATTATGATCTTAAGACAAGAGATGGCCTAAGGTCAAGGTTAATTGGAGTACAGTTTCATTCTTTGCAACCCCATCATCACTTACCCATCTGTCTCTCATTAGATACAATATAGGTATGTCTAGTGGGGTACCAGGAGCTCTGGTAGCGTAGTGCCTTAAGGCACTTGACTGCTAACCAGAATTGCGGCCGCTCCTCGGAAGGAAGATTGGGCAATCTACTTCCGTAGTGATTCCGCCTCGGAAACCCATGGAGGGGTCACTATGAGTCAGGTCCAAGTGGACGGCACATAACAACAACAACAACAGTGTGGTACCTATTTTCCAAAATTAGACAAGATGGCAAAAACAGGAAAATGTCTATAGAATGTTTTGTGTAGGACTGAAGTTTGTTTTTTTTCTTTTTTGTAATGTGGAAAAACTGTTAAATGAGAGGTTTTGAATGGAGACTATAAAAGGAAAATCTAATTTTGGACACTTTGAGCCAACTTTCCCTATGTAGGTGTTTAGATAAAATAAGGAAGAAAAGCAGGCCTGAAGATAAACTACTTTTTAAAATTAAGATAAAGTGAGTTTCCATTTTTTCATGAAAATCAGCATCAGTCATTAACGATTCTGCAATGCAAGGCTAGCTTCAGGCAAAACGTTTTCAGTGGTTGGTTTGTCTTGAATATTTCCTACTGGCATCTTCAGGCATTTAGTACCCTCATTCTGCCCTCTGCCAGCATAGATCTGGTCAAAGAATCTGCAAAATTCAGCAAAAATGAAGGAAGCTTGTACTCAGGGCTAGGAACCGTGCCAGGTGGGAGCTATGTGCCCCTCCCCTAAGGTGCTAGCAGTCTCACAAGGGAAACAAGCAAATAAGTAAGAAATTATACTAGAGTGATAAATGCTTCAAGGTTAAGGTATACTCAGAAAACTTTTCAAGTACAAAGTGGGAAAGTATAACTCACTCTTACAAAATGGGAAAGATTTCACAGAGAAAATGATGTGTAAGGGGAGACCTGAGGATGAAATGAAGTCAAGCAGGGAGTATGGAGTCGAATGGTGAAGGGCTTTGACATTCATATATGTTTTTTTTGCTTTTTATAATGGTGACTGCCACCCTGTTAACATTCTAAAAATAACCCATCTCTGCCCCAGTTTAGTTTTAAAAAAATACTTGTAAACTGTTATAATTTATTTTATGTTGTGAGAAAATAATTTAAATGCCAAAAAAAATTAAAAAAACACTATAAGAAAAATAGTCATGAAGCTACCACCCGGAATTAACAAATATTGTCATATTTTCTTTAATCTTTAATAAATAAAATACTAATAAAGTAGAAATCTCTATAAACCTTTCTTTGGTCACATTTCTATTCACATAACTCTTCCCAGAGTTAACTGCTCTGATGAATTTTGTGATTTTAGTCCCTGTTTTTATGTTTACTAAATATGTACATTCTTAAACAACATAAGTTTTTTTTTGTAAGTAAACTTTATGAAAATGATTTACTATAATGATAGTCTGCAACTTGAATATTTTCTCAACATTATGCTCTTTCAATTTACTTATATATTAATTAATTCCATCATGTGAATATAGCAAAATTATTTTGGCTATACCACTGCTATAAACATGGGTTGTTTTCAATTTTTTGCTAATACTAGGAGAAGACTGCAATAAAAGTCCTTTGATAGAGTATATTTATGTATTTATTTACGTTTATACATTGAAGAGAATTTCATTGGAATATTACTTGTCATGGAGAATGCACATTTTTTCCTAGCTTTTTTTTATTGTTGCAAAAATATAGATAACATTTGGCTATTCAACATTATGGTAGGGAAGGAGAAAGGGGAATCATTATTGAGGAAGCATTGAGTTTCTGTTTATGATGATGGGAAAGCTGGCAACGGATATTAATTATGCAGTCCTATTACGGCTGTACAACATGATTGATGTATTGGTGTCATTGCATTGTACACATGAAATGTAACATTTTAAATTTTATTATACATTGATATCTCTTATGATAAAGTTAGGAGTTCCTGGGTAGTGCAAATGGTTAAGTGCATAACTACTAGCCAAAAGGTTGTTGGTCTGAACCCACTCAAAGGCACTTAGGAACACATGCCTTGAAAACCAATGGAGCCATTCTACTCTGCACACATGGGCTGATTATGAGTTGGACTCTACGCAAGGGCAACTAACAACAACATAATAAAGTGTTAGTTTTTAGCTATTCTCTTCCTGAAGTGCTAATGTTCCCTTTCTCTTGATCTTCAGTGATTGTTTGAAGCCCCCATGTTAATTTATTTTTAATTTGCAGATTCTCAAATGAGAAAAGATCTATCCGGATGGACTCTTTGTCAAATGATTGACTATATCCCTTCTCAGCCTCCCCTTCCCTTTGTCACTGTTGAATTTATTTCTCACATCTTCAGATCCAACATTCTGTTCTTTCCACACTCTCAATGGATAATTTCACTTCTTATCTCATCAAGAAAATAGAAGTAATCAGAACAGAACAACGGATACCCCACCATCATATTTATTAATGTACTAGTATACTTACTCTGCCTCCACTCCAGTCATGAGTTACACATGTCCTTTTCCTTTTTTTTTTTTTTTTGCAAAGGGGCAGGAAGTAAATATTTTAGTGATGTCTATCACTTGTTCCAATAAAATTTCATTTAAGAAAGAAGGCAGAAGTGCAGATTTGGCCTGGCAACCACAGCTGCCCGACTTTAATTTTTCCAGCTCTGCTGGATTTTTTTTCCATCAGTGTACAAGCATGCTGTAATGCTGCTTGTCTTAACAAATACTCTTCTGTCTATGAAGCTTGCCATACTTTCTCCTCTAAGTTAAAATGAAGCAAGAGTCTATGGGGTAAAATAGAAAGGACACTGTGATAAGAGTGAGAAGAACTGATCCTCCCATCTGTTTCTGGATGAACTGATTAAAAAAGAAAAGAAAATATCAACCTAGACTCATGTCTCCTTTAAGCAACTGTCCAACTTCTCTGCTTCTCTTTACAAAAATAACTTTCTAGAAGAGTGGTCCATACTTGCTGTCCACACTTTCTCTCCTCCTTTTCACTTTTGAACCCATTCCTGCCACTTTTTTTGTTTTTGTTTTGTTTTGTTCATTCTTAAATAATAACATTTTTTCCAAGGTTAATAAGCTCCATCTTGCCAATTCCCAGTCCTCATCTTAATATCTTGGCAGCTTTTGAAATGGTTAATCACTTTCTCCCTCTTGGAACTTCACTCACTTTCTGCAACATTGTCCTCTTCTGGGTTTTCTCATACCTCAATGGCTTTTTTGATTTTGCTTCCTAAAGAAATGCTGGAGTGCCATAGGGCTCAGGCATGGGCTGTCTTCCCTTCTAAATCTACACTCATTTCCTGGGTTATCTCAACCAGTCTCATGGCTTTAAGTTTCAACTCTATGCTAATGATCCCCAAATTCATATCTCTGGCTAGTCTCTCCCCTGAACTATACACACACGAGCACATACACACACACATCTTGGTCTGTATGCCTAAAATATAGCTCAACTTAAAGATATACAGAAAGAATGTAGATTTCTATCTTCAGAACTATTTTCTGCCAAAGATTTTTTTCATCTCAATAAATGGCACCACCACTCACCTTGTTGCTGTGGCCCAGTGCCGAGGAGTCATCATTAATACTTCTCTTCCTCTCTCCTTCCACATCTAATTCATCAGCAATCCTGTCACCACTACCTTCAAAATATATCCTGAATATGACTACTGCTAACCATCTAGATAAAGGAACCCTGATGGTGTATTTGGCTGCTAACCAGGAGGTAGGTGGTTCAAACCCACCAGCTGCTCTGCAAGAGGAAGATGAGGCAATCTACTTCCATAGAGATTTGCAGCCTCGGAAACCCAATGGGTGTCACTACGTGTCAGAATCGACTCAATGACAGTGGGTTTGGTTTTGGTTTAACCATGTAGATAGCCACTACCCTAATCCATGCCCCCTCCATCTCCTGCCTGGACTTATACAACAGCCTCCTAACTGGTGACCCTCTTGTACTTTTGTTCAGATAGCATAAATTCTCAACACAGTAGCCACAAGGATCCTTAAATTATGTGAATCTGGTCATGTCACTCTCCTTTTCAAAATCCTCCAAACCCCTATCACATTTACAATAAAGTCTAGGTCCTCTGTTATCTAATCCCTGCCTACCTGCTCCCTGTCTTCTCCTGCCATCTCTCCCTTGATCACACAGGTCTCTGCATTTCCACCTGTAAGCTTTATTATGTTGCTGGTCTCTATAATGTTCTCCCTTAATCCTCATATTGGCCTCCACCTCATTCTTTCAAGTCTCTGCTCAGATGTCACTTCCTTAGGCCTTCCTAGACTCCATCCTTGTATGCTTTTTTGGATTTAATTTTCCTCATAGCACTTAATGTTAATTAGGAACATTCATTATTTAGTTATTGCATTCCCTTCCTGAAGATAAGCTCCTTCAAAGGCAGGTTGTTTACCCAATGATGAGAGTTTGTAGTTGGCTGCTGTCAAGGCAATTCTAACTTCAGTTTCTTGAACTGCTCCATAGGGTTGTAAGGCTGTGACCTTTCAGAAGAAAATCACCAGGCCTTCCAAAGTGCCTCTGGGTGGTTCAAATTGCCAAACTTTCAGCTACTGGTTGAGCACTTAACCATTTTGAGCTATCCAGGGATTCCTGTGCTGACAATAGTGTCTGGTATATAGTAGCCTCAACAAATACTGGCTGAATGAATGAAGGATTTTACCTTGAAGATGAAAAGATTTTATGCAAAGCTCAAAAACCAATTCCTCATATTGCCTAAGTCCATCCAGTGTAGCTCTCCTACAATGTAGCAAGATTCTATGACACTCCAAACCTCTGGAATACTTAAAAAAAAAACACTACCACTCCCTGTATGTAATGCTGTTAAGCTTTTTCTCATCTTTACCTACTCTTGCTTTGACATCGTCACCTTTCGTCAACAACAGCTCATTCTCATTCTCACTACCTTTGTGGTAGAGAGGCAGTTCCCAGTTTCTCTGGCTGTTTCAGCCCTTGCTGGCTGGGCCATTGGTGATGGGGGGAACGACTGACAGATTTGATCTCTTTCTCTAGTGAAGAATTCCACTAAACCACTGCCATGGAGTCATCTCTGACTCATAGTGACCCCCATTGGGTTTCCAAAGCTGTAAGTCTTTATGGACAGAGCTCTGGTGGCATAGTGGATTAGGCATTTGGCTGCTAACCAGAAGGTCAACGGTTCAAACTCACCAACTGCTTGTGGAAGGAAGATGAGGCAATCTACTTCTATAAAGATTTACAGCCTGAGTTTGAGGTATGTTTTTGGTTGTTGTTGTTGTTTGTTTATTTGTTTTTGTTGCTGTTGTTGTTTTTGAAATCTTTATGGATGTAGGTTGTCTCATCTTCCTCCTGAGGCACATCTGGTGGGTTTAAATCACTGACCCTCTGATTAGCATCCAAATGCCTTACCAAGTATGCCATCAGAGTGCCTTAGTGAAGAGTTAGAAGGCCACAAAATGTGTTTCTCAATACAATTCTACTATCCTTTTAGTTCATCAAAATTCCTCATAAATTCTAGCAAGAGTTTGATGATCAATATTAGCTCTGGCTAGTACAAAAAATGGGAGCTCTGGTAGCATAGTGGCTAAGACACTTGCCTGCTAACCAGACGGCTGGCGGTTCAAACCCACCAGCCACTCCTCGGAAGGAAG
>NW_006921610.1:8397225-8402105 GCF_000298275.1 Orycteropus afer afer | reverse complement strand
AAGGAGGGGTCACTATGAGTCGGATCCAACTCAATGGCACATAACAACAACAACAACAACAGCCTCAGTCAGTGAGTGTTTTGCCTTCCTTCCCAATCTTCTCAGACCCAGAAATTAGAATTCAAAGGTAATGAATAATTGTTGTTGATGTTAGCTGCCATCAATTTGGCCCTCAACTCATGGCAAGCTCATGTGTAACTGAAGGAAATGATGCCCAATTTGTGCCATTCCCACGATCAGTTGTGGATTAGACTGTTGGGTTTTTGTTGGCTGATTTTTGAAAGTAGATCAGCTGGCCTTTCTTCCTAGTCTGTCTTAATCTGGAGGCCACTGTAACCTGTTCAGCATTACAGCAAAATGCAATCCTCTACTGACAGACAGATTGTGGGTGCATGTAAGATGTAAGATCTAGGTCTCCCACACGGAATTCTATCTACTACGGAACCACCACTGCCTCTCTCCCCCAGGAGATAATTAGTCAGAGCTTAGAATATCATTAAAATGTTTATTTAGCCATTTCTCGAAAGCAACTCTTGGAAACAGGATGTTCCCATTAAAAGGAAGTTAACTTTGAAACTCACTTTTTTTAATGAATCTAGGTTTGAATTAAACACACTTGCATGATGAGAATGCAAAATGACAGGTGGAAACTTCCTGCCAGACAGGCTCTGTTTCTGCCTGTTTGTCCCTCTTCACCCTGCTCCCAAGTATGAATATAGCTAGGTAGTTTGGGCAATCCTACTTCCGTAGTGATACTGCCTCGGAAACCCAAGGAGGGGTCACTATGAGTCAGGTGTGACTCGACAGTACACAACAACAACAACAAAAGTCAAGGAAAAGGAGCCCTGGTAGTGTAGTGGTTAAAGTGCTCAGCCACTAACTGAAAGATCAATGGTTGAACCCACCAGCCACTCTGAGGGAAAAAGATAAGGCAGTCTGCTTCTGTAAAGATTTACAGGCTTGAAAACTCTATGGAACAGCTTTACCTTGTAGGGTTGCTATGAGTCAGAATTGACTCTAAGGCAACGAATTTGGTTCTGGTTTTGTCCTGAGAATATAAATAACAGGCAGGGACATAACCTCTTCCAGAGCTTGACACTGAGGAATTTTCCAGCAGTGGATGCATTTCTGCAGCTGGGGGACTCCACAGAGGGAGAGCCGTTTTTCTACTGTAATGAGTCTGGAATGTAGACATGAGATGTCAAAGAAGCATCTCTTTTTTCCATATTGACAGCTTGTGTTCATGCCATGACACATGTGTTGCAGAAACATGACCTGGAACTGATGTGTTCTGGCAGAAACGGGCTGGGAGATTTTAGGATCACTCTGCCTCTTTCTCTTCTCTCTGGTGGTGCTGAACTGTTGGTGGAGAGGAGGCTGCAGCCCTCAGAAGAGTATCCTCAGCTCCACCATCAAAGTCAATCTAAGAGCCATGTGAGGGTCATTCCTGGAATTCTTAGAAGGTGATGTTACAATTTGCATGTAGAATTTTGCTCTACAAAGAATGAAACACTGAGACTGAAAGGATAGAACAATAATACTAACTTTGTATACATAACCACATGTGGTATCTAAGAAAACAAATATAGATAAAGGAAATGATGACTGGTTATGCCTTCTAATGTACATGGTCAATTTTGATTTGGAAGATAAAAAAATCTAATATGATCAGGCTTGAATGCCTGTATTAATAAAATTGAACTCTCCCTATTTAGTTTTAAAATTTAGTTTTAGGAGTAGGAAGAATTTTGATAAAGAACAGAATTTGGTTTTTAAAATTCTGTCCAGATGATAAGGAGCTCTGATGAATGCCTCACAGTGGTTGAGGCATTCAGCTTCTAATCAAAAAGCTGGTGTTTAAACCCACCAGCTGCTGTGTGGGAGAAAGATGAGGCAATCTGCTTCTGTAAAGATTTACAGCCTTGGAAACCCTCTGGTGAGATCTAAAGGATAAGAATGAGACTAGGATGTTGTTGTTGTTGTTATGTGCCGTGGAGTCGAAGGATGGTTGTGAGGAATGAAGAAAGAACATCCCAGATAAAGGGAACAGCAAATTCAAAAGCCCTTTATAGGAAAAATAATTGCTTGTTCAAGGAACCCAAAGAAAACCAGTGTGGCAGGAATGATTAGGAAGGAGGAGGGATTAGAGAAATGATCAAGAGCAGAATACGTAGGGTATGGTGAGGAGTTTGGATGCTAGTCTAAGTGTGATGGGAAGTCAGTGAAGAGTGAAAGTGACACAATGCACACACACACCCAGTTCTTTTTAAATCACCCTGAAACTTAAAATACAGCTTTTCCCCCTAGAGTCCTTTGAGAGTAAGTTCTATAGGATGCCCTGTCTCACTTATCTGAGGGCAGTGGTGGCTCAGTGGTAGGACTCCTGCCTTCCAGGAAAGAGAGGAGAGTTTGATTCCCAGCCAATGCAACTCATTTGTAACCTGTCAGTCAGTGAAGACTCGTGTGTTACTACGACGCTGAACATGTTACAGTAAAGCGTCCAGACTGAGATGGACCAGGAAGAAAAGCCTGATTATCTACTTCCAAAAGTCAGCCAGTGAACATTGTGGGGAGTTGTGGTAAATGTCATGAAGCTAAATATGTATGAATTGCTGTATGGAAAATGAATTTGCTCTGCCAACTTTCACCCAAGTCACAATAAAATTTAAAAAATAAAACCAGCCAATAAAAACCCTATTGATCACAACAGTCTGACCTGCAGATGATCATGGCATGGTGCAAGCCTGGGCAGTATTTTGCTCCATTGTGCATGGGGTCACCATGAACTGGGTGCCCACTTGATGGCGGCTAACAATAAACATCTATCTCAGAGTTTCTGTGAGTCAGAATCTGTGAGAGGCTCGGCTGAGTGCTGTATCTCAGAGAATCTTCCATGGGAGTCTTAGGGGCTCTACTCTCACTCGAATCCTGGATTGCAGGAGGATTGTGTCCAAGCCAGCTCACATGCTGGTGGGCAGGAGTTAGCTTCTCTCAGGCTATTGAACCAATGACTTAAGTTTCTTGCAGAGGTTTCAGTTCCTTACAGACTGTTGGCCAGGAGCCTTCCTCCATTTTTTGACATGCAGGCTTGGCCATAGAGCAGCTCACAAGATGAAAACTAGTTTCTCTGTGAAGTGAAATAGATAAGTGAGAAAACAAAAAAGAACACCCAAGAAGGGAACTACAGTTCTTTTGTAACCTAATATCATAAGCAACAACTTCTCACTTTTTCTGTATTCTATTAGTTAGAAGTTAGTAACTAGGCTGAGTGCGTACTCCACAGGAGTGGATTATACAAGGCTGTGAATATCAAGAGGTGGGATCAGAAGTTGCCTACCGGATATTCCATCACTCCAAACACTTTTTAAGCAAGGACTCTGTTCTACATAACTACAATATAATCATTAAAATTAGGAAATCAGATTGATACATTACTATTATCTGATCCTCAGACCCTCTTCAAGTGTTTAAGTTGTCATCATATTCCATTTACAGCAAAAGAATCGAGTGCAGAGTCATGTTTTACTTTTAGTTGTCATGTCTCTTTAGCACCCTGTTATCTTTAGTTCCTTGACCTTTCCCTAATAGTCATATACTTTTGAATATTATAGGCTTGACTCATTCATTATGAGCAATGTTAACTTCGATCACTTGATTAAGATGATGCCAGCCAGGGTTCTCCACAATAAAGTTGCTTTTTATCCTCTTTGCATTTAGCATTGTGTCCAACCAACCAAACTCACTGCCGTCAAGTCAGATTCGGCTCATAGCAACCCCTCCTTGGGTTTCAAAGGCGGTATCACCACAGAAGTAGATTGCACAACTTTCCTTCCAAGGAGTGGCTGGTAGGTTTGAACTGCTAGCCTTCTGGTTCGCAGCCTTAAGCACTATCCCACCAGAGCTCCCTAATATTATGTAGAGGTACATTAAAATGATATAAATATCCTGTTTCTCATGAAACATTTGTTCATTAATTGATTTATGTGAATATGGATTGTTGTTGTTGTTGTTATGTGCCGTCGAGTCGGCCCCGACTCATAGCGACCCCTCCTTGGGTTTCCGAGGCAGTATCACTACGGAAGTAGGATTGCCCAACCTCCTTCCGAGGAGTGGCTGGTGGGTTTGAACCGCCAGCCGTCTGGTTAGCAGGCAAGTGTCTTAGCCACTATGCTACCAGAGCTCCGATTCTTATTTTATTCACTGGATAATAATGTGTTACTGTCACTATTTATTTTGCTGCTAGAATAGTTCCAGATTTGGCCAGTGAGAGTTCCTTCAAGCTGTGCTCTGTGTTCTTTTGCCTTGCCTCCATCATTTTTTAGTACTTCCTTAGTTTCGAAACATATTCTTGGTTCATCTTTTACTTTCCCTTACTCCTTAGGATCAGACATATCACTGATAAGCCCTGGTTCCTCTTAGTAGAAAATGATATTTAGAAACTACGATCTGTGCTTATTGCTATTGGGATATCACTGCTTTTCTCACTGGATGGATTTCTCAGATTTTCTCAGTGGACAGAGCTAAGGTATACATTTGTATGTGTTATGTGTTTATATACATTAACATCTACGTTTTTATATTGTTGTTAGCTGCCATTGAATCAATTCTGACTCACTGCAACCCTGTATGAACTGCTTAATATGGTTTTCAAGGTTATAATCTTTTGGAAGCAGATTACCAGGCCTGTCTTCCAAGGCAGGCCTGGTTGGGTTTGAATTGCCAAACTTTTGGGTATTAGTTGAGCACTTAATTTTTGTACCTCCTGGAGACTCCTCATCATTTTTGGAATCAAGGTTATGCTTGCTTCATAAAATGAGTTAGGGAGGATTCCATCCTTTTCTATATTTTGGAATAGTTTGAGTAGGATTGGTATCAGTTCT
>NW_006921610.1:8390933-8393865 GCF_000298275.1 Orycteropus afer afer | reverse complement strand
AAAAAAAAAAAAAAAAGAAAAAATATCGGGGGAGGGAAGGGCAGGGCACCCAGTCTCCGTCAGAGCACACAGACTGGAATGGAGTTCCTGTGGGCCCAGAAGGTGGGTGGGAGTGGGGGATGGCCACAACTCTGTTCACCAAGCGGGTATGGAGTATAAGAGTAACAAGGGGAATGTCCCACCTTTTCAATCATCCAGGTCTGGAGTGTCCTTGAGGTTACTGGCAAGCAGAATCTGTTTTCAGGCCCCTGGAATCTGGGAGAGCACTGTCTCTTTAAATATCCAAAATGGTCAAGCCGCTTGTAAACATTCAAAATGGCTGCGTCCTCCAGACAGGCAAAAGTCCACAGCTCAGCCTGCCCTCCTCTTCGCTGCTTCTCCTTTTATTCACCAGCCATCAGAGAAGTCCTCTGTGCAGTCCCTGGCTAGCAGGGCTGATTTTTAGGTTAATTCTTAGGTCCTACCAGACTTGGCACTCTCCAAGCTGTCTGTGCCATGCCATCAGGATCGCTGCCAGACTGCAGCTCTGTATGTCTCCTTTTTTGGTATTTTCATGCAAATTCTTCTGCTAGCTGGGGTTTAGTCCAATTGTATATCCTTCCCTTCAAGGCTCAGGGGTCCAGTATTATCTTCTGTGTCTGTGTTAATTGGTTCTCCTTTTCTTTGTTGAAGAGGGTCTGTGCAGTCTTTCTGCCTAGTCCGCCATCTTAATATTCTCCTCATCATTTTTATATCTATCTACATGCATTCCTCAAAGAGTCTCTGGATTAAGTTCCAGACCACGCTAATAAAGCAAATAATGTAATAAAATGTCACACAAATACTCTGGTGTCCTAGTGCACATAAAAGTTATGTTTACATAACTTCTGTAGTCTATTAAACGTGCAGTGTTGTTGTTGTTGTTATGTGCCGTAGAGTCGGACCTGACTCATAGCGACCCCTCCTTGGGTTGCTGAGGCAGTATCACTACAGAAGGAGATTGCCCAACCTTCCTTCTGAGGACTGGCAGTAGCATAATGAAAATATTCTGAGAATTACCAAAATATAACACAGAGCCAAGATGTGAGCACATGTTGTTGGAAAAAAAATGGCATTGATAGACTTACTTAACACAGGGTTGCCACAAGCTTTCAATTGGTAAAATACTCAGTATCTGTGAAGCACCATAAAACAAAGCATAGTAAAATAATGTATGTCTGTATATATACTAGAAACCATGAGTTCACAGTGAAACCTCCAAGTCCAATGCAATGCCTTGAGGTAAATTCTATTTTTCTACTTTTCCATATTTGAAGTCCCCTTCTCCCATACACAGCCTGGTTACCATTATCCTTAACATATTTATTCATTTTACCAGTGTCCCTCCGTGTAATGAATCTCCCTATTCTGCTGCCAACCCCGCCGGTACAATGATCTCCTCACCCCACTTAGAGTCCAACAGCCCATGCTGGATTATTGCCTTCACCTTCTTTCTTCCTCTTCTTCTTCTTCTTCATCGTCTCCCTTTTTTTTTTTTTTTTTTAGCTTAAGTATTTTATTTGTTTGCAGCTAAGCTTACACCTGTATAATGAAAATGTACAAAGAATTATGTTGCAGTACTTGGTTAGATTTAAGTAAAAAACATCCATTAATAAGGAATCTTTGAATGTGAATATTCCAGAAATTTCTCCAGGCTCTCTGATCAGAACTATTGTCTCTGAATATTACTTTATTTTGGAAAGTATTGGCATACATCTGAATTAAACTCAGAATTTAAATCCAGAATTTTTCAAAGAAGCCTTAATTTAAAATAAATAAATAAATACATTTCTATATTAAAACTAAAACAATCTTAGTAGAACTTTCCTTTTTAGAAACAATAATAAATTAAACAAGGCATTTTGTAAAATGTGATCCTGAACAAGTTATAGTAAAAAATAAATGTATAAATAACTTCCACTTCTTCAAAACAGAGGCTGCTCTCTGTCCCTTAGTTTGGACACAAGGTGAAGAACAGATAGTAACAGAGAGTGGGTGGGGTCTCTGCCAGGGCAGGTGGGCCCTCCGCCCCATCCCGAGGGCAGAAGAACAGCTCTCCAGCCTGTAGCACCTGCCTGGCCAGCCACATACCACCTGGCCCATACTGCTGGTAGAAGTCCATGTCTACCTGGAACATAACTAGGGCCAGGGCTGTGTGAATCCACATGTGCTGGGCCAGGCTGTTGGCATCCAGGAGCTTTTCCCCACAGGAGTCATAGGCATAGAGAATCTGGGTGTTGGGATCTGCTTCCTGCACTTGCTTCATAGCTTTGGTGATCTCAGCTTTAAGTGCTTCCATCCCATCAGTGGTCACTGCAGCCCCCACTGGTACCACTGTGAGCTGAGTAACGGCTGTTGCTGCCAGTGCCTCAGTGGCTATCGTGACCTTGTCATCAACTGTGACCATGCTGACCTCTTCACCCTCCTCTGGTTCCAAGATTTTGATGCCAGCCTTGCCCTGGTGTGCAGTCCTCACATGGGAACAAAGGTTGTCCACCTGGTTGAAGCCACCACCACACTTGTCACAAAGGTAAGGCTTCTCTCCAGTGTGGATGATAATGTGCTTGGACAAGTCCCCCACATTGACAAAGGCCTTGCTGCACATGCTGTACCTGTGGCGGTGGATGTTGTCATGGTGGCGAATGTGATTGGCCAGCTGGCTGGACTAGACAGGGAACAAGGTTAGATAGACAGAAATAAGTATTGATTTGGGTAAAGAGAAGGGCAATGTACCAAATGTGAGTGAGCAACATGGTGGCACTGAGAAAGAGGAAGACATAGAGAGGTACATGGGAGGTACAGACAACAAAGATGAACCCTTTTGCACATACAGTACTACATTGTCAGTGAAGGCAAACATGGATATACGGGTGGATAGATGGGTGGACAGACTGAACTATTAGGTATGTCTATG
>NW_006921610.1:8386956-8390002 GCF_000298275.1 Orycteropus afer afer | reverse complement strand
TTTAAGCAAGGCATCACCAAAACAGAGCTCAAACAGCTAAGCATGGACACCTCTGAAAATAATTTCAGGCAACCTGACCAAAGAATCCAAATTATTTTTTTGATGACTGATACAAAGGTGAAGTGGCTCCTCCTAAGTAGGAGTGCTACTGGGGCCTGGCCCAGTCCTGTGCTCACCTCTGCCTTGCTCCTCAGCAAACCTTCATGCTCTTGCTCCAAGAGAGATTTTTTTCCTCTGGGAGTTTCAATGTCCAGGGAACTCTCTAATTGCATGAATGAGGTGAGCATAGACTCCATAGGTATTTTAAGGCTGGGAGTCAAAGTATTTTTCTAACACCTAGGCAGAGTCCATGTGTCTAATGGCCCATCTCCAGTTTGTTCTTGTTGTTGGTAGGTGCGGTCAAGTCGGTTCCGACTCATAGTGGCAGAATAAAACACTGCCTGGTCCTGTGCCAGCCTCATGGTACTTGCTATTCCTGAGCCCATTGTTGCAGCCACTGTGTCAATCCATCTCCTTGAGTGCCTACCCCCTTTTTGTTGACCCTCCACTTTACCAACTATGATATCCTTCTCCAGGGAATAGTCCTTTCTGACAACATGACCAAAATAGATGAGATAGCATCTGGCCATTTTCCCTTCCAAGGAGCATTCCAGCTGTACTTCTTTCAGGACATATTTGTTAGTTCTTTTGGCAGTCCATGGTACTTTCAGTATACTTTGCCAACACCGTGATGCAAAAGCATCAACTCTTATTCAGTTTTCCTTATTCGTTGTCCAGCTCTCACATGCATTTGAGGTGATTGAAAATACCATGGCTTTGGTGAGGCACACCTTAATCCTCAAAGAGACATCTTTGCTCTTCAGCACTTCAAAGAGATCTTTTGCAGGAGACTTGCCTAGAGCAATACGTTGCTTGATTCAGTCTTGACTGCTGCTTCTATTGGTGTTGATTGTGGAACCAAGTAATATGAAATCTTTTACAACTTCAATCTTTTCTCCATTTAATGTGATGCTGCTTATTGGTCCAGTTTTGAGGATTTTCATTTTCTTTATGTAGAGATGGAATCTACACTGCAGACTGTAGTCTTTAGTCTTCATCAGTAAGTGCTTCAAGTTATCCTTACTTTCAGCAAGCAAAGTTGTGTTGTCAGCATATCACAGGTTGCTAATGAGTCTTCCTCCAATTCTGATGCTGTGCTCTTCTTCATATAGTCCACCTTCTCAGATTATTTGCCCAGCATACAAACTGAATAAGTATGATGAAAGGATACAATCCTAGCATACTCCTTCCTGATTTAAAACCATGTAGTATCCCCTTGTTCTGTTCAAATTACAGCCTCCTGGTCTATGAACAGGTTCCTCATGAGCACAATAAGTGTTCTGGAATACCCATTCTTCTCAATGTTATCCAAAATTTGTTATGATCCACACAACTGAATGTTTTTGCATAGTTGGTAAAACAGAAGTAAACATCTTTCTGGTATTCTTTGCTTTCAGCCAAGATCCATCTGACATCAGCAAAAATATCCCTCATTCCATGTCCTCTTCTGAATCCAGCTTGTATTTCTTGAAGTTCTCTGTCAATATACTGCTGCAACTCTTTTTTAATTATCTTCAGAAAGATTTTACTTGCATGCAATATTAATGGTATAGTTTGATAATTTCCACATTCTGTAAGATCAACTTGATGATAGAAATAATGCTGGAGATCACATGATAGAATTTTGCAAGACCAATGTCTTATTCATTGAAAATACCTTTTTTCAACAACATAAATGGCAGCTATACAGATGGCCACCTTCACCAGCTGGAATACACAGGAATCAGATTGACTACATCTGTGCAAAGAGGCGATGGAGAAGCTCAATATCTTCAGCCAAAATGAGGCCAGGAGCTGACTGTGAAACAGACCATCAACTGCTCATATGCAAGTTCAACTTGAAGCTGAAGACAATTAAAAGAAGTCCATGGGAGCCAAAACATGACCTTGATTATATATCTCCTGAATTTAGAGACCATCTAAAAAATAGATTCAGAGTTCCGGTAAGATGGCAGACTAGACAGAAAGACTGCACAGACCCTCTTCAACAAAAAAAGGGAAACCAATTAACACAGACATAGAAGATAATCCTGGACCCCTGAGACTTGAAGGGAAGGATATAGAAGTGGACTAAACCCCAACTAGCAGAAAAATTTGCATGAAAATACCAAAAAAGGAGATAGACGGAGCTGCAGTCTGGCAGCGATCCTGACAGCATGGCACAGACAGCTTGGAGATTCCCAAGTGGTGGTAGGACCTAAGAATTAACCTAAAAATCAGCCCTGCTAGCCAGGGACTGCACGAAGGACTGCTCTGGTGGCTGGGGAATAAACAGAGAAGGTGAAGAGAAAGGCAGGCTGAGCTGTGGACTTTTGCTGGTCTGGAGGACACCACCATTTTGAATGTTACAAGTGGCTTGACCATTTTGGATATTTAAAGACACAGTGCTCTCCAAGATTCCAGGGGCTTAAGAAGAGGTTCTGCTTTCCAGCAACCCCAAGGACACTCTGGACCTGCAAGACTGAAAAGGTGCGATATTCCTCTTGTTACTCTTATACCCCACACCTGCTTGGTGAATGGAGGTGCGACCATTTCCCACTCCCACCCACCTTCTGGGCCCACAGGAACTCCATCACAGTCTGTGTGCTCAGATGGAGCCTGGGTGCCCTGCCCTGTCCGCCACTGATTTTTTTTCTTTTTTTCCTTTTTCGCTTTCTTTTTTCTGGTGATTCATTTGCTTGTATTTGTCTGTTTTAAAACAACTATTATTATGAATACTTTTGTCTGTTTTACCATTATTCTTATTCTTTCCCTCCCAGGTCCTAGTTTTCAGCTTTTCTTCTTTTCCCTGTTCCTGATTGAATTTTATTTTTTTTTTATTTAATTTTTGTTTTTCTATTTTTCCTTTTTTCTCATGGTTAACCCTTTTCCTTTTTTTCTTTTTGCATTTTTCCCATTTTTTTTCTTCATTATCTTCCTTCTCTATCTTTTTTCTCTTAGTGCCCTA
>NW_006921610.1:8381625-8383412 GCF_000298275.1 Orycteropus afer afer | reverse complement strand
TAAACTGTGATCAATATCGTGAGACAAAGTATATGTGAACTGCTGTATGGAAAGTGAATTTTCTCTGTAAATCTTCACCCAAATCACAATTAAAAAAAAAAAAAAGAAGGAAAAAAAAATAGATTCGATGCTTTGAACACCAGTTCATTCTATGTCATCATAATAATATCTAAAGTCCATCCTAACTTATGATTCATTTTCTGTGCCTGGAAACAGTCCCTGTGTTTAAAACAATCCACTATTACAACTTAGTTGTTGCAGTAGTTAAGGTTGTGTGTCAGCTTGGCTGGGCTGTGGTTTTAAGTGGCTGGGCAGCTGGGTGATAAGAATCAGCTCCATGGTGGAATCTTCTGTGAGCAGCTGAGTAGCTGCCTTAGGGATATGGTCTGTTTCCAGTATATAAGAAAAGACTGAGAAAGGTCTTGAGCTTCTTGGCATATCTGTATCCTGTATTTGGAGGAGTCTTCCCTGGCCTGCCACTTTGCCTGCAAATCTTGGGACTGTTTCTAAACTTGAACTAGTGGCCTACCATGTTATCTGCTTATCTTGGAACTGTGCCCTTTTACCATCAGCCTCAGCAGCCAGCAGCTGCGTAACTAAGAAAAAGCCTCCAGCTCTAGCAGGCCTGGAATAGGAGGCAGAGCTAAAGCCCAAGGTCAAGTGGCCTTCACCCAGCCCCTAGAACCAGCACTGTGAACTCAGATCTCTAGCCTCCTAAACTGTAAGAGAATAAAGTCCTGTTTGTTAAAGCCATACATTTGTGGTATCTCTGTTAAAACAGCACTAGAGAACCAAAATATATGGTCATAGAACATTAATGATCTTCTTGGAACCAAGCAAATGTTTTTACCCATAATTGTCATGCATCAAATTCACAGGCATAACCCCTAGGATCAAAATTTTTGCACAATAAAATAATAACATGCACATATATATGCATGCATATATACACATTCTTACACACATTTCTTATAGAATTGTTCTTGGGGAAATTCCATTTGTTGAATGCCGCTGAAAGCATATTTTGCTAAACTGCAGCTGCAAGTATTTTGTTTGGCAGATCTGTCACTGTAGGGCATAGCTGTTTATTGATGAGCAGAAAAGATATGCTATTGACAACCAGAAAGTTTCAAGGTCTTTCAAGTCAAAATGGACTTGCAGAAATGTGTAAGGGTTTTCAGGATGCAAAGTCTGAGCTGAAATGTGATATCAAACCAAGTTGCAAAAAGTGTACAGCAGCCATCTCTTGAGGGCAAACCTGGTACACAGATATGCAAGAAAGCCTCAAGACACATAGCTTGCTGGCCTTCTCTCATATCATTGCAAAGAAGAGGAGAAGGAAATGATGTGAGGGGAGTCAGGGAAGGGTAAAGCACTTCTGGTCCTTGAAAAAGACTCAAGAGAAAAGAAAGGAAGAATGTTCAAAAGGAAGAATCAGTCACTCCAGTCCTTTTGGAGTCCAGTCTGAGAGTATGTTATGTTGGAAAGTTCCTAATAGATTTGCAGGAAACAGAATGTGGATCTAATATTTACTTCTTTGAGGGATAGGTAGCCTGGAGTGGCTAAAATCCTCTCAGATAAGCCTTAACTTTGGCATGACATCACATCCAATAAGACACAGGCGTGAGAGAGAAATAAAGGCTGGAACAGATGCTGGAGAGCTACCCTTGGAGGCTCTCCACAACAAATAAAACATTCTGTAAGCCTGAGAGGAGCTCTGGTAGCATAGTGCCTAAGGCACTTGACTGCTAACCAGAAGGCTGGTGGTTCAAACCCACCAGCCACTC
>NW_006921610.1:8378473-8380336 GCF_000298275.1 Orycteropus afer afer | reverse complement strand
TTATCATCTTTGAAGGTAATCAATTTTTTTAAAAAAGTATCATTTAGAATTCATGCTGTTAAACATATTTTATAGGCTTCAATCTGTTGAAAATGTCACCTTTTTTTAAAAAAAAAAAAGATTTTATTTATTTTGTTGTTATTGTCTTGTTTTTTAAAAAAGTTATGTTCATGAGAACTCTTGAGAAAAATGAGGCCAATTAAAAACAAAACCAACTCACTGCTGTCGAGTTGGTCTCAACTCATAGCGAGTTGGGTTTCCAAGGTGGTATCATTGCAGAAGTAGATTGCCCAATCTTCCTTCTGAGGAGTGGCTGGTGGGTTTGAACCGCCAACCTTCTGGTTAGCAGTCAAATGCCTTACATGAACTGTAGCATAAATTTTGACAAAAACATGGTAAGTTTGCTGGTACAAAAAGGTGAGTGAGGTTGTATCTAATGGCTTCCAATTTGCCCAGAAAGTATTAGGTGTGATTACCAGTTAAGAAACAGAGCAAGGAGGTGGCTTGAGGAAATAGGGAAAGTATAAAGTTGTTATCTCAAAGGGATCCAAAACACACATTAGTATTTTGAAGTCTCTGAGGAGCCCTATCTTGTGAAAAAGGCACCTGCTTAAATATAAAGAAGCTTGAGGAAGATTCAGATTCTGTAAGTTCTGAAGCTTATACAATTTAAGAAAAAAGATATAAAGTTATGAATATAAAATTAACAGAGGATTGAAAGGAAGCCATGCAAATGAAGGGCTTGGACCCTTATGCTTCGTTAGCCTCACAGTAAACTCAACCACTATTTACTTGTTAAATAAATGTGTTTGCACATGGAAAGACTTTTTTCCTCGCCCACTCCTACTAATAGCCCTCAGAATTGGTTTACTTAAAACAAAGTTGGTAAGGACTGACATAGATTATCCTAACTTGTCTCTTTTCTTTCTCTCTCACCTCAAATATGAATTCCTCATTCTACGGCTGGTATTTTTCTAGAATAACAGCTTCATACCTACAGAGTATCTTCACAACTTGAGTCCAACCTCTCTAGATTGGTGCCTGAGATCAATTGTATTGTGTCACCAAAAACGATATGTTGAAGTCCTAACCCCTGGTAGGAGCTCTGGTTGCACTGTGGTTAAAGCATTGGACTGCTAACCAAAACATTGGCAGTTTGAAGCCACCAGCCACTTTGTGGGAAAAAGATGAGGCAGTCTGTTTCTGTAAAGATTTACAGCCTTGGAAACCCTCTCGGGCAGTTCTGTTCTGTTCTATAGGGTTGCTGTGAGTCAGAATCAACTCAATGGCAGTGTGTTTTGGTAACCCCTGGTACTTGTGAACATTAGTTATCTTGTTTGGAAAAAGTCTTTGAAGATGTTATCAGTTAACATGAAGTCATACTGGAGTAGGCTGGGTACTGATCCAATATGAGTAGTGTCCTTATAAAAACAAGAGAAGAGACAGACACAGAGAGATGGTAGCCATGTGAGGACAGAGGCAGAGATTGGAGCGATACATCTACAACCCAAGGAATGCCCAAGACTGCCAGGAACCACCAGAAGCTAAGAAGAAGCAAGAAAGTCTTTAGAGAGAGCTTGGCCTTGACATTACCTTCATTTCAGACTTTTAGATCCCAGAACTGTGAAATAATACATTTCTGTTGTTCTAAGGCACTCAGTTTTTGGTACTTGGTTACGGCAACCCTAGGAAACTAATTTAGGCCCTTTCAATTTTTTTTTTTTGCCTATAAACTCACAATAAGAAATAGATTTTATATTGTAAATACATATCATGGAAAAACATTTTCACAGAATCAATCTAATTACTTGTATGCAATATTTTCTATCTAACATATATATATATTTTTTTTAATTGTGATTT
>NW_006921610.1:8366794-8376651 GCF_000298275.1 Orycteropus afer afer | reverse complement strand
GCCTTCCATAGTGTTTTCAAGTCTGTGATCTTTTGGAAGCAGATCACCTGGCCTTTCTTCCATGGCACCTCTAGATGGACCAGAACTGCCAACCTTTCACTTTCTCGTTGATGCTATTAACAAATTAAACTATACTTCTACTTTTCCTGTAAAGCCACCTGTTATGGATTGAAATGTGCCTCCTCAAAATAAATATTGAATTCTTGGCCCTCGTATTTTTTGACATAATCCTGTTTAGAAATAGGGTTTTTCTTTTTGTTAGGTTAATGCAGTCATACCAGTTTAGGGTGGACTGTAAATCTAATCACATCTGAGTTATAAAAAGAGCAGCATAGACACAGAGACACACACAGAGGAAGACAGATGCCAGGCAACACCAAGGACTTCTGGCAGACACCAGAAGCTAGAAGAAAGGCCCACAAAACTCTGATTGGGACTTTTAACTCCCAGAACTTAGAGAAAATAAATGTCTGTTCTTTCAAGCCACCAACTTGTGATATTTCTGTTATGTCAACACTAGGCAACTAAGACAAACCAAAACCAAACCAAACCCACGGCTGTTGAGCTGGTGGGTTTGAACTTCCCTCCTTCTGGTTAGCAGTCAAATGCCTTAGGCACTACACCACCAGAGCTCCTGGTAACTAAGACACCATCTATTAGCTCCTCTTTCCTCTTATGCATTTTATGTGTACATTTTGATGGCAAGTATTTTATTCTGCTTTTGATTATTGTAAATTATTTACAATCCAATCTTCTTCATTTAATTGTAAAGTTCTTGAGGGCAGGGCTATGTCTGAATCATGTATGGCCATTTATATGAATCCTACAACATCCATCATCCAAACCAAACCCACAGTCATTGAGTCGATTCTGACTCCTAATTCTGACAGAGCACAACTTCCCCCATTGGCTTTCCAAGGCTGTAAATCTGCCTTATCTTTCTCCCATAGAGTGACTGGTCAGTTTGAACTACTGACTTTTTGGTTAGCAGCCAAATGCTTAACCATTGCACCACCAGAGTTTATTATATCCAGCACCCAATACTTTGCAAACTTTTAAAGTAGGAGAAAATAATAATTGCTCTTATTATAAGAATATTATAAGAGATGTTATAAGGATTAAGCAAAATAATACATTTACCTTATAATAATATAACTAAGTTATTATGCTTTGTTTTCCAGATGAAAAATAAGTTTAGAGATGTGATGTAATTGCTTACATGAATAGTAAGTGATAGAGCCAGGACACAAGCCAAGCCTCACAATCTTAGCCACCAGGTTGTTCTCTCTTAGCAAAAGACCTAGCCCCTTGAAAGTCCTCAGTAACTGGGGACTGTCATCATTTAACAAAGGGTGTTGAATCAAAACTGAATGAATTAATTTGGCAGAAGCTGTAGATTATCTGTGATAGACTTTAGGACTAGGGATAATTCCATTCATCATTTTGCTATTAGTTTGCTATTTAATCTGCTGTTGTATTTTTCTGTGTGAATGACTATGACTATATGATTAAAAATCACCAGATCAAGAAAATCAATTTACCATCCTCCATAGTCTTAACAACCACATCAGATTAACTGCAAGACTGATTCAACTATGCACAAATTTGGATTTTTAGTTTAGATCAAGAAAATAAATTTACTGTCTTTTATAGTCTTAATGACCACATCAGATTAACTGCAAGACTGATTCAACTATGCACAAATTAGATATTAAGATAGATGAAAAGAATCCAATTTGACCAAAAAATGATTTTGAGACTGCATAGATAAAACTAATTTTGTTCCCTTATGTAGTTCAGTTCAATCTAAATCTTCAAATATACAGTGCAAGGCATCACAGAGAATAAATAGCAAGGAAAATAATCACCATCTCTTGTTGCCAAGGAATTTATAATCAAGCATAAGTTTCTTGGGGGTTGGGGTGGAGGGTAAAGAGAACAAGATATTTATACAAATAACCCTAATATAAGGCAGGGAAAGATCTGTTTCATGAGGTTTCAATGAGTCCTGAGGTTCAAAGAGGAATAAATCGTTTCTACAATGAGGGAATTGTCTAGAGTAGAGAGGTGTTGAGAAACTGGAGATGGGCAAGTGTGATTCTGGTTCTCAAAATGAAGACTAGGAGTTCTCAATGATCACACTAGATCAGTGGGGATTTCATAGATTCTAAGATTACATGGTGGGGAAAGCTTATATACAAAAGGAATCTGGTGGTCACTAAAAATCATTGAAGAAGTCATATTCAACCAAACTTTTGCAGAGACTATGGCTATTAAGATGTCCCTGGGTGGCATCAATAGTTAGGTGCTCAGCTGCTAACCAAAAGGTTAAAGGTTTGAGTCCACCAAGAGGGGACTCGGAAGAAAGGCCTGACACTCTATTTCCAAAAAAATCAGCATTTGAAAAACCCCACAGAGCACAGTTCTACTCTGACACACATTGGGTCATACATACATGGAGTTGCCATGAGTCAGAATTGATTTGATGGCAGCTGACTTTCTCTGGATGGTTGCTAAATTGGTACACATAAGAAATGCAATATATAAGAGAGCAGCCAATTTTCAGTATATCCTTGGGAACAAAAATCAAGAAGAGTGAGATAAGTTGAAATTGATCAGTTGTATCAAAAGGATGCTGATTGATAGATGGATGTTACCCTGAAGGACACTCTTTGGAGTGTTTTCATAGATCTCTAAGTTTAATCCTGTTTGATTAATATTTTATCAGAAACTTGAATGAAAATAAGAAGACATGTTTATTCATCTGCAGATGAACTAGAGTTGGAAAGAAAGACAAATGAACTGAAAAAAAAGTCAGGATCTAAAACTATCTTTATTGGTTGAATGATGGCTCAAATATAGCAAGATAAATTTCAATAGTTATAATCTCATCCCAAAAACCAACAGTACATGCAAAAGATGGTGGAGGTGTGGCTTAATTTCAACAAAACAAGCCTCTAGTTTTAATTAAAACTTCCATAGTGATACTGCCTGGGAAACCCAAGGAGGGGTCGTGGCTATGAGTCAGGTCTGACTCCACGGCACATAACAACAACAAACAAAACAGTTTTAATTAATTGATTGTAATGAGTCAACAGTGCTATGTGATCACTGAAACAATCATCCCCATCACTACCACCACAACTATTACCACCACCACCATGACTACCACCACCGCTGTCATCACCACCACCATGAGCACCACCACCACCACCATTTCTACCACTACCACCATCACTACCACAACAACTTAATGAGCTCTTAAACTGTGTGTTCCTGGAAACATAGCCTCTAGAGAGAAGGGGGTAGCTTCACTATTCACATCACACATTGAGCAATATGTATATTTCTGTATGCCACATGAACGACCTGGAGAACAATCAGAGAAGAGCAAACTCTGTGGGTGAAGAAACCAACAGCTGTGTTATATTCAGAAAATGTAACAGTCCTGGAGTTTGTTATTCAGAGCAATGAAGTCTTAGCAAGAACATGATAAAAATATCCAAATGGTCCAAGGGCTATAACATAGAATAGCAATTAAATTTCTTTTACAGAGCAGCAAAAGATAAGACTAAAACAAATAACATTAATTATAAGGATATAGATTTCAGCTTATCAAATAATTTTTATCATAGCTAGAGATGTTTGAAAATACAAAGCATGGTTTCTGGTGTAGTGAGTTTCTTATCACCGGGTATTCAAGTATGGACTGATTAATCACTCATTGAGGGTTTGCACTAGAAGTTTGAGTTTCTGACAGGTAGTTTGAGTTCAACATTTCTAAATCTTAAATTGACATCACTGAGCATGGTGGAAATCTGGAGGCTCATAGAATGCCAGAGATGATTGACCATCAAAGAGATGATTATGGAGTGAAAGTAATGGAACAATAATATGGAACTGTAAGGATTTTGCTTATCCCTGCTCAGGGTTCAGCTATGGACTGCAGGATAGGAGAAATAGAGAAACTGGTACCACTGGTGAGATCTTTCGCTGTCATGGAGGGTAAAGGGAAAGACACATTTTAGTCACTAGCAGAGGGAAGATACAGAAGAAGTAAAGTTTGATAACCCCAAAAGCAGTTTATGAGAGAATGGGCATACAAGAAGCTGCTAGAGTAATGGTGGCTGGGATTGGAAGAGGGAGAGTCTGAATTGGAAAGTCTAAGAGTTCTGAAACACGTGGCAGAAGAGTCTGTGACTGGCACTAGTCATAGATAATGGGAATTAGGAGAGCTGGGCCTAGAAGACAGTTTGTCATGTAGGCAACAAGAGGAGTGCTGAGTGGCAGGATTTTACTAATGGATATGCCTCTAAAACCTTGTTGCTTCCTTTGCTCACCTTCCATTTCCATTAAATAGGAAGGTGAGCTCCATTTTGTACTAATTCACAGTGTGCTTTGAGCTCTGGGTTTATGAAAATATACCAAAAACAAAACCAAACTCACTGCCATGAGTCAGTCTGGACTCATGGCAACCCTTCCTTGGGTTTCTGAGGCGGTATCTCTACAGAAGTAGATTGCCCAGTCTTCCTTCTGAGGAGTGGCTGGTAGGTTTGAACCACCAGCCTTCTGGTTAGCAGTCAAATGCCTTAAGTGCTACACCACCAGACCTTTCCTTGTGTAAATAAAGGAGCAGAAATATGAAACCAGGAGCCATCCCTCCTCTTATAGGCTTCATATTTGATTTTCTAATTTTTTATTTGGGAAACCAAACTTAGAACAAATCTGGAGTGTTTTTAGCATTCTGAGAAATAGAGAAGATTTAGACATTGTGGAGCAAAGGGGTAGAAGTTGGAATGCCCTATCACAGGAGTAGATGAGGCAATGAAGTATAGTTCTTACTGAGAAAGCTATGCAAACTTTTCTTTCTGTCTTTTTTTTTTTTTTTTGTATAAAACAAAACAAAACATCAATACTTTGAGGGTGAATATTTTGATTTTGAGACTCCAAGGCATAGCACAAGGCCTGTCACATAGTAACTGGACCTTGATTAATGTTAAACAGTGGCTAGAGAGCTAGATCAATGTATGAACTTGCCACTTTTAGAACACAGATTCCCAAAGTAAACCACATTTTGGTCAGTCCCACCCCTCCTGTTCCCATTCTACTTCAGCCAGACATAGACTTTGAAAACTTACATGCTGGATTTAAGGCAAATTTATATTCTTTAATTATATATTCTGAAACCAGAAGAATTCACAAGTAAACAAGTGTTTCTTTCCACGTCATGAGAAATTCTGTGCTAGTAAGAACTGGCTTTAGTAGCAACTTTCGGGTGTTTGTATAACATCACTTTTAGGATAGAGAGAGTCTCTGAACATCTTATTACAAATATGGCCTTTAAAAGGTCCTTGTGCAATCATATAAGAAATGAAAGAGAATTATGTCAGAATATTATGAACAACAATATTATGGCAACAAACTGGATAACCTATATGAAGAGGGAAAATTCTTAGAAGCACACAACCTACCAAATTGACTCAAGAAGCAATAGAAAAGACATTCAAATGACTGCCAAACACAGGAAAAGATGCTCAGCATGAATAGTTTTCAGAGAGATGCAAATCAAAATCACAATGAGATACAATTTCACTCACACTAGGATGGCCATAAGCAGCTCTGGTGGCACAGTGCCTAAGGCACTGGACTGCTAACTAGAAGGTTGGTGGTTCAAACCCACCAGCTGCTCCATGGAAGGAAGATGGGGCAATCAACTTCCATAAAGATTTACCGCCTTGGAAACCCAAAGTGGTCTCTATGAGTTAGAATTAACTCGACAGCAGTGAGTTTGGTTTTGTTTGGAGAATGGCCATGTTAAAAAAAGAAACAACAAAAACAAAACCCCAGAAAGTAACAAATGTTGGCAAAGATGTGGGGAAATTGGAATCATTATCCAATGCAGGTAGAAATGCAAAATGGTACAGCCATGGTGGAAAACAGTGTGGCAATTCCTCAAAAAACTAAAAACAGAACAAACATGTGACCCAGAAATTCTACTCCTAGGTTATTATCCAAGGGAGTTGAAAGCAGACTCAAAAGAGACTTGTACACCAGTGTTCATTACAGCACTATTCACAATAGCTAAACAGTAGAACTAATCTAAATGTCCATGAATGAATTAATGGATAAACAAAATGTGGTACATATATATAATACAATACTAGTCAGCTAGTAGGAGAAAGGAAGTGTTGATACATACAGTATGTGTGGAACTTGAAGACTCCATGCTGAACGAAATAAGCCAATCACAAAAGGACAAATATCATATGAACTCACTAATACAAAAAGGTAAGAAAAGGCAAATACAAACAATAGATAGGCCTATTAGGTGAAAAATTGCACCAGGTAGGTACACACTACTTATAAATATCAACCATGGGAGATCAGGAGGGGGAGATCAGGAGGGCAGCATTTGCACAGGGAGAAAGCTCAGAGGATGGGAATGCATAGGCAAGAAGGACACAGGGAAAAGGTAACCACAGGAAGGGAATTGGAAGAGAGCTTTTACATTGTGGGAATTATAATCAATGTCATGAAATAAAACATTTATGAACTGTTGAATGGAAGATGAATTTGCTCCGTAACCTTTCACCTAAATCACAATAAGAAAAAAAAATGCAAATGTATAGAGACCAAAGTTTATTGGTGGTTAGCAGGGGCAGGAGGGAGGGGGGAAATGGAAGTTAATGGTGATGGAAAAATTGCATTGATTATTGTCGAATATCGTAATTGCTGTCAATAAGTTGTACACTTGTAATAAGCTGAATTTGAAACAGTTGTGCAATAGATATATTTATAACATCAACAAAGGAAAAAAAAAGGTCCTTGTGCAGTGTGTGACTTTGTAAACTTGTGCAATTCTTGCTGAGAGCATTGAAATCATCTGTAGATGACATTTAAAGAGAAGTTGAATTTTCTTCTCACATTCAATTTAGACTTCAATTCTTCTTAGCCATAGGGCAGAATTTGCCTTCTCTGCTAAATAGCCATATTTTGCTTGTCATGGAATTTTAAATAAGATTATCCTGTGTATAACTGTATAATGTTGTTATCTTGCTTTTCTTTAAAATAATATTTTTACAGAACATTTCTATCATTCTTATGACCCCAAATAGTCAAGTTTAAAAGTACAGGAAGACTTTGTGAAGATCTTGTGTCATTTTAATTTATTTTCAAAATTGTTTACATAAAGATTTCACAAGGGCAGTCTGTTTTAGGACTCGGCAGGCATGGATGACAATATACACCTGACTGTTAAAAAATATTCAAACTCACTGACATGGAATCACTTACCACTCATACCGACCCCCATTGGGTTTCTGCAGTGGTAAATCTTTATGGAAGTAGATTACCCTACCTTTGCTGCAGTGCAGCTGGTGGGTTTGAACCACTAACCTTCTGGACTGTTAGAGAAAAAACAAATTTCCTAATGTCATCTGCCACTGGCAGAGCAAGTGTAAGAATGTCCCACTCCAGATAGCCAGATCATAAGGACTGAAACAATGTAAGAAGCCCAGTTCCAGGTGGCCTGCACTGTATATCCTGCTAGTTACCCAAAGCATTCTTCTGCCACAACCCCTCCTGTTAGCCCATGTGCGATTGTCTGGAACTATATCCTTAACTAACTGTCATAACCTGAAAAACACACCCTTTAGCAGCCATGACACTGTACGCTACCCATGCACCCTCACACATACCATGTTAATGAGTCTCATGCATAGTTAATGAGTTCCTGGAAAGCCCATGAATAATCATAACTTCCTTATTCCTGCCCTATGTCAGCTTTGAAATTCCTGGTTTTGGGGAGCTTGCTCTGAGACAGTCTCTGAGCTCCTTGCTTGACAACCTGCAAGAAAGCTTCCTTTCTCAACACCTCAAAGCCTGGTGTCTTCGTATTACCCCGGGAGTTGCACCATGCAGGAGCCCACCTGTCTGGTTTCACAAGGACAATACAAAAGATCACTTCCTGTGTTCCTTCTCCCCATGCACTTTTCAAGAAAAAAAAAAAAAAATGTTTTTCTTCTGTACCCTAGAATATAAAAATCATGGGTGCAAGCTGTATGTATTCTGTCCGTCATTCTATCCCTACTGCCTGGTCTAGTGCTTAGTCAATAGTTGCCCTCTAGTAATATTTATTTATGTTGAAAGAATTCTGCTAGATCAAGTTCTACCCAAGAGACTGTGTTTGATTAATCTAGAAACTATGTTCATTATTAGATTTGTATGAAAACTAGACTCCTCATGAGATTTAAATGCAAGTGAAAATCTATCCCCTTACTTATTAGGAGTCAGAGAGCCCTGACTTGGAATAAACCAAATAAATACTATTCTACCGAAAGTGGCTTTGTTGGCTGTTACTTTGAATCATCTGTGACTGCCAGGGAACCCTAAGCCACACATATAGAGAAAGCCTAATAAGATGGATAACAAGGGGCCAGAAAATCTGATTAGGCAGACAATCCAGCCTAATCAGAAAATAACCACATGGACTGAACACAGACCTGCTGTTCTCAGCCTGCTGCTGCAGGAAACTCTTCCTCATGAGCCTTTTTTTACACACTTAATCTCCATCCATTTTTTCTCTTTCTCAATAACCTTGTCTTGAGTTTCTAACAAGCCTGTTCTGTGACAATTGTGATTCTGTTACAAGATGCAAAGGCAATCCTGGCTGTGTGGCATGGCTAAAAAAGATTTCTGTGTAAATATGTTTGGATTTGTAATCTCATCCCACCCACAGCCTACAACCTTTGATAGGATTAACTGTAATGCTATTGCCCAGGTGAATTTACACTGATTAAAACCCACATGAGCCCCTGGTGGGTTAATCGGACCATTATAATCCAGTTCCCAAGCATGAGACGTGTGTACTTTGGAAAGTACTGTGAGAGGAGTATTCTTTTTGTGCAGAGAGGTATCGGTAACCATAGGTGAACTTCATGTCTTTCATCACAGGATTATATCCTGAAATGAACCTTGTGAAAAATGATCTAGGCAAACTGGGAAACAAACTGACCCATGGGTAGATCCTGGTCAGAAATGGAGATGTAATAAGCATTCCGTAAATGCAAGAAGCCTCTACCAGAGGTAGGATGTTGACTAATCATCTCCACCCACAGGTTGGAAAACTCAGAACATTTCTATGGCAATGGACATGTGAGAGGACATTGGATTTCTTGGACATTGAGGGAACTTGGCCACAAATAATATTTTAATGACATGTTGGGCCTCTATCAATATTCATCAAATAAAGAGAACAGACATAATGATACAATTAACTGAGAATTAGCCAAGAAGGATTAAGGTCCTGAGTTACTTTGGCAACTATCTGCCCCTTCTTTCTGTATATACAGATACATTGACTGCAGGGCACTTATTCTAAGCTGCCTATCCAAGTATGGCCTGTAGTGCTTGGTAAAGAAGTCCCGGTAGCTGCCAGCAGGATGCTGCACACTAGAGAATACAAGACTGATGCCTCTATATGATGTGTTGTTGTTATTAATTGCCATTGAGTCAGCTCTGACTCTTGGCAAGCCCACATACAATAGGATGAGATGTTGCCTAGTTTTGTGCCATTGTCATGACTATTGGCCACTCTAGTCCACTGCTGTGGCCACTGGAGAGCTCATCTTCCAGCACTTCAACTTATTCTGAAACCTGTCCCCCATGGGGTAAGCCTGCTGGTATTTGAAATACTGAAGGCATAGCTTTCATCATCATAGCAACATGTAAGCCACCACAGTGACAAACTGACGGATGGTGGTAGCCCCGTGTATTCTGACTTAACTCGTTGGAAGGAGATTTGTCTATGAAATTTTGTTTGGAGGGCAGATTCATCTTTCTGGGACCTTCAGCTTATA
>NW_006921610.1:8347845-8362749 GCF_000298275.1 Orycteropus afer afer | reverse complement strand
TCAAGTATAGCCGGGATCATGGAGCTGGCGCAGGATCAGGCAGTGTTTCGTTCTGCTGTGCATGGGGTCGCTATGAGTCGGAAACGACTCAATGGCACCTAACAAAAACAACATAAAAAGACTAGTACAAGGACATTCACAGGATCCTTGTTCATTAGCCCTGCACTGGAAACAATCCAAATGTTTATCAACAGTGAATGCATAAACAAAAGAGGTATATTTATACAATGGAATACCAAAAAAAAAAAAAAAACCTCACTGCTGTCCAGTCAGATCCAAGGGGTGAACTACTGGTATATGTAATCACATGGAAACACTTTTCAGACATTAAGCTGAGTGAAAGAAGCAAGAGAAATGATTCAACAGTTTGGCAGTTTCTTATAAAGTTAAATATACACTTACCATATAATCAAACAACTCTTGAGTATTTATTGAAGTCAAATGAAAACTATGTTCACCCTAAAGATTATGCAGGGATGTTTAGAGTGACTTTATAACAGCCAAAACTGCAAACAAACCAAATATCCCTCAACTGGGATAAATAAACTGTGATAATCAATACAGTGGAATTGAAGTCAACACAATAATCAATACAATGGAATACCATATTCAAAAAGCTGCATATATGCTATATGATTCCATTTATATGATATTCTAGAAGAGAATACATATCAGTAGCTGCAAGGGGCTAGAAGTATGGAAAGGGGTTGACACAAAGAACATGGGAGAAGTTTTTGAGGTGGTGGGACTGTTCTATATATTTATTGAAGTGATAGTTAGACAACTCTATGCATTTGTCAAGACTCATAGAACTGCATAGCAAAAAGGGTGAATTTTAAAAAGCAATCAGTGGTGCCAGAAATCAGAACAGTGGTTGACTGGCTAGGAGGGAAAGGCTAAGGAAGGGAATGAGGGGACTTTCTGTGGTGATGAAAAACTGTCACAGTTTTATTTACGTGATACAGACCTTTTGAGGATATCTGTATTTCAAAAGTCACCTAGTTATATCCTTAATTGTGTGCATTTTACTGTGTGTAAATTAAATCTTCATTTAAAAAAAAAAATGAGGAGGAAAGAACTTGGTACAAAGCTCTAGAAAGGCCTGAGCAGATGAAGGCTCTTGAAGCTTCAACTTTATGAAGTTGCATTTATTCACAGAAAAGCCATCTCTGCCTGTCTTTCTGTATACTTCTCCTGCAGCAGAACTTTGTATAAGTTATAGACACCATGAGGAGAGCAACTTGGGAAGAAAAAAACTGAATAACAAACAGGGAATTATTCACCAAGAGAGTTAACTACTATCATCCACATAAAATTCCTCCCTATCTCTTAAAATCACAGATTCTTAGTGCTGGTAAGAGTGAGTAACAGTGTCCTTTTCTTGCCAGGAATTCTACTACATGTCTTGGCAACATGGGTATCTGCTTTTTACATAATGGGAATCATCCGTCCTGGTTGAGAGACCCTACTCTAAGGGAATAGTTCCTCTTATTAGTCAGAGTAAACTAAGTTGTGATAAGAAATGGACACAAACATGTAAGGCTCAGTACAATAAATGTTAGCTAGAACTCATTCATGTGGCCACCCTGAATGGGAAGAGAGGTTGGGAAGTGAAATCTGTGTGTCCCAAGAAGGAGAAAATTGATTTTGCAGGACACCCTGAAACCACCCCAAAACAGAAAATGATACTTTCAACTATTTTGCTTATCAAGGATTTGGCTATTAAATTTGGGATACTATTCACATCTCTACTATTTTCATCAATGATTTTGACCATTCATAGTATTTTTGATAGAATGATAAAAGAGAAGAGCAAAGAAGGTGAAAAACTATAAAAGAAGGTTCAATAGTGAAGGCTAGAATGAGACTAATTAATCACTTGTAGATTTAATAAATTCAATAATTACACAGCTCTCTTTGTCATTTAAGGAGCGCTTAATGTGTGATGGATAAAGCATTTAGCTGCTAAACAGAAGGTGGGAGGTTCAAACCTATCAGTTGCTTCACAGAGGAAAGAGGAGGCAATCTTCTTCTGTAAAGATTTATGGCCTTGGAAACCCAATGGACGTCACTATGAGTCAGAATCAACTCAATGGCAGTGGGTTTGTTTTTTTGCTTTTTTTTCCTGTCACTTATAATCTTAGATAATTGATTGTTGTTGTTGTTATTGTTGCTATGTGCCGTCATGTCAGACCTGACTCATAGCAACCCCTCCTTGGGTTTCCAAGGCAGTATCACTACGGAAGTAGATTGCCCAACCTTCCTTCCCAGGAGTGCCTGGTGGATTTGAACCGCTAGCCTTCTGGTTAGCAGTCAAGTGCCTTAGGCACTATGCTACCAGAACTCCCAGATAATTGATAGGGTTTGAAAAATTATTGATAAAACTAAAAATTTGATTTGATACAATACTAATTGGTGAGCTCTTTCTAGGCTTTGCAAAAATGTCAAATGTACTTGAGTATGAGCAAGAGGAAAATAATAGCACTGGGAAAAAGTACTGCGAAGGAGTGAGACCTTCAGTTAAATACTCAGGCATTACTTATGAAAGATTCTGGTAGTCAGTACTAATTCTCTATAGTAACATGTAGAGCTGCAGTAAAAAAAAAAAAAAAAAAACTAACAGAATTCAGGCCACCCCTAGAAGGAATACTAGAACAAAACACAGAGCATTATTTTATCTTTGCAACAAAATATAGTGGACCACAGCTGGGTTATGATGTAAAGTGCTGGCTGTCAAACATTAAGAAAGGCATAATGCTTCCTGAAACAGCACAGTTAAAGACAAGTAGGTAAGCAGGGAGACAAAAAGATAGCTCTGTGAAGGTAAACTACAAAAAATGAAACATGTTTTAGCCATAAGCAGTAAATACTCAATGAAAAACAAATTCATTGGGTTTTTTTGGTTGCAGTCTTTATGGAAGCACATCACCAGGCTTTCTTTCTTCACAGTCACTGGGTAGGTTCAAACTGCCAACCTTTATGTATTTATTAAACACATACATAAATTAATAAATATCCTATAGAGGATAGAATATAGATTTGTTCATCAAATGTTACAAGTAGGGATTAAAGAAATAAATCTAGCATACTTAAAAATAAAAATACATTTCACAATTAATAGTAAACTTTGCAAAGGTGGTTCCTACATGAAAAAAAAAAAAAAAATAGGAGCTCTGGTAGCATAGTGCCTAACTAAGGCACTTGACTGCTATCCAGAAGGCTGGCAGTTCAAACCCACCAGCCACTCCTCGTAAGGAAGGTTGGGCAATCTACTTCCGTAATGATACCATCTTGGAAACCCAAGGAGGGGTCACTATGAGTCGGATCCAACTCGATGGCACATAACAACAACAAAAATACATGAAAAAATTATCAGGACTGAGAGTGTATAAATAAATTCATAGACAATATGTCACTAGTATGTTATTAGGGGGATTTCTGAGGGGATCTTTAGAGATTGTTGTTAAAACATAATATGAAAACAACAAATGTGTGGTGTAGAGAGACTGGAACAATCATGCACTGCCGGTAGGACTATAAAATGGTGCAACTACTGCAGAAAACAGCATAGTGTTTCCTTAAAAAGCTGGAAATAGAAATATCATAAAATCCAGCAATCCCACTACTAGGTACATATCCTAGAGAAATAAGAGGCATGACACTAACAGGCATATATATACACACCCATGTTCATCATAGCATGATTCACAATAGTGAAAAGAAGGAAACAACCTAAATGACCATTAACAGATGAATGGAATAACAAACTATGATACATTCACACAATGGAACACTACACAACACTAAAGAACAACAATGAATCTTTGAAACATCTTATAACATGGATGAACCTAGGGGACATTATGCTGACTGGAATTAGGCAATCACAAAAAGAGCAAATATTTAACGAGACCACTATTGTAAAAAGTAAAGAAAAGGTTTTCACACAAAAATAAATATTCTTTGATGGTTACCAGGAGTGGGAGGGGAAGGAAAGGAAAACCATTAACTAGAGGCTTGTTGTTGTTGTTGTTATGTGCTGTTGAGTCAGATCTTGGAAACTTGGGTTTCCAAGGCAGTATCACTATGGAAATAGATTGCCCAACCTTCCTTCCGAGGAGTGGCTGGTGGGTTTGAACCACCAGCCTTCTGGTTAGCTGTCAAGTGCCTTAGGCACTATGCTACCAGAGCTCCCAACTAGAGGCTAGATACATATTAATTTGGGTGAATGGGGAGGCAATATATAATAAGGTGGAAGTCAGCACAAAATGACCAAAACAACAATGACAAAAAACTCCTTGGGAAGCTTATATAAGTTGATAAGAAAAAACTATTAGCAAAACAGATCAAACTGAAAATTTAAGTATATAAAATTTTGATAAACATAATGTCACTGAATTATCACAGATCAAGAAATAAAAAGTAATATGATTTGCAGAAAGTTCTCTTCTAAACTACGCCTCTGTACAAATGATCCCTTGATGACACTGTCAGAAAAAGGATAAAAGGCTGAGTGGTCCATGTGTCCACATGGTTGTTCTTTTTACAAATATGGGTATTTAAAGCAAAGCCAGACGTGAACACTGGCAATCATTTCTCTCTTCAGCATTCAGCGTTGAGCCTGCTAAGGAGTATGCCATGATTGATAGCCTCAGATGTAAGAGGACATCTATGATAATGGAGGGGGCACTCAAGAACTGGCTCTGTGCCCATCTGTATCATAAAGCACAGTCCCAGAAATAATCATGATGGGGTTTTTCCAGCCTACAGGGTGGGGTTAGTGCTTAATTAATGTTCACAACAATTGAGAGGACTGTGTTCTGTTTTTGGTTGGTGTCTCTGTCTAGAGTAGAGGGCAGAGTGGGAAAGGAAGCAGGGGTAGAGGTAGAAGGGCAACAAAAGACAGCTGGTGCCATGCCAGTAAGCTTGCTAGGGCCGTGATTCCTCGTACGCAGAGTCGACCTGCTCCATAGGATTTTCCAGGCTGTGACCTTTCAGAAGCTGATCGCCAGTCCTGCCTTCTGAAACATCTGTGGGTGGGGTCAAGCTGCCAACCTTTTGGTTAGTGGTTGAGTGCTAACAGTTTGTGCCACCAAGGGCTCCACCCCGTATCCACACCAGGCTTTTGTATGAGAGGGGGGCCCTCAGGGCAAAGGATTGCCAATCCTATAAGTAAAAAAGATGCATATCCTCCCACTGAGACGAGTACATCCTGATGGGGAAGGATGACAGCCAGAGGCAGTCTGCGTGGCCTCCTGAAGGAGCCTGGGTGGGACTGTAAGAACACTGCTCATCTATCTGCACAGCTCTGGTGACAGCCTTTGAAATCCGGCTTCCGCTTGTGACATGCCTCTTTGATCTCTCAATTGAAAAGTCTGATCTCCACAAAAGACAAACCCTCTGTGCTGGGATATTGTGCCTTTTATCCACTTCCTCTTCTGTCCACCTAGTTTCAGGATGAGGGTGTTATAAATGACCGACCAGTATGCTGATCCCTGGGTCTGATTGGCACAAGTCTTATTACAATATGGACAAACGGGATTTTCCTCACCCTGCAGGCTGGCTTATTTTTGTTTGCTTTCTGCCTTTCTTTTTGTGTATCTGTGTCCTCTCTCCCTCCCCTCACCACCCCTGCAACTCCCTCTCTGTTGATCTCTCACCAAGGACGTTTTCAGTCTACAAAATGTAGCATCACATTTATTACCCCTGGGTAACTCTATAGACAATCAAGAAAATGTGTTTCAGCATGATGAAGTGCCACACACAATGAATGCACAGCAAAATAAATTACTCCATGAATGAAGAAAAACATTTCACTAATACAGAGTCCAGGAATATCTAGAGGTAACAATTTACTTCAATTAACAATAATTTAAATAAATAATGATAAAAAAAAAAAAAAACACTCGTCAAAACCTGATACTTACAAATGGTTTCTGACTTGGGGAGGGGGATGAGGGGAGCAATTATTCAGCCAGGAGGCTTGTCGTGGGGAGAAGGGAGGCTGCTGTCTCTGAACACTGCTCATCCATTATGTAAACCTTCTATAACCCTCAGGCGTGGGTTGGTGCCCCACTCTGAATCCTCATTCTTGCTGTTGTTAAGTGTTGTCAAACCAAGAGGTGAACTGCTCCATAGAGTTTCCTAGGGTAAAATCTTTGTGGGAGCCAATCTCCACGTCTTTTTTTCCTGCAGAGCTGCTGGTGGGTCTGAACTGCCAACCTGTGTTTAGTAGCTGAGTGCTTAATCATTGCATCACCAGGACTTCTTGAATTCTCATTAGCCAGGTGCATAACTTTATTTTTGCACTGAGCACAATGCTTTGAGCTTGCCAGTGAGTGAATACGCATCTGTGTCTCGACTGCAAGCATCTGGAGGAGTAGGAAGGACCTCATTTGATTGAGTTTGGCATCTTTGTCACCTGAAAAGGGTTCCCAATATAGTGGATAATTAATACTTATTTGCTGAAAGAATGAATGAATGAATAATTGATACTGAAACTATGATCTTGATTGTTCTCTGCAAGATGGCAGGATGACAAAGAACAGTGTGTGGATTGATGCTTCCCTGAGAACTGAGAGATGAGGGTGAAGCCAAGTGGTCCTCAAGATCAAGTACTTGTTGGCTGCCTTCAAACCTCTTGGCCAACCTCACCTAAGGTGCCTCTCAGCAGCAACTTTGACTGTGAGTTGATGCACCATCACTCCATCACTGTAGCATCAGGCTTTGTTTGAATATCACCTTCTCAATGACACCCCATCTGATGGCCCTATTTGCACTAACTCCCTACCCCCTTATCCTCACCACACACATTCCTGACACCTTTTACCCTGCTCTCCATTGTCTTATGTAGCTTCAGTATTGAATTTCTCTCATCTCTTTATTATGACGATGATAAATACCTATGTAACAAAACACTTGCTTTGTGAGATTAACTATGTTTACTATGTTGTTCAACTCTCACCATTATCCACTACCAAACTTTTCCATCATCCTTAGCAGAAGCTCAGTATCCTCTAAGCAATGGAATATAAAATTTATTTATTCATTATATTTTTTATTGGTCTCTTCCAGTAGAATCTAAGCTCCATTATATGTATATGGACATACAATAGACATTCAATGATACATGCTGAATGAATAGATTGAGTGCTACCTGTGGCACTGGCCAGGAGTTATAACTGCAACCTAAAGCAATGATTTGTAATCTGTGTCCTTTGGAACCTGGAGTTACACAGAGATCCATTCAGCTCCAGGAAACCAAGAGGGAGCCCAGATGAACAGTGTTTAGGGCTCTCCCTTCACACAACCACTTTTATCTGCTTTATATATTGAAATTTTATAAAATAATTCTTTTGATAGAAGAATTGCTTTTCAGAAAACATGTTTGAAAACCACTGACCTACAGCAAAATATGCATCTGTCTGTATTTACATAAATATTTACCATAGAAGATCTTTATTATCTATACACTGAATTTCAGGTAAAAGTAAAATGAGTTCTTGTTTATTGCTTATCAAGATCTACCACACTTTTTCTAAGTGTTTCCTACTCAAAGTGTGTAGGTCCAAGGACCAGCATCATCATCATCACCTCGGTACTTGTTAGAAATGCTGAGTATCAGGGTCCATCCAGACCTACTGGGTCAGAATCTGCATGTTAACAAGTTAACTAGGTGACTCTAAGTGCCCTCAAAGAACTGTGTCTTTGACACTGTAATTTCTCACTCTCCCTAGAGTACTGTGAACCCAGTGAGAAGCTAGACTTCACCTGTGCTGTGTTTCTGCAGGCAGTTAGTAATACATAGGACTGCTGACAAAGCCAAGTAGAGAGGGCAGCAAAGAAGGGGTGCACAGGGCATTCAAACCCCCTACACTTGAAATAATTAGACTTGAACAGCTGACTGCATGCCCAGGACTGGGTTATTTGGCTAAAGAACAGAGTAAGAGTACAAATAATTAAAATATACCATGTTCCCTGAACTTCATTTCAGTCAATACTTCAACTTCTTCCTGTAATAGATTTTCTGCATTGCTGCTAGCAAGAGGAAAAAGGAATGGAATTAAGTTTTGGTTCCTTTCTCTGCTCCTTTGCCAAATAGAGGTACTAACAAGGGATGACATATCCCCAAAATGGGCAGGAGAAGAAAAAAGAAGATGAGAAAAAGAGGAAGCAAAGCAGAGGCCTGTGCGACTCCCAAAACACTATAACCAAGCTATGGTCTGTGAATAAGTAAAGGCTGATTGAACATTGACGTTCCTGGATGGCACAAATGATTAACGTCCTCAGCACCCACAGATGCCTCAGCAGGAAGTTCTGTACATCTTCTTTTGAAAAATCAGTCATTAACAACATTATGGACCACAGTTCTACTCTGACACACATGAGGTTGCCCGGAATCAGAATCAATGTGACTACAAATGGTTTGGTGTCTGGACTCCACATTAATTTAAAAACACACACACCCTGAAAATAAAACTTCGTTAATAACACTTGGAAGAAAGGTTAATGGGGCAGCATAGCTTTTACCCATAGTATACATTTAAGCTATATGCAAACGAACTAAAAGATACTTTAATATTTCTTGAGCAACTGCAGGAGATCCTACAAATAAGTACCTTTCAACTTCATTTCATCTTTCCTCTACCTTGGGGCTTTTTAGACAGTTTATTATACTTTAAGTGAAAGCTTTCATGATATATTAGTTTTCCAATCAATAGCTCATACACAAACTATTCCATGACATTGGCTGCAATCCCTGTAATGTGGCAGCACTCTCCCTATATCTTCCCTGGGTTTCTTGTTTCTATACATCCAGCTTCCCTGTCCCTCCCTGTTTTCTCATCTTTGATTTTGGGCAAAATTTGCACTTTTGGTCTTGTATAGTTGATTGTTCTAAGGAGCACATTCTCCACAGGTGTTATTGCTTGTTTCATAGTCCCACCTATTATTTGTCTAAAAGGTGGTCTCCTGGAGCATCTTCAGTTTCAAGTTAGAAGATTGTCTCAGGGCAGTAGTTTTGAGGGTTCCTCTTATCTCTTTCACACCAGGAAGTCTGGTCTTCTTTAATATTTTTTGAATTTGAATTTTGTTCTATATTTTTACCCATTCTTCCCAGGACTTTCTATTGTGGTCTTGGTTGGTGTTCTGGTTACCTAGTGCCACTCTTATAGGACATATACCACAAATGGGATGGCCTTAACAAACAGGAGTTTATTCTCTTACAGTTTGGAGGCTTTAAGTCCAAGTTCAAAGTGCCAGGCTCTAGGGGCTGTGTGAAAGCCCCTTGACCTTGGGCTTCAGCTCTGCCTCTTGCTCCTGGCCCACTAATGCTAGAGGCTTTTCTTCACTCAGGTAGCTACTGGCTGCTGAGGCTAACAAGCCCAAGGTCAACCAAGAAAATGGCACAATCCCGATGTTAACAAACCACACAGCAGGCCACTAATTCAAGTCCATTGAAAGTCCCAAGGTTGGCAGAGCAGGGCAGGCTGCTGAACAATGACACAGCTACATGCAGGGTCCACATGTGCCGTAAGCTAGAGACCATTCCCCAAGGCTTCTGCTTATATACAGGAAGCAGACCACATTCTCTAAGGCAGCTACTCAGCTGCTCACAGGAGAGTCCACCCTGGAGCTGATTACCAGTCTCATCATGCGGAATAACTACATCCAGCTGCCCAGCCACCCAACCAGGCCCAGCCAAGTTGACACACAAACTGAACTACCACAGTTGGGTTGTGATCCTTGATGACTGATTTGTCATCTTCCTTTATGACTCTGATCATATCATTTAGCAGCTCTGTAGGAGAGCACTTAAGTGATTTAGCTCTGAAACTATCCATTAAGAGATGAATAAAAAGTCAACAACATTATCCACATCATTAGTTTATGTAATAAAAAGTGATTAAATACAGCTAGCTTTCAAATGCATGTAAAATAGATCTAACTAAAAGTATACATTTTTTAAATGTTTATGTTCTACTTGGATTGAATCACCTTAAATAATGGAAAATCACTATCCTACCTCATTGATAGCACTGAAATTATTATTGGACTATGACATTTTTGCAAAAATTGTTGGACAATGCTATGATTTACATTGCTGGTATTTTAGAGTTTATCTCAAGAATAGACTTGATAGCATTGATCACTAGTGACCAAAGATCAAAGGACTTGTAGGATGACATCAAGGACATCATATATGAAGAAAGGAAAAAGTAAAACAACAAGAAAGAAAGAAAAGACCAAAATGAATGTCTCAAGCAACTCTGAAACTTTCTTTTGAACATAGAGTAGCAAAAGCAAACGGAAGAAACGATGATGTAAAAGAGCTTAATAGAAGATTTCAGAGGGTGCTCAAGAAGACAAAATATTTTAATGAAATGTCCTAAGATCTGGAGTCAGAAAGGGAAGGGCATGCTCAGCATTTCTCAAGCTGAAGAAACTGAAGAAAAAATTCAAGTTGCAATATTAAAGGATTCGATAAGGTACTTGACTGGTAAACAGAAGGCTGGTGATTCAAACCCACCAGCCACTCCTCGGAAGGAAGGTTGGGTAATCTACTTCTGTAGTGATATACTGCCTCAGAAACCTAAGGAAGGGTCACTATGAGTCATGTCCGACTCGATGGCACATAACAACAACAACAACAACATGGGCAAAATATTGAATGGCAAAGGAAGGATCAAAAGAAGATGGAAGTGATACACAGAATCTCTGTACCAAGAATAATTGGTCAATGTTCAACCATTTCAGGAAGTAACATATAAGCCAGAATTGATGGTAATAGAGGAAGAAATTGAGGCTGTGCTGATGGCACTGGTGAAAAGCAAGGCTTCAGGAATTGATGGAATAGCAATTGAGATATTTCAACAAACAGATAAAACACTGGAAGGACTCACTCATCCATACCAAGAAATTTGGAAGACAGTACCAGGCCAACTGACTGGAAGAGATTCATGTTTGTGCCCATTCCAAAAAGAGGTGATCCAACAGAATGTGCAAATTATCATACAATATAATTTGTGTCAATAAAATTTTGCTGAAGATAACTCAAAAATGATTGCAGCAGTAAGTACATTAACAGGAACAGGCAGAAATTTAAGCCAGATTCAGAAGAGGATGTGGAATGAGGGAAATGATTACTGATGTCAGATGAATATTTACTGATAGCAGAGAATACCAGAAAGATGCTTACTTGTGTTTTATTGACTGTGCAAAATCATTCAACTATGTAGCTCATAACAAATTGTGTATAACATTGTGAAGAATGGAAATTGCAGAACACTTAATTGTGCTCATGAGACATAGACCAAAAGATAGCAAGCATTTGAACAGAACAAGAGGAGATTGCATGGTGTAAAATCAAGAATGGTGGGGGTCAGGGTGGTATCCTTCACTATACTTATTAAATATGCATGCTGAGCAAATAATCTGAGAAGATAGACTATATGAAGAAGAATGTGACATCAGGATGGAGGAAGACTCATTAACAACCTGTGATATGAAGATGACAACTTTGCTTGCTGAAAGTGAAGAGGACTTGAAACACTTACTGATTAAGATAAAAGATTTACAGCCTTCCATCAGAGAAAATATTGTTGTTGTCAAAGATTTCATTTTACTTGGATCCACAATCAACACCCATGGAAGGAGCAGTCAAGAAATGAAAGGTTGTGTTGCATTGGGCAAACCTACTGCAAAAGACCTCTTGTTCTTGTTGTTGTTGTTATGTACTGTCGAGTCCGCCCCGACTCATAGAGACCCCTCCTTGGATTGCCGAGGCAGTATCACTACAGAAGTAGATTGCCCAATCTTCCTTCTGAGCAAAAGACCTCTTATAAGTATTAAAAAGCAAAGATGTCACTTTGAGGACTAAGGTGCATCTGAGTAAAGCCACAGTATATTCAATCACCTCACGTGCATGTGAAAGCTCAACAATGAATAAGTAAGAATTGATGTCTTTGAATTATAATGTTGATGAGGAGTATTGAATATACCATGGACTGTCAGAAGAAATCTGTCCTAGAAGAAGACGGTCTGCTCATTTGAAGCAAGGATGGCAAGTCGTCTGCTCTGACATACGTTGGTCATGTTATCAGGAGGAACCAATCCCTGGAGGAAGACATAATACTTGGTAAATAGAGGGTCAGCGAAAAAGAGAAAGACCCTCAACAAGATGGATTGATACAGTGGCTACGACAATGGACTCAAACATAGCTATGACCATGAGGATGGTGCAGGATCAGGCAGTGTTTTGTGCTGTTGTACACAGGGTCACCATTGTGGGAACCAACTCAACAGCACCTAACAATGATGACAGATAGATGATTTCCTACTGCTCTTTAAATTAAATCCAAATTCCTGCATGTGACTAGTTCCTATCCTCTGTAAATTCTCATCTCCCACCAATCTCCCCTTTGCTCCTCATCTACTAGAGATGCTAGCTGTAGTACCTGAGAGGAGATGTCAATTTTTCTTCCCCTTCTGCTAAAAGTTATGTAACTTTGGACAAGTCTCTTTACATTTGGGCTTAACCACTTAGCTATAGAATGAAGGGAAGAAACTAAACGGTCTTAATGTCTGCTTTAATTTTATCACCTTTGTAGGAGCTTTGGTGGTGTAGTGCCTAAGGCATTTGACTGCTAACCAGAAGGCTGGTAGTTCTAACCCACCAGCCACTCCTCAGAAGGAAGACTGGGCAATCTATTTCAGTAGAGATACTGCCTCAGAAACCCAAGGAGTCAGAACCGACTCCTCAATAGCAGTGAGTTTGAGGTTTTTTTTTTTTTTTTTTTTGGTTGTAGTTCCTGAAGTCACCTGTCCTTATAGTCAGGGTGGATTTTACTAGGAATCATTTCAAAAACTGCTAGACGATAAAAAATACATATGTGTTTGGTAATGCTATGCTGAATAATTTATTATGTTCAAACAAATACATCTTCTGAGATGAGGACAATGAAAGCAAGTCTTCATAAAGTATATAAGTGGCTGAATTATTCTGTTTTCTTTTCATAAATGAAGATTTCAGACCGTCCCTAAAGTGATTGATGCTAGTTCATATATGCAATGTTGATTTATTTTGCTGACATATTACTTTATCAAAACAGTTATAATTTTTTTTTTATTAAAAATCTTTTTGTTGTTGTTGGGGGTGGCATATTAGTTTCTTATTGCTTTTATAACAAATTACCAGAAACTTGGTGGCTTGAGAAAACAAATTTATCATCTTACGGTTCTAGAAGTCAGAAGGCTGAGATGGGTCAAACTGGGTTAAAATCAAGGTGTCAGCAGGCCTGCATTCCTTCTGGAGACTCTGGGAGAAAATCTGATTCTTTCCATGTTTCAGCTTCTAATGGCTACCTAGGGAGCCCTGGTGGTGCAGTAGTTAAGCACTCAGCTGCTAACCAAAAGGTCTGCAGTTCAAATCCATCAGCTATAATCTCCTCTGTGAAGATTTACAACCTTGAAAACCCTATGGGTCAGTTCTACTCTGCTTACAGAGTCACTGTGAGTCAGGATCCACCTGACAACAAGAAGTGGAGACTACCTGCATTACTTGGTTCATAGCACCCTCCCAACTCTAAAGCCAGCAATGGCAGGTTGAGTCCTCTGACCTTGGATCACTCTGATAGTGACACTTCTGCCTCCCTCTTCCATATTTAAAGGACCCTGGTGATTATATTGGAGATACCAGATAACTCTGGAGAACCTATTTATTTTAAGAACAATCTATTAACAATCTTAATTCCATCTGTAACCTTAATTCCTGCTTGCCATGTAACCTAACATATCCACAGATTCCAGGGATTAGGAATGTACATCTTTGGTAGGTCTTTATTCTGGCTACTCTGGGAGATAAGGGGGAAGATTTTCATCAATGACTCTTATAGTTTTGGTGAGCTTTTTCTTGCTCTCATCCCTCCTTCTCCCAAAGGCAAATGATATATATTTTTTTGAGGTGGACTGGGTGGCAGAAATGACTAAATTCAGCACTTTTCTTTTAGGAATGTATAAACTCAAGTTCCCAGAGGTTACATAATTTGTCCAAAGATACCCATGAAATATCCAGGAGTAGAACTTATGTTTTCTAAGTTTTGACCCAGTGTTTTTGCCAATAGAATACCAATGAAAGCTGTTCCTATTCAGCTCTGATCCACTATAATTATATTCTTTATGTTTGGCACTCAAATCTTAGTCCTTTGTTTGTGGTACCCCAATATTTAAAGTGGTGTTGTTGTTGTTAGCTGCCATTGAGTCATCTCCAACTCATAACGACCCTATGCACAGCAGAACGAAACACTGCCTGGTCCTCTGCCAGCCACATGATCCTTACTATACCTGAGTCCATCATCATAACCACTTTGTCAATTCATCTCGTTAAGGGTCTTCCCCTTAACATTGAGGGTCTTCCCCTTCTTCGTTGACCCTTCACTTTACCAAGCATTACTTCCTTCTCCAGGGAATGGTGCCTTCTGACAATATGACCAAAGTAGGTGAGACAAAGTCTGGTCATTCTCGCTTCCAAGGAGCTTTCTGGCTGCACTTGTGGGACAGTTCTGTTAGTTCTGTTAGCAGTCCGTGGTACTTTCAGTATTCTTCTCCAGCACCACAACTCAAAAGCATCGACTCTACTTTAGTCTTCCTTATTCATTGTCCAGCTCTCACATGCATATGAGGTGATTGAAAATACCATGGCCTGGGTTAGCAATGTTCATTAATTCATGTTGTTGTTGTTAGCTGCCCTCAAGTCTCCCCTAGGTCATGGTGACCTCATGCACAATCAGGTTGAAATGTGAGTCATAGGGTTTTCTTTAGGAGCTCTGGTAGCATAGTGCCTAAGGCACTTGACTGCTAACCAGAAGGCTGGCGGTTCAAACCTACCAGCCACTCCTCGGAAGGAAG
>NW_006921610.1:8333879-8346655 GCF_000298275.1 Orycteropus afer afer | reverse complement strand
TTTTTATTTCTATTTATGTTTTAATTTCTCCTTTGAAAAGTCTTCCATTTATAAACATACAAAGTAGTGAAAGGAGTAAGAATATAAAACTTACATGTAAATCACTGTGAAGGCATTGAAGTGTGTGGCATTTTTTTTTTTTTTTCAGATCAAGGTGGTAAATTTTAAAAGTTTGGAGAATACTGCTAGATAAATGGCCTGAGAGGTTGAGGAGAAAAACTGGAGGTGGAAAACATTCCCTCAGGAGGTTGTGGGGGTAGTGCAGGAGAGAATTTATTAGTATCTGAAGTAAGGCAGAGCCAGGCCTAGGAGCAGTCTGGAGTTAAGTGGAATTTAGAATATAAATAAATACAAAACAACTGTTGACTGATCACTTTTGAGGAGTGAAAGAGAAGGACATTTCAAAGATGACTGCTATGTTGGTGGCTCAGGTGCCCCCATTCACAGAGCAAGGGTTACTGTTTTTTTTTTTTTTTTTCTGTTTTTACTCCCAGCTCAACAATTTAGAAAAACAACAATTGACCGATATCAAATAGGGTTAATCTCAGCAAGGTGAAGGATGATCTAATACTAGGAAAACTATCTCCAAAATTTATTTTCTAAAAGCTCAAAGAAAAACATGATGTGTTGCTAGGTGCCATTGAGTCGGTTTCAACATACAACCCTACGTAGAATGGAATGAAACACTGTCCGATCCTGCACCATCCTCACAATCGTTGCCATGCCTGAGCCTATTGTCACAGCCACTGTGTCAATGCAGCTTACTATCTTTCTCCAGGGACTGGTCCCTTCTGACAACATGACAAACACACAAGAGACAAAGTCTGGCCGTTCTAATTTCTAAGGAGCATTCTGGCTATACTTCCTCCAAGACATATTTGTTCATTCTTCTAGCAGTCCATGGAACATTCAATATTCTTTGCTACCGCCACACTTCACATGCATCAATTCTTCTGAGGTCTTCTTTATTCATTGTCCCGCTCTCACATGCATATGAGGCTATTGAAAATATCATGGCTTGGACCAGGCACAACTTGGTATTCAAAGTGACTTCTTTGCTCTCATCACTTTAAAGAAATCTTTTGCAGCAGATTTGATTGTTGTAGAGACTGTGAACTATCTACCATCTAAGATACAACTATTGGTCTCCTCTTGTCTGGAGCAAAGAAGAGTGAAGAAAATCAAAGACATCTGCAAAAAATTAGTCTAAGGATAAGATGGACCATGAGGACCTCAGCCTCCACAACCTCTTGAGCAGAAGAACTAGATGCTGCCCAGCTACCAATGCCAACCACTTGAGAAAGGATCAATACTGGAGATCCTGGACAGAGTGGGAGGAAAAATGTGGAACAAAATTCAAAAACACAAAAAAGACCAGAATTACTGGTCGGATAGACACTGATGGAACCCCTGAGACTATGTCCCTGCGTTTCCCTTTGGGCCTAGAAATGGACTCACTTCCATGGACTCACTTCTCAGCCCAACAGTAGGAAGATCTACATGCAGAACACCTAACCCAGGGCAATGCAACCCCCCTACTCGGGAGATGCATCCTTAGATCAATCAGCCATGAGACGCCTAAGGGGCACATTCACATATGTGCTGCTGTGATCCTGGAAGGTATGACACCAGTATTTCAAATACCAGCAGGGTCACCTATGGTGGACAGGTTTCGGTGGAACTTCCAGACTAGGAAGACTAGGAAGAAAGGCTTGGCATTCTCCTTCCAAATGTAAGCCAGTGGTATGAATCAGAATAGAGTGTTATTTGATTGAATTCAAACACTAATTCATGAAGGTGAGGACTGGGAGATGTTTCGTCCCTACGAGGGGATGCCAGGAATTGGAGCTAACTAACAATGGCAGCTAACAACAACAGGACTTTTTAAAACTTGGCCATACACACACACAACAGCTGACACTGGAAATACTGGTACTTTAAAAACCTCTATTTTTTCCACAGTATATGCATTGATCTTTCTAATTTTTTGAAGTAGAATTCTGTTGGATTCAGTGTTTGACTGTTAAGTTTTAAGATAGATAGTGCTTACCTAAACAAAGAGAAACTGTTTAAAACCTCGATAAGAAATTTCTAACAAATATCTCTGGGCATGTAATGCCTGATTAAATCTAAAGCGGTGAATCCCACGATTACCTAACTTGTTAACACACTATCTATGTATGAACAGCTAGTGGGAGTACTCCGTTTATTTATTTTGGATGTGTTGAATTGTTTGTGATGGTATTGTTTTTCTTTCTTTAAACTTGTGGTTAGACTAAGTACTATGATGTTCTGCCAAATTAATCTCCCCCATGTTGTATTTTAATGGAAATGCTTTTTGAGGCATAATTTTTAACATGTAGATATCTACAAAATTTGTAGACATTTACAGATCAGATAATAATAGCAGCTACAATTTACTGATTTTTTTCATGAGAATGGTAGCAAATGATTTGCATATGCTATTTTTCCTAAACCGTAAAAACTTCCCACAGAGGGATGTTATCAGAAAGAGAAAGTAACTTGTCCAAGGTCAGAAAACTTATGTATGACAGAACTGAGATCCAAATCCAAGTGTTTTCCTAAAGGTTATTCTCCTACTATGATGTAATATTGTTGTTTGATTTCGTGATAAGTGTTTGGATAGTAGAACTCATCATCATACTATTTCAGGGCATGTTATAATGTTGAGAATTTCAGAATTTTCAAACAATTGGTAAAGGGTGGAACTTTGAAAACAAGCATGATTGTGTTATAAGTCCCCTGATTGCCTGGAAACAGAGAGAACACAGTGCACCACTGAATAGCAGATTACTAGAAACATCAGAGAACAAAAGAAGGTGGGCATAATTATTGAGATCTCTGGTAAGGAAGCTTGTCAACACTCTTTCCAATGTGTCCAAAAATCTTGGCTGAGTCTGCACCTGCCACACTCCTTCCCCTGTACTGTGGGACATCAGTGGGTTGAATTCAGATCCCAATTCAGTAATGGAGTTTGAGTATTTCAGATAATTGAGTGAGTCATCCCTAGACAGCATTCAACTTGATGTCCTCAACCCTAACTATTCTCTAAATTCTAGATTCCCATTATCCAAACACCTGCTAGATAGTCCCTCTTCGATATTGATCATCATTTCAGCTTCAACATACCTAAATTTAAAACAACCTAAAAACTGGCACCAGTTAATGAGACCACCCGGAGAGGCATTAGACCTTGGGACTCCATTGCTTGTGTTCTGACCCTGGCTCTACCACTCATTCATTGTCTGTTTGGCTTTGAACACCTCTATCTGCTTCAGACTCCCACTCTGTGAAATGCGAATATTACTTATTTCCTGGGGCTGTTGTGAAGATTAAATGAATGATTATATGTAAATAAAGCACTTCAACCAGTGCTAGCCACATAGTAAGCACCATGGAAATGTTAGCTGTTAATTCGAACTATCTTTTATTTTATTATTTTACTATTCTTCTCCCAGACCTCAGGCTGAACACTGCAATCTTCTGTTAGGATTGCTGGAATTGGGGAAGATGGGAGTAAGACAGAAGGAACCAGTTACCACCAAATCTTTCAATTCTTCCTTTAGCATATTTATCACATCTGAACCCTTTCCTTTCATTCTCACAGCGATCATCCTAATTCAGACCTTCATTATTCTGATCTACCCCCGTTACAATAGTCTTCTTGTTAACAATTACTCCTCTCCTACAGTTTATCCTTTATATCATCAAGAAAACTATCTGTTAAAACATTGCTTTAATAAAATGATCATCCTTTTCAAAAACTTTCAGGCTCTAATGTCACAGCATATAGTAAAAATTCCTCATTCTGGGACTGCAAATCCCTTCAATCTAGCCCCAACCTGTCTTTCTAGCCTCATGTCTTACTTCTTTGTGTATCAGGGAATCTCTAGGGAAACCAGTACACTCATTTTGTGTGTTCTACATAGAACATTCCTATGGCCTGGAATATTGCCTTCTCATTATTCAAATCCTACTTGTCTTTGAAGGGCCCTTTCAAATTTCCTCTCCTATAAGACCCACCAGCCACTCCTCGGAAGGAAGATTGGGCAATCTACTTCCGTAGAGATTTGTTGTTGTTGTTGTTATGTGCCGTCGAGTCGGCCCCGACTCATAGCGACCCCTCCTTGGGTTTCCGAGGCAGTATCACTACGGAAGTAGGATTGCCCAACCTTCCTTCCGAGGAGTGGCTGGTGGGTTTGAACCGCCAGCTTTCTGGTTAGCAGTCAAGTGCTTTAGCCACTATGCTACCAGAGCTCCGTAGAGATAGTGCCTTGGAAACCCAAGGAGGGGTCACTATGAGTTGAATTGACTCAATGGCAATGAGTTTGGTTTTTCGTTGTAAGACTCTCTAGACATAACAGAAGCTCTATGACTTGGAGCAAGGAGCTCTGGTGGTCCAGTGCCTAAAGCGTTTGATTGATAACCAGAAGGTTGGTGGTTTAAACCCACCACCATCCTGGAAGGAAGATGGGGCAATCTACTTCCATAAAGATTTGCTACCTTGGAAACCCAGTAGGGGTCGCTATGAGTCAGAATCAACTCAGTGGCAGTGGGTTGGGTTATGACTTGGAGCAGACACAAAAGACATCAAAATAAAATGTCAAACGCTACTAATTCAGAATAGGTATGTATTGGGGATGGTTTGGTAAAAAACACAGGAAAAGTATGGAGTTGGGGAATGCTATGAATCATAACATTTTAAAAACACTTGAATATTTTCATATTTATATAGTGAGCAAAGAGGCAGCTCTGGTGGCATAGTACCTAAGGCATTTGACTGCTAACCAGAAGGCTGGTGGTTCAAACTAACCAGCCACTCCTCTGAAGGAAAATTGGGAAATCTACTTCCATAGTGATACTGCCTTGGAAACCCAAGGAGGGGTCGCTATGAGTCAGAGCTGACTCGATGGCAGTGAGTTTGATTTTTTTTATTTTGGAGTGAGCAATGATTGAATCAACAAGCAAAGGGTTTGCTGGAACCTATTTTAATAAATAGATCCCTCTATGTACAAAATCATTGTCCAAGGTCAAATTAATATTATCTCACTTGCCTCTTCTGCTATGACATGACAGTTGCATTCCTAAGAAATCTTGCATGATCTGTATATATACATTTCAATGGAAAAAAGAAGAGGAGTAATGTCTACAATTTCAGATTTATAACTTAGGTTTCTGAAGGAATTTTAACAATGAATGTGCTTTCTTACAGCCATAAATGTGTTACTATAAAACCTAAACATTATTGAGCAAATTCAGTATTTTATTATATGAAGTCCTTTTTTCTCTATTCTAGCACCACCATTAGATGGATTTCTAACCATTCCTGTCATCACTGATAAGATAAATGAGCAGAGCTGGTCAAATAGAGCAGAAGTGCTGTGAGTAACTTGTAGTTCCCCCTTTCAGAGTAAGGATGGATCCTAATTAAGATTGCATTATAAATAGATGTTCATGTAATGCATATTGATGATGTTATAAAAACTCTTCCTGTACTTGGAAATTTTTTTTTCTATAGAAAATACAAATGTTAATTTCACAACCACCTGGCTGAATGATCAGAAACTGCCAATTAGTGGTGAGGTAGTTCAACAGAATAAGTCCCAGGAAATCTGGATTCTGATGGAACCTTGGGCAAATTACTTAAACCTCTCAAGGTTTGAGTTTTCTCATTTGAAAAATCAAAAGTGGAACTACATCATTTCTAAGCCTCGAAATACCAATATTTCTATGCCTTTTTCTTTTCTCTCCTACAAGCTGCAAATTATTTGTGTAAGGTACTGTTAGTCATTAACAATGATCCTGAAATTCAATGAATGTGTCTAGTAACTCATAGATTATTTTTCAAAGACTTATAATACAAATTCTTAATATTAAAATAATTATAAATTTTCTTTTTTGATTCAAAAGACATGTTGGATTTGGGCATGCCCTGTTCCAAATATGTAACGCACTCACTGCCGTCCAGTCTATTGGACTCATAGCAACCCCTCCTTGGGTTTCTGAGGCGGTATCTCTATGGAAGTAGATTGCCCAATCTTCCTTCCAGTTAGTAACTGCCAGCCTTCTGGTTAGTAGTCAAATGACTTAGGCACTATGCCACCAGAGCTCCTCAATATAGTAACATGAAAAAATTAAATTAGTTCATTTTTCCCCTATATTTCATATGTTGTTGTGAGGTGTTGTTGAGTCAGCTCTGACTCATGTTGTTGTTGTTAGTGCCCTCGAGTTGTTTCCGACTCATAGCGACCCCATGCACAGCAGAAGGAAACACTGCCTGACCCTGCGCCAGCTCCACGATCCCTGCTATACCTGAGCCCATCATCGCAGCCACAGTGTGAGCTCTGACTCATAGTGACCTTATATACAACAGAACAAAACACTGCCCAGTCCATGTGCCATCCTCACAATCCTTGCTATACCTTTTTACTTTATTGACATACCTCTAATTTGTTTAAGGAACTTGGCAGGTTTACCTGTTGCAAACAATGTTTTTAGGTGTCATTGAGTCAGTTCCAACTTGCTATACCTAAGCCCTCCTTGCAGCCACTGTGTCATGTCTCATTGAGGGTCTTCCCCTTCTTCACTGACCCTTCACTTTACCTAGCATGACATCCTTCTCCGGGAAATGGTCCCTTCTGACAATATGATCAAAGTAGATGAGACGAAGTCTGGCCATTCTCTCTTCCAGGGAGCATTCCAGCAGTGTATATACTTAATGACTCTGAAACCACAGTCCATTACTACATTTTCAGAGCTCCTAGTTTACCCTTATTAACTTTTTGTTTTCATAATATTGTTAAGACACAGTCTTTATTGGGGAAAGTAGGCAGTAAGTCATTGCTTAACAATGAAAATTAATTTCAAATCTAAGACTGACATATCAGATCTTTTGAATAAACCCACTATCCTCTTACAGGATTTCTTGGCTGCCTTGTTAGGAGGATAAATTTGAGCAACTCAAGCCAGATCTCTAAGCTGCACCTTTCCTTAAGTATTAGTTCCTAGGAACTTCTCTCCATCTTCTTTCTTTTGTGAAGATACTAGATAACACTAGTTTAATAGTCTGACAAATGGCATCTGGGGTTGGGAGAAGCCATGAAATGAAGTCATTACCCATGCACAGAAATGTATTTCTAAACAGAACAATATAAGTCTTAAACTCACAGAACTGATAAATTTACAAAATTAAACCAAAAAAAAAAAAAAAAAATTCACTGCCCTCTAGTCAATTTGACTCATAGTGACCCCTCCTTGGGTTTCCAAGGCGAAAAAAAAAAAAAAAAAAATTCACTGCCCTCTAGTCAATTTGACTCATAGTGACCCCTCCTTGGGTTTCCAAGGCGGTATCACTACAGAAGTAGATTGCCCAATCTTCCTTCCTTCTGAGTGGCTGGTGAGTTTGAACCACCAGCCTTCTGGTTAGCAGTCAAGTGCCTTAGGCATTACGCTAATACAGCTCCCTATTTTATTTTTTTTTTTAACAGCGTTAGAAGGCCAATATTCTTTATAAAACTAAACTCACTGCTGTGTAGTCAGATCCCACTCATAGCGATGTCCCCTTGGTTTTCTGAGGTAGTATCACTATGGAAGTAGATCATCCAACCTTCCTTCTGAGGAGTGGCTGGTGGGTTTGAATCACCAGCCTTCTGGTTAGCAGTCAAATGCCTTAGGCACTACACCACCAGAGCTCCCCTTTACAAAACTAGACAGTGCATATATGAGGACTTTTTAGGTAATTAATTGGTGACACCTATTGGGCAAATGTATCACTGCAGCCCAACTCTAAACATCCATGTGCAGAGAGTTAAAGTAGGCAAAATCCCAGGTGCAAAATTAGGGATTCTTACCCATTTGAGAAGGAGTCCCTGGGTGGTGCGAACTGTTAAGTGCAAGATTACTAATCAAAAGACTGGAGGTTTGAGCCCACCAAGAGGTGCCTCAGAAAAAAGACCTAAAGTCATAGACATGAAAACTCCACAGAATGCAGTTGTACTCTGAAACATAAGGGGTCCTCATGATTGGAAGCTACTCGATAGTAACTGCTTGTTTTCCTTTTTGTTTTACTCATTTGAAATATTTACATGTGTGGATACATTTTAAGGTAATATTTTAAATTGAATAATGTAACTAACATAACTCACATATGTGTCATTTGCTCTTAGTTGTTTTGTTCACAAGGCATATGAACAAATATGAAAGGACAGTCATTATTAGCTTTAGGTTATTCTGCACTAATGAAATGGAGGGACAGACTAAAAGGCCAATAGCTGAAGGCAATCTTGGACTTCCAAGATTGGACTTCTATTGGTTGGGACCAAACCGTCCAGTACTCACAACACTGGGAAACTACCATCTGAAATGATTATAAAGGCATGAGATTGATTTTTTTCATATAAAATATGGAATTAATTAATCTCATTGCTTCTTCATGATCCTTCATAGTACTCACAGCATCAGAAAAGTGGCTATAATAATAAGTTTCTTCAAAGTCTTTCATTTGCCTGTAAAAATAAATTTAATTTTAAAATAGAAAGCAAGGTTAATTTGAGAAGCAGACAGTCATTACTACTTCCTTTTTACTTTATTGACATACTTCTAATTTGTTTAAGGAACTTGGCAGGTATACCCATTGCAAACAATGTTTTTAGGTGTCATTGAGTCAGTTCCAACTCATAGCAATCCTATGTACAACAGAGCAAAACACTGCCTGTTCCCATGCCATCCTCACAATTGTTTGAGCCCACTGTTGCAGCCACTGTGCCAGTCCATCTTGTTGAGGACTCTTCCTCTTTCTCACTGACCCTCTACTTTACCAAGCATGATGCCCTTTTGCAGGAACTGGTCCCTCCTGATTACATGTCCAAAATACACATCATGAAGTCTCCCCAACCTAGCTTCTAAGGAGCAGTCTGGCTGTCTTTCCAAGACAGATTTGTTTTTTCTTCTGGCAGTCCACGATGTATTCAATATTCTTCACCCACACCATAATTGACAGGCATCAATTCTTCTTCAGTCTTCCTTCTTCATTATCCAGCTTTCACATGCATATGAGGTGATTGAAAATACTGTGGTGTGTGTGGGTCAGGTGGATCTTAGTCCTCAAGGTGAAGTCTTTTTTTTTTTTTTCAGTACTTTAAAGAGGTGTTTTGCAGCAGATTTGCCCAATGCAACATGTCCTTTGATTTCTTGACTCCTGCTTCCACAGGCCTTGATTATGGATTCAAGTAAAAGGAAATCCTTGACAACTTCAGTCTTTTCTCTGTTTACCATGATGTTGCCTATTGGTCCAGATGGGAGGATTTTTCTTTTATGTGGAAGTGTAATCCATACTGAAGGCTGTAGTCTTTGATCTTCATCAGTAAATGCTTCAAGTCTTCTTCACTTGCAGCAAGCAAGATTGTGTCATCTGCATATGGCAGGTTGTTAATGAGCCTTCCTAAAATCCTGATGCCTCATCCTTCGTTGAGACCAACTTCTCAGATTATTTCCTCGGCATACAGATTGAATAAGTATCGTGAAAGGATACAACCCTGATGCACTTTTTTGATTTTAAACCATGCAGTATCCCCTTGTTCTGTTAAAATGACTGCCTCTTGGTCTATGCACAGTCTCCACATGAGCATTAAGTGTTCTGGAATTCCCATTCTTTGAAATGCTATCCATAATTGGTTATCATCTTCTGTTTTATTGACTGTGCAAAGGCATTAGACTTTGTGGACCAAAACCAATGATGGATTGTTATAAATAATACTTTCATAAAATCTTTAAAATTTTTTATATTTCCAACGTTTTTATTTAGTTCTTTCCTAATTGTAAATTTCTTGATCAACTCTCAGGTTTTTTCCAATGCTATAATTTGATTTTTGCCACCTGGAGACATAATGGCTTGGGTCACAGTAGAGCTTTGGGATTATTTACATAAAGTACACTGTTGATCTACATTTGATTGTAAAGGAACTATAAATCGAGAGCACTCTAAAAGCCAAGTGCTCATCCATTTGAGATGGATTGCTCATTCCAGGTCACTAATTCATAACCCAGTATCCCAGGAGAGTTAATTTATTTCACATGAGTGGCCACTTGACTCTCAGAAGGTATTTTAATTCACCCGGGTTTAATATAGGACAAATCTTATTACTATAGCCCAGCTACACTGCAAGAACCTTGCTTCCCCTTTCTCTTTCACTTGCTTACTCAGTACCAGAACTAAGTCTCCCTTTCTGCTCACTCAGTGATTGAACTCAGTTTGAACTTCTACAAATCCTGTAATTTACAATTAAGATTATGTGACATGAAAGATGGAGTCAGTGTTATTTCAAGTAGTTTTAAACATATATATATATAAGCATATGACAAATGGATTTCGTGTCCCTCTATACTAATACAGCAATGTGGAAAATAAAATCATTCTAAAAAATTGTTGACTTCAACATTGAAGATCGAAGTCATCATTTTAAAACAAACAAGAGTAATAAAATAGCAATCAATGAATTGTAACCATAAACATTCAAAGACATAAACCTGAAATTTAAAGATGCAGATGGTCCATGGAAGAGCTGTTTAACCTTGAATGTGCTCATTTTCTAGGGTGCTCAAAGCTTGTGTCTTTCAACTTTAGCAGGTATTTGCATCAAAAACATTTTTCAGTTTGATACTTCATTAAAATCCCTCTAAATCAGATAATTTAAAATAACTATTGTTTGATAACAATGTAGTAATTTATGTCACCAGCTTTAACAAAGAAAAACACATCCAGATAAATGTGCATTTCAGATAAATGACTTTTTAGTAATAAATACATGCTATGCAATATTTGGAATATTTCAATAAATATACAATTCCAACAGTGCTGATTAAACAGTGCTGTAATTGTAAAGCAGGTTGAACCACTCTGAAAATAATTTGGGATTTCTTTACAAAAGATTTCTAGATTAAAGTGGGCATACATTTCCTGTTTGACTCTGTCAAATCTGGTTTCTGTTCTGAACCATCATTAATTGATCAACATCTATTTCACAGCTTCTGCTAATGAACATGTATGCTACAGGCACAGTGCTGAAAAATTCTTCCAGTAACATAAACCTGGATTTTTTTGGCAGGTATTATTCATGATGTTTGGGACAGGTAGGGCTCTATATTATTAAACAAAATAATACTACTAAAAGTTCAATTTTCAACAAAATGAGTGAGGGCTTTGTGGTGGTATTGTATTGTTAGTTTAATCTGTAATCTCAATGATTAGCAAAGTACAGCAACTTTTCATATTTATTAACCAAATGGATATCATTCTTTGTGAACATGTCTTTTGTCCATTTCTTTTAGAAATGATCCCTATGTTGTGTATGCATATTTTTAATCTCTTCTTCAACTGTTAGCTGCCTTCTCACTTCCTGATGTTTGTGCTGAATCAATAATCTTTAATTTTAATGTAATCCAATTAATTGTTTTATTTACCTTTGTATGGTTAGTGTTGTGCCCTGTTTTTTAAAAAATCTTTGTCTACTCTGAGGTCATGAAGATCTTTTCATTCCTAAAAGCTTTATGGTTTACCTTTCACATTTAGACTTACAATCCATGTGGAACTGATTTTTATGTACAATGTAAGGTAAGAGTGAAAATACATTCTTTTCCCATATGAATATGTAATTGATCTAGTACCATATATTGAAAAGATCATCCTTTTCTCAATGCATACCTGTGTTGCTTTTGCCATAAATCAAGTTGTCACTTATGTGCTGGTCTTTTTCTGGACTCTTCTTTCTGTTCACTAGTCAGTTTGTCTTCATTGTGCCAACACTATACTGTCTTACTATTGCTTTCTATAGTAGCAATATGATTTTAAGAGATTATAACTTCCAGCAATATGACTGAAAGTCAAATGCTCAAAGCCTGAATCTGACTCTTCTGACTTACAGCTTATATGTATGCTCTTGACACAAAATGGTGTGTGTATGTGTGGGGGAGATGGAAGAGGATAGACAAAGAAGAACCTATGAAAATGTTTAACATTTCCTCACAATTGGACCAATAAGCAACATCATGATAAATGGAGAAAAGATTGAAGTTGTCAAAGATTTCATTTCACTTGGATCCACAATCAACACTCATGCAAGCAGCAGTCAAGAAATCAGACGTTGTAGAGCACTGGGCAAATCTGCAAATGACCTCTTTAAAATGTCAAAGAGTAAAAATATGACTTTGAAGACTAGGGTGCGTGCACCCAGACCATGGCATTTTCAACCACCTCATGTGGATGTGAAAGCTGGACAATGAATAAGGAAGACCAAGGAAGAGCTGATGCTTTTGAGTTGTGTTGCTGGCAAAGAATACTAAAAGTACCAGGGACTGGCAGAAGAACTAACAAGTCTGTCCTGGAAGAAGTGCAGCTGGAATGCTCCTTAGAAGTGAGAATGGCCAGACTTTGTCTCACCTGCTTTGGTCATGTTGTCAGAAAGGACCATTCCCTGGAGGATATCATGCTTGGTAAAGTGTGTGTGTGTGTGTGGGGGGGGTCAACAAAAAAAGGGGAAGGCCCTCAGCAAGATGAGAGATGGATTGACACAGTGACTACAACTGTGGGCTCAGGTATAGCAAGGATTGTGAGGCTGGCACAGGACTGGATAGTGTTTTGTTCTGTTGTACATAAGGTCACTATGAATCAGAGTTGACTCAATGGCACCTAACATTATATATATATACATATATATATATATAGCTCTGGTAGCATAGTGCCTAAGGCACTTGACTGCTAA
>NW_006921610.1:8321066-8328859 GCF_000298275.1 Orycteropus afer afer | reverse complement strand
TTGGAAGCACATAAACATTTAATTTTTAGAAGGTCCCAATCATCTGGCTTCTCTTCTGCTGTTGGTGCATTTTGAATTATGCTTGGTAGTCTATCTAATTCACTATTAATCAATGTTTTAAAATAGACTAATGGTTCTAACCCTAGCAGCACATCTAAAGCAGCTCAGCTGGGGCACTTTTAAAAAATACTGTCACCCTGTACCCCAACTCCAACAGATTAATGAAACTATCTGTGGGTATGGGACAAATTACTAGAAAAAATGCTTCCCTAAGTTGTTCAAACATCTAGCTAAAGTGGAGGACCACTGAGTTACAAGGTGCCTTCTGTCAGTTGTTCTCAATTGGGGTAGGGTTGCCAGATTAAATATAGGACACCTGGTGTGGTAGTTAAGGCTGTGTGTCAACTTGGATGGGCCTGGTTGAGTGGCTGGGCAGCTGTTGTTACGTATCGTAGAGTCAGACCGGACTCATGGCCACTCCTCCTTGGGTTTCCGAGGTGGTATCACTACGGAAGTAGATTGCCCAGTCTTCCTTCCATGGAGTGGCTGGTGGATTTGAACCACCAGCCTTCTGATTAGCAGTCACGTGCCTTGGGCACTACATTACCAGAGTTCCTGGCTGGGCAGCTGGTGGTACTTATTCCCCATAATGACACCGGCAATCAGCTCCATGGTGGGATCTATCACAAGCAGCTAAGTAGGTGCTTTAGGGATGTGGGCTGCTTCCCATATATAAGAAGCATCTTTGGGAATAGTGTCTAGCTTATAGCTTATACCATGGTGGTAGATCCCACCATGGAGTTGATTGCCAGTCTTATCATGGGAAATAAGTACCGCCAGCTGCCCAGTTAGGAACTCTGGTAATGTAGTGCCTAAGGCACTTGACTGCTAACCAGTCGTTGTTCACCAGCCTGCCATGCTCTGCCGATTTGGGGACTTTTAATGGACTTGAATTAATGGCCTGCCATGTGGTTTGGTAATTTCGGGACTGTGCCTTGTTACTTATTGACCTTGGGTTTGTCAGACTCAGCAGCCAGCAGCTGAATGAAGAAAAGCCTCCAGCTTCAGTGGGCTGGGAGCAGGAGGCACAACTGAAGCCCAAAGTTAAAGGGCTTTCACCCAGACGCTAGAGAATGGCATTTTGAACGTGGACTTAAAGCCTCCAAATTGTAAGAATAAACTGTTTGTTAAAGCCATCCCACTTGTGGTATATTCTTGTCAGAGCAGCACTAGGTAACCAGCACACCTGGTTAAACAATTTCAGATAAACGATTACATTTTTAAGATAAGTATGTCCCATGCAGTATTTGGGTACGTTGTGGGTAGCATACTTACACACAAAAAATGCAGTATTTGGGACATAATTTTAATAAATAATATAGTATAAGCAAACCTATAGTACAAAGTTGTTGTTTATCTGAAATTAAAATTTAACTAGATTCTTAAAAATACTTGCAAAATCTGACAACCCTAGATTTCACAAATTCACAAAACAACACAAGAAGAACAAAACACACCCATGCACACATACAGAAACAAAAAAACATTTCGTCCCCCAGAGAAAATCTAAAGAAATTTCTGATTGTCATGACCAGTGGTTGCTACTGGAATCTAGTGGCTAGAAGTCAGGGATGATGCTAAATGTCTTACAATGCGCAGGACAGCCCCCTGCAACAAAGAATTTTGTACTTCAAAATGTAAATAGTGCTAAGGTGGCATAAGGAGACAAAATAGTTTGAACAAAAATCAGAGTTTTGTTCAAATGAAAAGATTTGGTTGATGTTTTAAGTGACACAAGTCTAAAACAGACATGAAGGTTTTAAACCTTAAGCCAGGGAAATACTGCTTGAATTTCTATAGTTGAATTTTTTAAGTTTCAGCAAATTTACAAAGTAATTCAGTACATGAAGAATTCAACAAAATGAATTCCTGTTTATTTACATGGCAGCAGTACTAGATAACCCTAAAGTTCTCGCAGCTTAAATTCTGACTATGGGATTTTTAATCAGAAATGTAATAGACTTCTTCATAACGGCTATGAAGCAACAATACAGCAAAAACAAAAACAAACTGTAATAGAATCCCAGCAAGTTCCGGTGCTAGGTCGTAACGTCAGCTGTGTGACCTGATGTACACACCTGTGTTTCCCATTGTCTTCTGTTTTAACAAATGTGAGCTAGATGATCTGAAGTCTAGCACTTAACTTCCATGCAAAAATTCCTTATTTTCAAAATACAAATTTCACAAAAATGTGTTTCAGTAACAGACTTGTATCAATTTGTTTCAAACCTGTTTTAAAAGATAGCAAATTTATATTTAAGATGATAATTTTACAGATTCCTTTTTGTTCATGGGGTCCCAACAAAGTGAATGTGGTAAAACAACAACTGGGTGTTCCCTTACTGCAGTACAAAATGGTAAACTACTTTTTACTACTGAGTTACAAGGTGTGAGTTACAAGAATCCCTTGAGTTGTATCTCCATAAATGTGAACTTGCCATACCACTTCAGGAAAAAAATTTTGTAATTGGCAGTTACTTCTCATCATGCTGTTTGTTTCTGGAAATCCTGTCAGAAAGCAAGATGATAAAAGGAACCCCACAACCAAGTACTCTCCTCTGCACGTAACACAGTACAAAGCCACTGTATAGGAAATAAGTATCCTTTTCAACCAGTAGATGGCATATCAGAATTAAGACAAATGTTTACTTTTCAAGGGAAGAAGTTTAGAGTGGCAAAAACCCCAAAATCAAGCTTATTGCCAGAGTCAATTCTGACTCAGAGCGACTCCATAGGACACAGTAGAACTGTCTTATAGGGTTTCCAAGGCTATAAATCTTTCTTCTGCAGAGCAGTTGGTAGGTTCCAACTGCCTGCTTTTCAGTTAGGAGCTGAGTGCTTTAACCATTGTGCCACCTGGGCTCCTTAAAGAATGGGACTAGGTAAGAAATGTTTGAATGCACAATATACACATCAGAATCAATGAGAGTGGTGTGAGGCAATGGACTAAATTTTTGTTCTGAGAAGCTGTCCTATGCACTGCAGAGCAATCAGCAGCATCACTGGACTTACAGATGCCATGAGCACCCCACAGTGTGAGAATTGAAAGTCTTTTGTTGTTGTTGTTATGTGCCGGGGAGTCAGACTTGACACATAGCGACCGACCCCTTCTTAGGTTTCTGAGACAGTATCACTACAGAAGTAGATTGCCCAACCTTCCTTAAGACACTGCCATATTTCCCGAAGGGTAAAATTGCTCCTAAGAACCACTGAGAAGGCAAATGCTTGCTATGCAAACAGGTATTACATCGATTAATGTCACAATGTGGAATGAAAGAAGCCAGACACAAAAGTGGACATACCATGTTTCATGTATATAAAGCATCAAAACAAGCAAAACCAATTTATGCTGTAGGAAATCAGGGCAGTGGCTACCCTTGGCAGGGGCGAGGAAGGGACAAGGAAGGGGTGAGGATTATTGCCTGCAAGGGAGCATAAAGGGCCTTTGGAGTTGCAGTAACGTTCAGTGTCTTGATCTGAATGCTGGTTACATAGCCTCAAATTGAACACTTATGATAAATGTCGTTCTATACACAAACATATGTACACATACACGATACTTCAATAAAATTTCTTCAAAAAGCTATGGGAAACATTCAGTATGTCACCTTTTTCATAATGAATGAAAATTGTAGCTCTTATTCTTTCCATCATAAACTAAAACCAGCTGCTGTGAAGTCGATTTGGACTCATGGCAACCCCAAGTGTGCCAGAGTAGAATTATGCTTCCACAGGGTTTGCAATGTCTGATTACCAGGCCTTTCTTCCAAGGTATCTCTGGATGGACTCCAACGGCCAACCTTCCAGTTAGCAGCTGAGTGTTTAACTGTTTACATCACCCAGGGACTCTGGTTTAATCACAAGCAACACTTACTATCAAGCTGTTAATTAAGCAGTTTTAAGCTGTAAACTAAAAAGCTGGTCATGTCTTCCTTTTTAAAATAGGAACTTAATTTAAAAAAATAGAAAAAATCCACTTCAAATCATTCATTTGGTTCAAGTTACTTGATCTGTCACTATTCTTATTGGCAATAGCCTCCCTAATGGAAGATGATTCTTTTTAAGTTTGTAATTGTGATAGTTGTTTGTGTGTCTACTTGGCTGGGCCTGGTTGAGTGGCTGGGCAGCTGGTGGTAGTTATTCCCCAAGAGGAGACTGGCAATCAACTCCATGGTGGAATCTACTGTGAGCAGCTGAGTAGCTGCTTTAGAGATGTGGTCTGCTTCCCATATATAAGGACCAGCTTTGGGAATGGTCTCCAGCTAGTGGCATGCCTGAACCCTCCATGTAGCTGTGTCATCGTTCAGCAGCCTGCCATGCTCTGCCAACCTTTGGACTTTCAATGGATTTGACTTAAAGGCCTGCTGTGTTGTTTGCTAACATTGGGACTGAGCCTTTTCACTTGTCAACCTTGGTTTTGTCAGCCTCAGCAGCCAGCAGCTGCCTAAGAGAAGCCTCCAGCTTCAGTGGGCTGGGAGCAAAAGGCAGAACTGAAGCCCAAGGTTGAGAGAATTTCAAACAGCCCCTAGAGCCTGGCACTTGGAACTCGGAATTCTAGCCTCGAAAGACTGTAGGAGAATAAACTCCTGTTTGTTAAAGCCATCCCATTTGTGTTGTTATTTCTGTTACAGCAGCACTAGTTAACCAAAACAATGTCAATAAGAAGTGGATGTACTCAGTGAAACATGTGAGAGCTAGAACTCAACGGGACTGCCTTATTTTTCCAGGTCTTGCAACTTTTCCACCTTTGATAGGGTGTGGCCTTACTACATTTTTCTCTCCTTGTTATAAAAAACAGCTGTCACAAATGAGGCAAATTTATAAATCAGTTTTAACGTACTGTTAAAATTAGAGAAATATGATTTAGCAACTAAGGCCTAGTTTTGTGTGAAACTAAACAGTATTGCTCTGCCTCAATCCAGGAGTTAACTGGGCATTATTCTTTGAATACACTAAAATTTGCAAAAGCCAGAACCTGTGTAAGGCAGAAATCTATCAGAAAAGGAAAACACAAATATTTTCCACTAAAAGGAGAGAAAAATGTGGTAAGACTGCACCCTGTCAAAGGTGGAAAACTCCCAAGACCCAGAGAACAAGACAGTCCCATTGAGTTTTACTCTCGTAAGTTTCACTGAGTATATCCACTTCTTACTTACTGACATAGTTAGGTCAATAAAGACCAGGTCATTATGCAACTGATATACTCATCACTGTGATGAGTCTATTTATGGACTTTTCCTCTGTGGAGATTTGGGGAGACCAGGCTGGATAAAGTCAGGCTTTGTGACTGGCGGCCCACGGCTTGACTCCTGGAGGCCCATGGCTTAACCAATTCACTTGCCTCCTGTGCCGGGCAAGAGTTTCCCTCACAGAGCTGCTTCCAGGGCTCCACTCCCATCCCCACGAACCCTGTGTTTAAGATCCTGTAGCTTGTTTTGTCTTCTGAGCCTGGCAAGTTACTGAAGCTTGGGGCTTCCTCTGAGGGTACAAGGAGCCTGGCCTTGCAACTGGCCCCACTGAAGGATGTCATTAAACTTGTACGTATTTCTTCCAAACATTCTCTCTGATGCCTTTACTTTCTTTCCTCCCTTTCCACACTACGTCAGTTTTGAGCTGCAGTGCTTCAGACTACCTAAGAACTGGGAACCCAGAATAGCCACCTACTGGCTGGATGCTGCCTGTGCATTTGCTGGGAGGCTGTGGCCAAGAAGGAGGCTGGCCCCAAGCAGTAGCTTGACATGGTGCCCCATTGACTGAGGGGAGTGCAGGGTACACGGCAGCTTAGCCCAGCTTTCTAGAGGACACTCAGAGACCCTCCCTGAGGGAGGAGATGCTCTGCAGTTTTTGCTGCCATGCCGACTGTCTCTTTCATGTGCAAGTCAGTGGATTTTTTTTACTATTGTCATAAATGCAAAATGTCAGATATCTAGACAGTTTAAGTAAGGAATAGGTGGATGTGTTAAGGATGAGATTCATAAGCTTTTATACATAAAGATGTAATATTACCCTTATTCTTCTTTTCCTGCACACATCTATCATTTCTGATTGGTGCTAGAACACTTAATAGATAATAAAGAAATAAGAAAATATACACTAAATCTAGAGTTCTCAATTGCATTTATTAAAAAAGGTACACAATTTAAAAATATTAATATTGTAGTTTCTCAGGAATCATTAAGAACTATATTTAAAAAGTATTGCAATGAAAAAAGCACGTATCATTTCAACTGAATGTGTGATTTATTTTTGGAGAAAAATAATTGTAACAGGTTTTTCCAATAAGGGGGAGAAATAACAATATTCAAGACCATACCCTAGTTATATGTTAATTACCACATTCTATAGCTCAACATATAATCAATAAGTATGAATAATGACAGCATGAACAATGAACAGCTGTGATTTAAAAACTAGAAATCACTTGCCAATGCTGTTAATTCATGAATGTTGAAATAAATACCTAGAAATAAGTATATTTTTAAAAATTGAACATTTAGACAGTGTTTACAGATCAACCCAAATATTATATACAGGTAGTACAGCATACATTGACAGCACTTCTAGTTTCCACTTAATTTCCTCATAATATGGCTGTCTGGTGTTGCATTAGTGAAGATACTACCTACAACCACATGGGTACCCCAAAGACTATGACGAATCACTTTACAGCAGCCAAGATCATCAATGGAAAATCCTAAATGTCGATAGCGTTCATCAGTTTCAAAAAGAGTACTGTTTGTGTATGGTCCAAAAAACTGGAGGAAATGAAAAATGAAGTTACACTGTCATTAGCAAGAAAGACACTGTCCAAAACAAAACACACCCCCCCCCAAATCAAATAACTACAACAACAAAAAGGTGACATAAAATACCTAACCACCCCACTCCCCCAGTACTTGAACTTCTGGAAATGGGAAATGATTAGCAAATCTCACATTACCTAAAACCATACTCATAACATTACATGACCTATAAGGATAGAATGAATCTGTGACAATCAACTATGGTTCACTGTCATCATTTTCAAGATGAGGATACTAAGGCCCGGAGCAAAAGTTTCTCATTTCTAAGTCTATACTACATCTTATTTGACTTTGAGAAGAGTATATAGTACTACTGTAAGATATGAAAGCTCTAAAATGACTTTGTTACTACTTGAAACTGAAAGATGTAGCTAGAATTTAAAATGTGACCACAACAGTTGTTCACTTATTTCTTGAAGGTGTAACTTTATGTTAATTTCCAAAATAGATACTTTTCTCAATATTTATTTCACATCTACATTTTCTTCACCTAATTTAAAAAATAGTTTTGGAACTATTGACTTTAAATTTTCAACAATAAGCATACAATTTCAAAGCAAATAAAATAATATTTACTTGTGAGGGTAGAAATTAGTATTTTTAATTTAAAAAGTTAAGGGGATGGAGTAACTTAACTGTGAGTGAACAAGGTCCCTCAAAAATTGTGAATATAACTCACTCAGAGTAGTACTTACTTATTTGGGCAAAACTGTAAGGTTTTATAAAAACTCTTGAATGATCTATTTTTACCAAGATTATTATAAATAATTTACATATCTCAAGTCATTCCTACTTCAAATTATATAATCTAACCTGCAAAATAATCTAGTTACTCACTGCCAAACCAGATGATGGATCAATAAAGTCAGCCCAAAAGCCTTCAGCTCGAAGAGCATAGCAAATTTCCTTAGCACCATTGATGAACTGCAT
>NW_006921610.1:8320303-8320966 GCF_000298275.1 Orycteropus afer afer | reverse complement strand
TTCCGTAGTGATACTGCCTCGGAAACCCAAGGAGGGGTTGCTATGAGTCGGGGCTGACTCGACGGCAAACAACAACAACAAAATATATATATAAACTCACTGACCTTGACTTGAGTTGGCTCCAACTGATAGCGACCCCCCCTGCTTGGGTCTCCAAAGCAGTATCACTACAGAAGTAGATTGCTCAGTCTTCTTCCTTCCGTGGAGTAGCTGGTGGGTTTGAACCATCAGCCTTCTGGTTAGCAGTCAGATGTCTTAGGCACTATGCCACTAGAGCACCTATAGGTGTATGTATATATATATATAGTCATGTGTGTGTGTATATACATATATATGTACATATATATTGTGATAGTTGGAGCTGTGTGTCACCTTGGCTAGACCACAATTCTGTGTGGTTTGAGCTGTTGTGGTGTGGTTGTTCCCAAGATGGGATCAGATGACTATGTTCTAAGTGCCCAATCTGTCAACAGCAGACACCTACCCTGAGTCCACGATATGGAAACATTCCTCGGGGTGATCAGCCTGCAACGTGGTGGCAGGTCGATTACATTGGACCACTTCCATCATATCATGGAAAGGACAGTGTTTTGTTCTTACTGGAATAGATACTTATTCTGGATATGGATTCGCCTTCCCTGCATTCAATGCTTCTGCTAAAAC
>NW_006921610.1:8313097-8317931 GCF_000298275.1 Orycteropus afer afer | reverse complement strand
AATACTGTATACTTAGTTTTATTTTTAAAATAAATTTATAATTGAGTTATCTTCTGTTTCACATAGAGAATTCAATAGAACTAATATAACTAATGACAAACTATACGTCAAGTCTTAAGATTATTTTCACTATTCTAAAAGATTAATCATTCATATAACACTTTATTTCAAAAAGTCTAAATTCCTTATTTTTTTTCTTCTAAGTAATTTTCTATTTTATGAAGTATTTCTAATCAGTTCTGTGCTTTTAACTACTGCATTTAACATGAATTATAAACTACAATTGCTGTGTAACATTATGGAGATATCAGAAACAAGGTAAGAAAGGGAATATAAACAGTAATGAAAAGATCTGAGCCATTTATTAGTTGAGTGAAAGTAGTTTAGAAAAATGTATTTGTTTATGTGTCCTTCAAAAACATCTATCCATACATATACTCAATAGTCAAAAAATATTTCTGAAGAATCACATAAAGACAATAGAAGAACTTGATGCCCAGGATAAAGGAGTGGACAGGATACTTTTCACTACATACCTCTCTGTATCTTTTGATTAGTGTATATTCACTAGACACCATGCACATGTATCATATATTCAAAATCTTGGTCTTTCCATCCTACTATCTCTATTCTATTTTTTAGTCTTTATTCTTTGTTGTTGTTGTTAGAAGCCAATGAGTCAATTCTGACTCATGGTAACCCAATGTGTGCAGAGTAAGCCATGAGGTTTTCAAGGCTGTCTTCTTCTGAGCCACCTATGGGTGGGTTTGAACTGCTAACCTTTCAGCTAGTAATCTAGTACTTAAGGATCTGAGCACTCAGGGACTCCTTTATTAGCCTCATCAAATATCTAAGTGATGAAAAGACATTACCATCTATTAAAACCAGATTACAATGTTAAAAAAAGAGCACACTAAATATGCTTAAAAAACAAGGGCAGTTTCATATCCCACTGTAATATAGCAACAAGTATCAAACCTGCCATCCTGGCAAAAACTTTAGTTGAACAAAATATATGCAGTAACTGTTTTTAGACTTGAACAACAGGTGGAGCAAAACTAATCTCTGAGAGAAAGGAAACTAGTAAGGTGATCACCATACTTGTTTCAGCTTTCTGCTTGGGGGTATTTTCTTATTGTAGTTCAAAGAAGTGGAGTCTAAGAAAATTGAAGGACAGTGATGGAATCACTGAGCTGAGGAGGTAGAAAGCAGAGTTCCTGTCTGGTAAAGCAACTGGGATTTCTGAGGCAGAGTACAGAGAAGAGGGTCGACAAACGGGGCTCCTGAGAAGTCTGCATAGAAAGTCACCCTCGTTCTTTAGCCAGGGATGGGCTATACATACACAGTGTGATTCCCTGAGGCCTAGCAGGGATTGCCTATTGGAACTGAGAGTAGGGTTGTACAGGTCTGGAAAACACTGGTTATTTGGCCTAAACAAAGTGAAGACATCACTGAGGATCTCTGGCATTCATCTGAGATCCCTAAGAAAATCAAGTCTTAGGAATAAGTCAGGGTTCAGCAAGCTAAAGCTTGAGGGCCTAATCTGTTTTGTTGTTTGTTTTGTAAATAAAATTTTATTGGAAATCAGCTATGACTATTCATTTTCATATTGCCTATGGTTACTTTCATACTACAATAGCTGGTTGGGTAGTTGAGATAGAGACTCTATTAGAAAGCCTAAAAAATATTTACTATCTGGCCACTGGTGGCACAGTACCTAGGGCATTTGACAGCCAGTAACCAGTAGTTCAAATCCACCAGCCACTCCACAGAAGGTGGGGCAATCTATTTCTATAAAGATTTATAGCCTCAGAAACCAAATGGCGGTCAACATGAGTCAGAATTGACTCAGTGCCAGTGGGTTTAGTTTGGTTTTTGGTTACCCTGTTATAGAGTTATTCAACCTAAGCTATTTTATTTTCTCCAGCTATCTTCTTAAAAACTAATGATAAACTCTAAAATAATACTGTTTTCTTTAGGTTATTTCTATACTTAATATTTACAGTATACTGCTATGTTTCATTAATTCTCCTAACTCTTAAATATAATAGGCAAACTATTGGTTACGGTCTAGAAAATAGTTATTAAAATATATTTCAATTCAATGAACAGCCTTGCCATACATAAAAACTATATAAGGAGAGCAAACAATGCAATAAAATATTTACAAATATTAATTAAAAGAATCCCAAATGATCAATAAGAACTAGTTTTGAGTATCTCTTATAAGCTTTCTGTTCATCAATACTGAATACTGACATCTGCTGGAAAGAGTTAGATTTAAACCATAAAATATAACGTACTTGGACAGTAAGAAAGGTATGTTTCCAAAATGATCCCTAACATATCTGGAACAGAAAAATCTGTTTTTTCCATGGAAAATAAAATAACTACCAAACAAACAAACAAAAAAAGACCCAAACCCATTCCCATAGAGTCATATCTGACTCATTGCGACCCCTCCTTGGGTTTCCGAGGCAGCATTACTACAGAGGTAGATTGCCCAACCTTCCTTCTGAGGAGTAGCTGGTGAGTTTGAACTGCCAGCCTTCTAGTTAGCAGTCAAATGCCTTAGGCACTACAGTCAGCTTAAAATTAAAAATCACATGAAGTATGTTGCCATGTCAAGGCAACAGATTATAGGAAAACTGAGTTACACCCATACTGGAGCCCGTATCGAACTGACGGGCTCAGGAATAGTCAGGTATAGCAGGGATTGTGAGGCTGGCACAGGACCAGGCAGTGTTTCGTTCTGTTGTACACAAGTTTGCTGTGAGATGGAGATGCTTGATGGCACCTAACAACAATAACAATGTATCAAACTAGGCTCAGAATCTTTAATTGATCAAAAATTGAGACTGTTAATGCAATGTAAAGAGCTCTGGTGGTGCAGTGGCTAAAGTATTTGGCTGTTAACCAAAGGCTCAAGAGGTTCAAATTTACCAGCTGCTCCACAGGAGAAAGAGAAGGCACTCTGCTTCTGTAAAGACTTATAGAAACCCTATGGGGAAGTTCTACTCTGTCCCACAGGGTCACTGTGAGTCAGAATCGACTGGATGGCAGTGGTTTTAGTTTTTGTTTTAACGCAATGCACAATGGGACAATTCTCCAGACGAGAATATATTTACTAAGCAGTATCTTAATATGTAAACAGAAAATGTTTATTGTTAGTTATTGCCTACTAAAGTCCCAAGTCTTTAAATTAAAGCAGAGATGTCTCATGCCTCTCTGTAACTCCTTTCTTAATTAGCATACAACTTGCTCATAAGATTACAGACTATTACATGAAATTTATTAACAAAGTTATATATGGGACCCTCAAGTATGATGGCATTTTCATAAAATACCATGTCCTATATTACATGTATATAAATAACACATATTAAGAGATCCATACATCTAATTCCTAAAGAAATAAAAATAATTCCTAACATTCTTGCATGTAAATCAGTATAGCAGATTTTCAACTAAAGTTAGCTATGGTTTCCAAGTGAGTTATCCTTAAACCTGTCATACAGTAAGGGGAACAATCCTTTCTATCTCATGGACAAAAAAACTGACACAAAGTTATTAACTGAAAATAAAACTCTTAGAGAAAAACTATGTTCTTAAAAAAAAAAAAACACTTTATTAACTCAATACTGTGTTGCCTGTAATAGAAAAAGTTTGATTTTCACCTTATAAATCACTAAGGAAACACTTAAGTAAAATATGGTTTACCCATGTAGTGAATACAAAGCAGAATTTACAAATAATGAATTAGATCTGTGTAATAAGGCCATGGAAAGGTGTCAGAAAACAGATCTTTAGGTCAAAAGCAAAGCACAGAAAATAAAAGTATGTATATGGTATCGGGTAGTAGACTGTTACTGCCCACTCTATGGAGAAGACTGGGGTAAATTCACTTTTTACTTGACAGGATTTTTTTAAAAAAAAGAAAGAAAGAAAAGTATAGAGAGTTCATTTTACTTTCTTTTTAATTATACTTATCAAATTTCCCAAAGGAGACAAAAAATTTAAAAAAAATTGAGGAAAGAACTGGAAGAACCTAAGTTTTTCAAAGATATTAAAAAACAAAAAAAGCTATGGTATGTTTATTCTCAAAAGATTGCTAAATCCGTTAGTACTGAAATACTTCAGCAGAAAATTAACAAAGGCTAGAAAAGACTCATTATTTTAGAACAGTCCAGTTCATTGATATTTAAGACCACAAATTTGTCAGCAAGTAAACAGATACCTTTTCTAAGAGCATTTCTCTTTCATTTTCTACCTCTTTGCTCCAAACAGTCATATCATTCTTAGTTTTCTGTGTTACAGTCAGAATCATTAGTTTGCTGGTGGTCACTTCTGGAAATAGTGATTCAAAATCTAGAAAGAAAACAATAAAAATGCCAAGAAGAAAAGACTGGTTCAAAAAACCAAAACAAAATATATAAAATTACTTTAGAAATATGGGTCTTTAAACTATAAAAAAACAAACTCACTGCCATTGAGTCGATTGACTCATAGTGACTCCTCCTTGGGTTTCTGAAATGATTATCACTACAGAAGCACATTGCCCAATCTTCCTTCCAAAGAGTGGCTGGTGGGTTTGAATCGCCAGCTTTCTGGTGAGCAGTCAAAAATGCCTTAGGTGCTACGCCACCAGAGCTCCTGAGATACTATTTTTATAAATGCATATTATTTTTGAGAAAGGTAAAATAAACTTAGTTTTGTTTTTTTTTTTATTTTTTTTTATTTTTTTAGGATTTGGGTGAAGATTTACAGAGTAAATTCACTTTTCATACAGCAGTTCACATATACTTTGTCTCATGTCATTGACCAAAATTTACAA
>NW_006921610.1:8295881-8312632 GCF_000298275.1 Orycteropus afer afer | reverse complement strand
TTCTTCTTGACGAGGAGAGACCCATTGTTGCATCTAGATGGCAGCTTCCTAGCTTTTAAGGTCCCAGTCGCTACTCGCCAAAGTAGTAGGGGGAACAATAATAAACTTAGTTTTGGTTTACTTAATTCTGCTATTGTTAGATGAACGTAAATGTTATAGCCAACAATTCTGAAGAGTAAACAGGGTTACATTTTAGTGGTGCTCTCTTAATTTTCAAAAAAAAGTTTATTAATAAGATTTTTCTATTTTTACATATTAGCTCATGAAATAATGTCTAAAATAATTGCCCAGGATCATAAATGATTTACATTAAGCTTTGGAAAAGATGTTATTAAAATTCTACTTCCTCTCTCAAAGGTAAGCATGAGGTCAAATGCTAGGGGACATTTAAAAGCCTTTATCTTGGCCATGCAATTACTTCTAGCTAATATATTAAAAGTATACTGAGCATCTTAGCAGGAGTGAAATGATATCTCACTGTGGTTTTGATTTGTATCTCTCTGACAGCTAATGGAATACTCAGCCAGTGGGAAAAATGAAGTTTTGATACTTGCTACATATTGATAGAGCTGGAAGTCATAATGCCGAGTGCAATAAGCCAATCACTAAAGGGCAAATATTTCATGACTTCACTTAATGTAAAAAGACAAAAAAGGGGAAATGTATAAAGGCCAAAGTTTATCAGGGTTACCATGGGGAGGAGGGTTAATGGTGATGGAAATACCACCTCGATTTAGGGTAGGGCTGCACAGCTAACAACAGTACTGGGTTGTTGTTACATACATAAGTATGTACAATAGTACATAAGTTGTGTACCTGTAAAACGTTGAATTGGCAAAAGCTGTGTGATAGATGTGTTTACAACAAAGAAAAGAAAGAAAAAAAGCTGCTGAGGCTGCTTATATACAATACAACTAAATACCTCATGGAATTTGGTTCCCTGCTTTGGGTTCAGTGTAATAGTTTCATGGGACGTCCCAGTTAACCGCCCTAGTAAATGTGCCTAGTGCTTCTATTGCCTACTTTGTTGGGTAGTGCTTGGGGTCTTAAAAATTTGCAAGCAGTCATTCAAGGTATGTCGATTGGTCTCTATTCACCTGGAGCAACAAAGGAAAAAAAAGAGCCGGGAATAGGATATGGGATATGTGGCTAATTCCCTCAATGAACAACTACCTCCTTTGTCATGAGACCAGAAGAACTGGATGGTGCCTGGCCACCATTATTGAACATTCTGATCAAAGATTCTACAGAAGAATCTTGATCAGAAGGGGGAAAATGCAGAATAGAATTGTAAATTCTCATGGGCTACAGATTTTTAGAGGTCATAGAGATTGGATAAACCCCTGAAACTACTGACCTAAGATAACCTTTAAACTTTAAACCACAAATATTCCTTGAAGTTTCTCAAAATTGAGTAATTCTGCCTTGAGCATTATGCTCTTCTAAGAATTATCTATAAGGGACCAAATGAGAATAGTTTAGTTAGTAAACAAGTCTACCTTCAGCATTATGTTAAGATCTATATGGTACCAAACTGACAACACCAACTTGAAAGATTAGACAGGAATCTTAGGGGATATAGAATTTATGTTAATGAAGGAGGAACAACTTAGAAAGGGCAGGTGAGCATGACTGTACAACTTGGAATATAATCACTGTCACTAAAAAGTACATCCAGAAACGGTTGAATTGGTGTAGGTTTTGCAGTGTATATTCTCAACAATATATTACTTAAATTCTGAAGCACTTGGTTTGTGGAAGGGTGCGGTCTAGAGTGGGAGACCTAACTGCATTTTAAATTCAGATGCTATTTCAGTTCTTTCTGACCTGTAAGCCAACATTGTAAGGCAGTTTGCCCTCAGAAAGAGTGTGGATGAAAGTAGCTTATGATCCACCAAAGAACTAGAGAACTTGCCTGAATGTGATATTTTCTAATCTTAATTAAGGCTGGGGACTGCTATTATCTTGTAGCCTCCTTATAGTTCCTACCTATAACAGTGATGAACTGATCTGCCACCAATCATGATTTTGTGATGATTCCTTTTGTTTTTAATCATATATAATTAGTCCCAAGGCTGTGACTCAGTGGTCTCCATTTGGCTTTCAGGACAGTGTATGTGCTCATCCAGGATGATTGTCTTTATCTTGTTTAAGGCTTAATAAAAGTATTTCTATTGATCATGACTGAATCTGGGTTTCTCCCCATAGTACAACACAAAATAAATAAAATTTAAGGGAAAAAAAAAAGTACAGAGCATCATAATGCCTAGAGAGTATGTATATTATTCAACACATTAAAAGATTAAAGACATTATCTAACACACATTAATACTGCAATGTATAACACATGACATACCTCTTCGCAGCAATTCTGGACATGTTTGGATTGCACACTCTACTTTGGCACTTTCAAAGTAAGTTTCTGCACTATTAATTTCTTGTTCAATAGGTGCATCATTACCCTAAGGGTAACAAAAAAATATAAGCAAATAAACTCTGGAATTCAAATAAAAGTGTATCTTACATATTATGAGTTTATCTTCCTTAGAATTTTTTTTTAAGTAATTTTAATCTAATTGCAGTTGGGGTGAAAGGAAAACTTAAATTATAGTGCTTTCTTATATACTTAAATTATTTTGTGATAAATATTAGATTTAAAAGTTCTAAAGACATTTTGATTGAAACATAAGAATGTTAATCTCTCCCTACAGGAAAGGCCAAGAGCTAGTATGCATCAGGCACTACAATGTTTGTTTGTTTTTCTTTAAGTCTTTACTCTCAGGATCTCACAAGTAATGGAAGAAAAATAGGCACAAATAAATGTAATTAAATAGGCAAAGTGCTATACAGTCATGAAGAAAGTCTTCTGGGAATGTAGATGGAGAAGAAACTTGGTTTGCCAGAAGCAATCAGGAAAAGATTGAAATGGTGATATCTGAGCTACATCTTCATTAATGCATGTATTTAATAGGAAAGTAACAGGTGAAATACAGGTTAGGAACTCAGGAGGAAAAACAGTCTAGCAAGAGATTATCACATTCATTACAAAGTATGTGATAATGAAAGAGAATGGTATATTTAAAGAAGTATGTGTAGCTTCAGTGCAGAGTGAGTAAAAAGTACTGGAAAATAACATAGGAAAGATTAGAGATCAATATTGTCAACGGTCATTTATGCTACATTTTTACTTTAGTCTATAAGCAATGAGGAATAGCCAAGATCAGATATATGAAACAAAAGCCAAGTGTGTGTTAGTGTGGAGGATGTATGGGAATCAGAAGCATGTGACAGATCAATAACAACGGTCATCATTTACTGATCTTTCATAAGCAACCGTGTAGACTAGGGATTATCAGTCCCACTTTTACATAAAAACAAATGTTCAGAAAGTTAAACAATTTTCTCAAGGTCACAAAATTATGGAAGTGGCAGAATAACCAACCTTTGAATCTCTAAGAATTCAGTTAAGAGAGGCCTTGAACTCTCACAGCTAGTACTGAAGGGGCACAGACAGGACTTCTGCTGGTACAGTAGTTTAAGTGCTCTCAGCTGCAAACTGAAAAGGTTGGTGTTTTGAACTCACCAGCTGCCCTGGGGGAGAAGATGGGGCAGTCTGCTTCGTAAAGATTTACAGCTTTGGAAATCCTATGTGACACTTCAACTCTGTCCTATAGGGTTGCTATGAGTTGGAAATGACTTGACGGCAGTGGTTTTTTTTCCCCATTTCTCAGATGGAAGCAGTATGATTTGGTCACTTGCTACTTATGATGGCATGAGTCAGGTTTAGTCCTGTAATTTTTTTCTTGGTACAGTGGGTATATAGTTAAGTCATCTACATTGCTGGTAATATGAGAGTAATAGCAAGTTTTGAAAGAAACTACTTCAGGATTAGACATGAACAATCTGGAAGCATGTGAGACATCCAACTAAAGATGCTCACCCAGAAGACAGAAATAAGAACCAGAACTCAGAAAAGCCAGAGATTACTTGGTAGGCAGAAGAGGAACAAGCAGTCAAGACTGCGAAGGAATTATTCAAGATAAGAAGGGAGGGTCGAGAGTGTCCCCATGTTAGGCCACTCATATAAGCCATAATAATAATTGCTCGTAATAATATGACCTTAAAAACTCAGTTTAGTTTGAAATCATGTGGAAATGTGAAAAATGAAAAGCGTCAGGGGCTTGACAGAAATCCTGAACTGCATGTTCGCTTTCCACTCGAATGAGTAATGATGCAATGTTAATGTAAAAACGCAGATAAAACTCAAAACAATTAAGTTATTTATAACTTCCTAAAATTTTCAATTTACTATGTTTGAGTTCTGAAAATCTCCTAATTTTCTTAAGCTTGTAAATGGCTCATCAGAATTTGGTCCAGACAGAAATAACTGCTTATAAAAGTGAAAAACAAAGATCCTAAATTTATAGCAATATAGGAACAATTATAATATCTATTATGAAATATGCAGTTATTAAAAGTATGTTTTTAAGAATGATTTAAGAGATTAAAACTTGAATTAAAAAAAATGATACAGCAAACATTATAGAATGTCAGTGTTTTAAAAATTGTTGTGTATACTAGAATCAATTTTTTAAAAATGAAAATGTGCTCATATTAATCAAAAATAATACAACCTTAATAATTAGAAAACACAGTTAAGTGATATAAAATGGTTTACCTGAAATTCATTAACATATTGTGCCATCACAAACTCATGCCTTTCACTTGATAAAGGTTCTGCTAGAACATCAGGCAAAGTTTTATGAACCTGACTTTTTTTCTGTGAAGCTGTCCCACTGAGGTGACAATCAAAGCCTATGTTCCCAGGAAGCTGGAATCTCTGATCCTGAGGGCCAAAAGGTCCCATAGTTTCATCAGGCCATACTGTTCGAGAGCCTGAAGAACAAGAACAACCAATTGAATCACTTTCTCCTTTATAGTCCTTAATAGCACTGACAGACTAGAATAATGATCTTTATACAATAACGTTTTCTGACCTAAAGAATAGTAAGATTTTCTTTAGACAAAACAAAAAATTATTAGAAATCTGCTTCATTGTGTGAATATAAAATTGGTCTCCTGCCATTTTTTCTTTTTTTTTTTTTTGAAACTTGTGATTCAAGTGAAAGTTTACAGAGCAAACTGGTTTTCTATTCAACAATTCATATACATTTTGTTCTATGACATTCATTGTAATCCCTGCTATATGACAGCACTCTCCCTGTTTTTTCTCTGTGTTTATCATTTTTCTGTCCTTCTTTCCTATACCTTCCTGTCTTTTGAGCTTTATGCCTGGGCAAATGTTGATTCTGATCTATGGTTGATTGTCTTATGCCATTTCTAAAGCACAAATCAAAGCAAGCAGTTGTTGGTTCCAATCAAGTGAAGTAAATTCTGATAATTTGTTCACCAGGAAAATAAAAGTCTCAGACTAGATACAATGCATTTTGATGCAGTCATTTGATGCAACTATCTAAGGTGGGCATAAAGGAATATATTAAGCATGTTTCTTTTATTTTAATTTTACATTCCTAAATTATTGATGAAATAGACATTTTTTACTCTATCCTTGAGTATCCTATTGTCAGCCTCAATTCAGGTAGTGGAGATTGGGAATGGGGGGAGCGGCAAGGACTGCATGCACGTTACATGCAAACCAGGCAAAAACTGCCCATAACCATGTATCATACATTCTTAATTACTATTTTATTTTTGGTACAAATATACCCAACAAAACCTACTCCCATTCAACAGTTTCTAGACATAAGGATCAGTGACACTGCTTACATTCTCCACACTGTGTCAACATCTGTCAAGTTCATAGGCTAAAACTTGTTAATTTTAAACAAGATCAATTTTAGACTATTCAGGGCTAGCATTCTTCAGTTAAGGAGCTCTCACAGTGTAGTGGGTAAGGCATGTGGATGCTAACCAGAAGGTTGGTGGTTCAAAATCACCAGCTGCTCTGCAAGAGGCAGATAAGGCAATTTCTTTCTGTGAAGATTTACAGCTTCGGAAACCCAGTAAGGGTCACTATGAGTGGGAAGTGACTTGAGGGCAGTGGGTTTGCTTTTGGTTTGGTATTCTTCAGTTACGTCTTCAGTGAAATAAATATCCATATTAATTATGGATTTTATATTTTCATGTTTACAGGTCATTTAGATTTTTCTGTGAGAAAAACCTATTCATATCCCCCCCCCTTTTTTTTTTCCTTTCTGCTGTTTCCTTCTGATGTATAAAAATTCTTTATACAGCCAGGAAAACAGTCCTTTATATATTCTGGATGACAATCTTGTCATTTAAGATATACATATAGTTAGCTTTCAAATGGTATAAATTGGGGAGTAGAGATGGAGCTATAAAAAGAAAACTAGGGAAAAATAAAAGCCTTTTATGTCCAAGTGAACTTACATTACATAGTAAATAATGTTCCAAGAAAAAAAATTCCATGTACAATACCTTTCAGACATACTAGGTTAAGCTTTTAAGAGCCATTAAAAGTGTGTATATAAACCTCCACGATGGCACGTAGCATTTACCACTCTTATCTTAACCACCACTGAACTTAAAACAAAACAAAACAACCCAACACTGAACAGTGGTCAATAGTAGCTTGAAGACAGTTTGGGAACTGTTGTTGAACTAAAGAGAGAAAACCAAGGTTTATCAGGAAGTGAGGTGATTAACAGATTTTAGAGCAAGAAGTAGTAACATAGTTTAATAGCATATGAAGGAAATTTGTTTCAGAGAGTACTACTGTTACTGTTCATGTTTAAAGATTGAAATTTTTATCTTCAATGGAACAAATACAACTTAAAAAAATCTGTAAAACTCCAAGAAGTATGATCACGGGAAACGTAATTAAAAATATTTTAAAATAATTAAAGGTTAAGCAACAATACCTTTACTTACATACATCTGGAGGTGCAGTAGCTACATGAGACTCATCGGAACCCGAAGATCCTGCAGTTGAAAAGGCTTTGGGATTGACAACTCTTTTAACTAAGGAGCAAAATCCTGGGAGGTAGGAAACAAGTCTGGCTCTGTTACAGAGCACCTGAAAAGGGACACAAAACACAAATATTAAAACCACCACCACCAAAAAACAAACAAATTACTTGGAATTCTTTCTGATGAACGCCACAATTCAAGAGTGTCACACGTAAGGGGGAATGGAAATCTCTAAAAGTTACCCTATTTAGCAACAACACTAAAATGTAAGCACAGCTAGTAAGAGTCTTTTATCCTCAAGCTAGAGCTGGGTCCAAAACCTGTTTACTTTCTAACTCTACTTTTCTCTTACTGTTAACAAAAACCTGCTGATGACTCTAATGCCATTCTTTCTTCTTTTCATTTTAGCACATACCTTTGTGGTGCATTTTTTATTCTTATGTTCATTTCCTAGACTCTGAGGTCATTTGCATGGATGAACATATAAACATCTTTGATGAACAAACCTTGTGCAAAACACTCGATCACAGTAATTTAATGCAGGGGTTGGCAGACTATCTTCACAAACTTTCACTGGAACACAAACCACACCCACTCCCTTATACATTGTCTATGGCTGCTTTCACCCCATAATGGTAAAGTTGAGCAGTTGTGACACAGACTGCATGACCTGCATTTAGTATTTGTCTCTTCACAGAAAAAACATTTGTAGATTCTTAGGTTAGTAAAAAAGAAGAGAAAATACCATACAATCTCTATTAAAAGATATGCAACTCTGTTAAGAGCCTCCAAGAAGCAGGAAGTTTCATGAAAGACTTAGTATATTTTGAAGAATTAGTAGCAATTTGCTAGGAAAGGGGGCATTTTTGAAGGACCTTTGGTGGTATAGTGGGTAAGGCATTTGGATGCTAACCACAAAGCTGATGGTTCAAACCCACCAGCTGCTCCATAGGAGGAAGATGAGTCAATCTAGTTCTGTAAAGATTTACAGCCTTGGAAAGACAATGGGGGTTGCTGAGTTAGAACAGACTTGATGGCAGTGGGTTTTATCAGGAACAAAGGTATAGTCATAAAAGGTCTATATATTCAGAAGAGAGACCAATTCAGTGAGGATACACATAAGGAAATGCAGTTAAAAAGTGTCTTGAAAGCTAACTTTGGGCAAACTATAAAGGGCTTTATATTTGAGAGACAGTAAAAGGTCTGTTATATCATAAGTCCAAGTTTTAATCAGTAGGCCAAGAGGTCAGAAAAAACTGCCAAAAAAGGGATGCTTTTAAGGAATGTAACACTGCCCATTGTACTCCATCCTCACAAATCACTGTCTGAGTCTACTGTTGCAGCCACTGTGTCAATCCATCTCATTGAGGGTCTTCCTCTTTTTCATTGACCCTGTACTTTATCAAGCATGACTGGTTGCTCCTGATAACGTGTCCAAAATATGTGAGACCAAGTCTCACCCTCCTCAATGCTAAGAAGCATTCTAGATGTACTCATTTTAAGACAGATTTGCTCATTCTTCTGGCAGTCCATGGTATATTCAATTCTTTGCCTACACCATAATTCAAATGCATCAATTCTTCGGTTTTCCTTATTAACTGTCCAGCTCTCACGGGCACATGAGGTGACTGAAAATACCACAGCTAGCATCAGGTGCACTTTAGTCCCCAAACTTTAAAGAAGTCTTTTACAGCATATTATTTTGCTAAAATTCCCTTTCCCTCTCCTTCTAGGCCTAGCAAATTCCTACTTTTTTCTTCAAGACTTGGATACATATAACCTCCTTTGTGATATGAAAAGGAGCTCTGGTGGTGCATTTGACTGTTAACTAGAAGGCTGGCGGTTCAAACCCACCAGCCACCATGTGGAAGGAAGATGGGACAATCTACTTCCTTATAGATTTGCTGCCTCGGAAACCCAAAGGGGGTTGCTATGAGTTGGAATTGATTCAATGGCAGTGCGTTTGGTTTTTTTTTTGTGATATGAAGCAGCTCTGGTGGCACACTGGGTAAGGCATTTGGCTGCTAACAAGAAGTGTTGGTTCAAACTCCCCAGCTTCTCTGCAGGAGAAAGATGATCTACTTCCATAAAGATTTATAGCCTTGGAAACCCTATAGGGGTTGCTGTGAATCAGAATCAACTCAGCCACACTGGGTTTGGCTTTTCTAGTTTTGTGGTGTGTCTTTCCAAAGCACAAGACCTATCTGAACAGCATTCTGCTTAGCTGAAAATTTAAGCATCCTTCCTTGGAGTCTGTACTCAACTGGCCCAAAGAGGACAAAAATGGTAATTACTAAGCTTTTTACCTATTAGACAAACTCAGACTTTTCAGTGTTTCTACAATATAAATTCACCTTACAATTAAGGACATTTAACAGAATATGCCTTAGGAGCTCAAGACAATTTTAAATTTCAAAAATGTTTAGAAAAGATGTGTTGTTGTTGTTATGTGCCGTCGAGTCAGACCCGACTCATAGCGACCCCTCCTTGGGTTGCCGAGGCAGTATCACTACGGGAGTAGATTGCCCAATCTTCCTTCTGAGGAGTGGCTGGTGGATTTGAACCACCAGCCTTCTGGTCAGCAGTCAAGTGCCTTAGGTACTATGCTACCAGAGCTAAAAGATGTAAGAGATAATAACCTGAAAGGGGAAATTTTTATATGGAGGCATATAAGGGTAAATAATAAATGTTAGCTACTATGGGCCAGAATCTATGCTAGGCATTTTACATGCATTGTTTTAATTAATAAATTACATAATAATTTTAAGTACTATTAACTTTAGTTTTGGTATGATTATTAAAAAATGTTTCATAACCCTCTATATTCACATTGCTTCAAAAGCAAAAACTAATGGAAAAGATGATTATCCAAATTATTTTAGAAACCACCTAATATTACCCGTGATTATTTTAGCCTGAGTACCAAAGATTCCCACCACTTCTCTGTCAGTTTGTCATACTGTGGTGGCTTGCACACGTGTTGCTGTGAGGCTCTAGGCTATGCTGCCAGTATTTCAAATAGCAGTAGGGTCACCGATGGTGGACAGGTTTCAGAGCTTCCAGACTAAAACAGACTTAGAAGAAGGAAGGGGCCATCTTCTCACAGAAATTGGCCAGTGAAAACCTTATGAATAGCAGTGAAATACTGTCTCATACATTACTGGAAAACTTTATGAATAGCCCTGAAACACTGCCTGATATAGTGCTGGAAGATGAGCCCCTCAGGTCAGAAGGCATTCAAAATACGACTGGGGAAAAGCTACTTCCTCAGAGTAGAGTCAACCTTAATAATTGGATGGAGTAAAGCTTTTGGGACTTGCATTTGCTGATATGGCAAGACACAAAATGAGAAGAAACAGCTGCATACATCCATTAATAACTGGAACATGGAATGTATAAAGTATGAATCTAGGAAAACTGGAAGTTGTCAAAAATGAAACGGAACACATAAAGATTGATATTCTAAACATTACTGAGCTAAAACGCACTGTTTTTGGTCATTCTGAATCAGACAACCATATGATCCACTATGCTGGGAATGACAAATTGAAGAGGAATGGCATGGCATTCATCGTTGCAGAGAATGTTTCAAGATCTATTCTGAAGTACAATGCTGTCAGTGACAAGATAATATCCATACACCTACAAGGAAGACTAGTTAAAATTTCTATTATTCAAATATATGCATCAACCACCAAAGCCAAAGACCAGGAAACTGAAGATTTTTACCAACTTATATAGTCTGAAATTGACCAAATACACAATCATTATGTGTTGATTATTACTAGTGATTGAAATGCAAAAGTTGGAAACCAAGAAGAATGACCAGTAGTTGGAAAATATGGCCTTGTTGATAGAAATGATGCTGGAGATAGCACAATAGAATTTTACAAGAGCAACAACTTATTCATTACAAATACCTTTTTTTCAACAATGTAAACAGTGGGTATACATGTGTCCTTCACCAGATGGAGTACACAGGAATCAGACTAACTACATTTGTGAAAAGAGGTGATGGATAAGATCAATTATCTTCAGCCAAAACCACCCCAGCAGCTGTCTATGGAACAGACCAACTGCTCATATGCAAGTACAAGTTGAAGCTGAAGACAGGTAAAACAAGTTCTCGAGAGCCAAAATATGGCCTTGATTATATCCCTCCTGAATTTAGAGTTCAACTAAAAACAGATTTGATGCCTTGAACACCAATGACCAAAAACCAGACAAACTGTGGGATGATACCCACAAAGAAAGCAAAAGGACATTAAAAATACAGGAAAGGAAGAAGAGACCAAAATGGATGTCAGAAGAAACTCTGAAACTTGCCCTTGGATGGAGAATAGCTAAAGCATATGGAAGAAATGACAAGATAAAAGAGCTGAACAGAAGATTTCAAAGAACAGCTTGAATAGACAAAGCCAATTACTATAAAGAAATGTGCAAAGACCTGGAGTTAGAAAACCAAAAGGGAAGAACATGCTTGGCATTTTTCAAGCTGAAAGAACTGAGAAAAAAATTTAAGCCTCAAGTTGCAATATTGAAAGATTGTATGGGCAAAATATTGAATACTGCAGGAGACATCAAAAGAAGATAGAAGGGAGGACTTCTGGTAAGATGGCGGAATAGGCAGACAAGCTACAAAGACCCTCTTCAACAGAAAAGAGGAACCAATTGACAGAGATACAGAAAATAATCCTGGAGCCCTGAGCTTTGAAAGGAAGTATACAGAAATGGATTAGACATTAACTAGAGGAAAAACCTGAAGGAAAACAGGACCTAAGAATAGGCTCTGTTTGCTAAAGATGGCAGGGACATACACACAGGAGGCTGACAACAGAAAAGGAGACAAGTGGTAAGTGTGTTAAGTGCTGCCGAGTAGCGAACAGAAGAGCCCAGCACAGTACCCTGCTTATGTAGATAACACACAAACAAAGCAAAGAAAATGAAAATGGTGAGCAGGTCACTCCAACATACAACCACCAATTAAATATAAATACAAACATTTCACAATGCCTTGGAGACAATAGACCATCACAGTCCACACAAAAAAGCAAGATAAAGCAGGAGAAACAAGGGACCAGGATACAGACCCAAAACACATCCCTGAGGAAGACGCAGCACTGGAACTCACTAATAAGGAATTCAGAAGAATTATATTTAGGTACCTTCAATGGACTGAGAGACAGATCAAGGAAAATACTGACAAAATTGAGGAAAACACAGATAAAACCCTAAAACAACTCTGAAAGACAATATAAAAACAAAATGACAAAATAAATGAAAAATTAGAAATGATAAAAAATCTACAGACAGAAATCCAGAAGATCAATACAAAATTTTCAGAAATAGGTAACACATTGAGTGGCAAAAGAGCGTAGAACTAAATCAATGGAAGGCAAATACCTCAATACTTCTTTGGAAAGCAATCAATTAGAAAAAAGATCAAAACAAAATGAAGAAAGCCTGAGGTTCGTGTGGGATCCCATCAAAAAGAATAACCTACATGTAATTGAAATCCCAGAATAGGAAGAGACAAATAAAACCTCAGAGAAAATTGTCGAAGATTTGTTGTAAGAGAATTTTCCTGGTATGATGAAAGATGAGAATATATCCATTCAAAAAAACCCAACGAACTCCAAACAGGACAGACCCCAAAAGAAAATCATCAAGACATATCATCATCAAACTCATCAAAACCAAAGACAACAAAAGAATCCTGAAAGCAGCACGGGAAAAAATGCAAAGTTACCTACAAGGGGCAACCAATGAGACTAAGCTCGGATTTCTTGGCAGAAACCATGCAGAAGAGAAGACACCAACCAACTAACCCACTGCCGTTGAGTTGGATCCAACTCATAGTGACCCCTCCTTGGGTTTCCAAGGCAGTATCACTATGGAAGTAGATTGCACAGTCTTTCTTCTGAGGAGTGGCTAGTGGGTTTGAACCACCAGCCTTCTGGTTAGCAGTCAAATGCCTTAGGTGCTACGCCACCTGAGCTCCCATGGGATGGCATATCTAAAACCCTGAAAGAGAAAAATCTCCAACCAAGAATTATATACCCAGCAAAATTGTCCCTCAAATATGATGGTGAAATTAGAACATCCAGATAAGCAGAAATTAAGAGAATTTGTTAAAACCAGACCAACCTTACAAGAGATGCTAAAGGGAGTCCTTGGACAGAGAACCAACAATAGCAAACAACAACCAACCATTAACACACATGATGACATAACCCAGAAACCAACCGTTATAGAAATATCCAAAGTAAATAAGCCTACAAGATTGTAATAATCTAGGAAACCAAAGATCTCAATTGACAAATGAGGACAACTATAAACCAAAAAGAGGGAAAAAACTGTGTAGTTGCGGAACTAAATGGTAGGGAAGTCAAGACAAGTACAAGATAGAATGGACTGTTCTAAACTTGGGAAGAAAATGATAAATCACAGGGTAACCTCGAAGAAAAATGATAAACCTTCACATCAAAATAAAAAAGAGGACCAGCACAAGTACTTAGCAAGTACTAAAACAACGGCAATGAAGGAAGTGAGCTCAGCACAGAAAAGTATATGGAACAAAAAAATCAACACCATGAAAAACCAAGTAACAAAATGACAACAAATGCATACTTGTTGATAATTAGATATGACAAGGTACTTATCTCTAAAATTTATAGAAAACTCCAATACCTCAGTAACAAAAAAATTAACAATCCAATTTTAAAATGGGCAGAAGACATGAATAGACTCTTTACCAAAGAGGTTATTCAGGTGGGCAGCAAATACATGAAGAAATGCTCATCATCAGCCATCAGAGAGATGTAAATCAAAACAACAATGAGATACCATCTCACCCTAGCACTAATGGCAAAGTTCAACAAGACAGAAAATAACAAATGCTGATGAGGACGTGGAGAGATTGGGACTCTGATACACTGCTGGTGAGATTGTCAAATGATACAACCACTGTGGAAAACAGTATGGCAATTCCTTAAAAAGTTGGAATTAGAAATACCATTTGACCCAGTAATCTCATTACTAGGTATATATCCTTAAGAAGTGAAAGCCAGGACAAGAACAGATGTATGCACAATCATGTTCATCACAGCACTATTTACAATAGCAAAAAGATGGAAACAACCTAGGTGACCATCAATAGAAGAATGGATAACCAAACTACGGTACATACACACAATGGAATACTATGCAATACTAAAGAACAATGTAGACTCTGCAAAACATCACATAACATGGATGAACTTGGGGGACATTATGCTGAATGAATTAAGTCAACCACAGAAGGACAAATATAGTGTTATATATTTGTCAAGGAAACATTTATATATGGAAGGAAACTCTGTTTGTTGGTTACAGGTGAGGGGAGGGAACATTGCAAAAATAAAACATTGAGTCATTTCACTTCGTGTATTTCACTGTAAATAAATTACATTTCAATAAAATGCATTTAAAAAAAAAAGAAGAAGATAGGAATACAGAGTCACTGTACCAAAAAGAATTGGTTAATGTTCATCCATTTCAAGAGGTGGCATATGATCAAGAACCAAGTGTATCGAAGGAACAAGGCAAAGCTGCACTGGAGGAAGTGGCGAAAGACAAGGCTCCAGGAAGTGAAGGAATACCCACTGAGATGCTTCAACAAATGGATGTTGCACTGGAGGCACTCACTCATCTACGCAAGAAATCTAAAAGACAACTACCTGACCAACTGACTGGAAGAGATCCATATTTGTACCCATTCCAAGGAAAGGTAATCCCACCAAATGTGGAAGTAATCAAACAGTATCATTAAATATCACACACAAGTAAAATCTTGCTGAAGATAATTCAAAAATGGTTGCAGCAGTATACTGACAGAAACTTCCAGAAATGCAACCTAGATTCAGAGGAAGATGTGGAACGAGGAATATCATTGTTGATGTCAGATGGATCTTGGCTGAAACTAAAGAATATCAGAAAGTTGTTTACTTTTGTTTTATTGACTATGCAAAAGCATTCGACTGTGAAGAGCATAACAAATTATGGATAACTGAAAAGAATGGGTACTCCAGTACATTTAATTATGCTCATGAGCAACGTCTATATAGATGAGGCTGTTGTTCAAACAGAACAAGTGGATACTGCATGGTTTAAAATCAGGAAGGGACTGAGTCAGGGTTCTATCCTTTCACCATACTTATTCAATATGTATACTGAGCAAATAATCTAAGAAGCTGGACTATATGAAGCAAAGCATGGCATCAGGATTGGAGGAAAATCATTAACAACCTGCAATATGCAAATGACACATCTTTCCATGCTGAAAATGAAGAAGACTTGAAGCACTTACTGATGAAGATTAAAGACTATGGTCTGCAGTGTGGATGACATCTCAACATAAAGAAAACAAAAATCCTCACAACTGGACCAATAAGTAGCATCACAATAAATGGAGAAAAGATTAAAGTTATCAAAGATTTCGTATTACTTGGTTCCATGATCAACACCAATGGAAGCTGCAGTCAAGAAATCAGAGGACCTATTGCCCTGGGTAAATCTGCTGCAAAAGACCTCTTTTAAGTGCTGAAGAGCAAAGATGTCTTTTTGAAGACTAAGGTATGTCTAACTCAAGCCATGGTATTTTCAAATGCCTCATATGCATGTGAAAGCTGGACAATGAATAAGGAAGACTTAAAGAAGAGCTGATGCTTTTAGAGTTGTGCTGGTGAAGAATACTGAAAATACCATGGAAGAACTAACAAGTTTGTCCTGGAAGAAGTACAGCCATAATGTTCCTTGGAGGCAAGAATGGCTAGACTTCATCTTACCTTCTTTGGTCATGTTGTTAGATGGGACCATTCCCTGGAGAAGGTATCATGCTTGCTGAGGTGGAGGGTCAATGAAATTGGGGAAGGCCCTCAATGAGATGGATTGACACAGTAGCTGCAATGTTGGGTTCATGTATAGGAAGGACTGTGAGGCTGGCATAAGACTGAGCAGTGTTTCATTCTGTTGTACATAAGGTCACTATGAGTTGAAGCCAACTCGACAGCACCTAACACCACCACCAAGGATTCTAAGATTCTATTTTGATATTTTTTCTCTTGATGTAAAAATTAATAAAAACTATATAATAAAATGTGAGTTTTGTTCCCAGTCTAGGGAAGATCAACCAATTATCTAGTTTCATCTCAGTAACAAACTATATTAATTTGCCCCCTGAAAGGGACAGCTGATGACAGTACCAATTGGTTTCAAATCCTTTCCTTTAACTTTTGTTGTTAGATGCCGTCAAGCTGGTTTTCATGGAGAACTTACATACAACAGAATGAAATGTTGCACAGTCCTATGCCATTCTCAGGATCACCAGTTATGTCTGAGGCCACTTTAACTTGTAAGATTTCAAATCCTTTACTGTAGAGGGGATTATTTGAGTAAACTGACAGATTTTATGATTATCAAGTCAGGTAGTAAATTTAACTGAAAGTAATAGCTTAAAAGTCAGAAATACCAATTTATTTTAGTTCAAGGAGAAGCATGTATTTTATATGCTATGACTACCTTCAAACAATCCTAGGATTCTAAAACTGGGAAGATGACAGGCTATTAAGATTTAATTGTGAAATCCTTAACTGGATATAGAGAGATCTGGTCTTTCAGGTAGCATAGTGCCTAAGGCACTTGACTGCTAACCAGAAGGCTGGTGGTTCAAACCTACCAGCTACTCCTCGGAAGGAAGATGGGGCAATCTACTTCCGTAGTGATACTGCCTCGGAAACCCAAGGAGGGGTCGCTATGAGTCA
>NW_006921610.1:8287615-8295641 GCF_000298275.1 Orycteropus afer afer | reverse complement strand
TGTTCCCAAATGGCATTAGTTAGCAATGAATCATGTAGGGAAGGGAAGGGAAGGCTGCTCTCTTTATATCAGAAATGCAGATTTCAGTATCATACAGTCCCTATCTGGGCTTCTTAATTTATCCTGCCTAATGTCTGAAACACGGCAGCTCTGGTAGCGTAGTGCCTAAGGCACTTGACTGCTAACCAGAAGGCTGGCGGTTCAAATCCACCAGCCACTCCTCGGAAGGAGGATGGGGCAATCTACTTCCATAGTGACACTGCCTCAGAAACCCAGGAGGGGTTGCTATGAGTCGAGTCCGACTCCACGGCACATAGTAACAACAACAACATCTGAAATACAGACATTTATGAACTTTACTATATATGTTAACCAGAGTGTTGAAGGCACACATTTCTGTATATTGCATTACAAACACTCATTCAGAATTCATAATGCATATAAATTAACACAAAGAATTTTAAAGTACTTAGGAAAAAAAAATCAAAATCAAACTCACTGCCATTGAGTTGACTCTGACTCATAGTGACCCCCATTGTGTTTCTGAGGCGGTAAATCATTAAGGATGTAGATTGCCCCAGCTTCCTTCCGCAGACCAGCTGGTGGGCTTGAACCACCAACCTTCTAGTTAGCACTCAAATGCCTTAGGCACTATGCCACCAAAAATTTAAAATGTATTTTAATGTAAATTTCTAACAAAATAATTTATAAAAGTGCTATCCAAAGTATTCACCCCACTGAACTCATTTATTCATTTAAACCAAAATCAAGCTAGGCCAAATACATTACCGTTCTATTTTAATTAATGCTTCTGTTTTGAGAGTACCACATACTTCTTTTATACAATTCCCTTTCTGTCCAGGTATGGCTACATAATCACCTTAAAACATGGCCAACATTGGTCTAGTCTTGTCAGTCACACTTTTAGACTCTTGCTTAATATACTGTGTTTTATTACAGTAATACATCCTGGCTAATTGTTGCCACATTAATCTTAATGTACAGCTCTGATCAAACTGCTTTGTTGGGTAAAATTCTCAATGAATTACCCCACTTTAAAGAATAATATCTAAATGATCAGCCATTCCCTGAAAGTTGGGCAATCTATTTCCGAAGTGATACTGCCTAAGAAACCCAAAGAGGGGTCACTATGAGTCGGATCTGACTTGACGGCACTGAGTTTGTTTTTTTTTGATCTAAATCCCCAAGTTTGGTAAAATTACTTTCTTAAGCAAAATCCTCAATGACTTATCCCAATCTAATGGAGAAAGTCTAAATTATTGACTTTGTATTCAAGGTTATAACTTGGCCTCAAGTTCACACATCTCCCACTAATCTTCACAAATCTTATATACAATCAGGGAGAAGGGACATCCTGATTTTTGAAAGAAAAGCAGTTCTTTGAGCATCTCCTCCTCCTCCCACCCAAACCTCAGATATCTAAATCCTATTAATCTTTCAAAATTCAAGTGAACTGTTTTTCCCATTAGGTGATTCCCAGGTTCCTGATCTCCCCTCTATACAAAGCTCTGAATCTATATGGAAACCTTTAGTATAGCTTCTTAAATGAAATTTTTATTTTCTACCAGTCACTCCTGGGAAGGAAGGCTGGGCAATTTACTTCCGCGATTATACTGCCTCGGAAACCCAAGGAGGGGTCGCTGTGAGTCAGAGACGACTCGACGCCAGCACCTAACAACAACGTTTGTGCTACAATCAATCATTATCTCTGGCCTGTGTGAATAATATACCTTATTCCCATTTTGCAGGATCTGGAAGGTCACTACTTATAATGAAACTAAGCTTACAAAATCTTCAGTTTAACCAAAGACATAAAAAAAGTTTAAATATATGTAAATACTTAATGAAATAATGCTTTAAAAATATTCAAAAGTTGTTTGAGTTGAATCTCTATTTCTGGGAAATAAATACACTTCTAGTAAACAGTATGTTTATATTCAAACTACCTTCAAAGCACAACCTATTTTCACACCCCTTGCTCGCCTTGATATTTTAACACAGTAGTCGAATCAGCAGAAACATTATGCCACCAATGTGGCAATAAAACCGCCCTTCCATTACTTCACAAGTCCCCAAACTATTTGATTACGATTCTTACTTAACTAATTTACTCACATTGGCCATTTTGAACGCGGACAGCAGTCGCAAAATCTCTTTCCTTTTGGAAAGCTAACCCTGGAAAATGACAAAACAAAACAGGCTACTGACAAATTAAGCTCTAACATCAGACGGCTCGGGTTATGTTCACCATCTCCTACAGTGTGTCCCTCCACTACAACAGGACCAAAGCCCAAGCCCTCCCGGAACCGCGGGGAGCCCAGAAGTCGCCCACTAGGGCACAGAAGGAGAGTGCGCAAACTCCTGCCCTGAGGAAGCCCTGCAACCCTGAGGTCTCGGGTTTATGGCCGCTGAAACACAACTTGGACTAGCTCAGGGCGGGGAGTGCAAAGTTAGCGGCCAAGGTATAAAGTTCTGAGGTCCAAAGCAAGTGTTTTAACATAGCTCAAGGCTGTCTGGTAACAGACAGAAGGTTCCAGATGAGCTGAAGAGTGAGGAAGCAAAAAGTTACCAACGACAGTGACAGCATGGCTGGGGACAGCGACTAGGGAATAAGGGCAATACAAAGAGTGTGGCCCGAAGGTGGGCGAATTTGGAGGTTCTAAGGCAGGCGGGAACCGTCCATACCGGTAAACAACGACGACTCCAGCTGTCCCAGACCCTGACTCTTCCCGTCGCCAAAATGGCGGCGGCGACTGCAGCAATGATGGAGCCTTAAGCTGGTCGAGTGATGAGGCTGAAGAAGTTGCTACAGAGCGCATCGATGGGCAGAATCGTCGAACAGATGATGCGCATGCGTATAGTAGGTTGCCAGGCAGCCAACCTTATATTGCAAAATCTCGGGGGAAGAATAGGGGAGGGGCAGAGAGTGGGGCTGACCTGGGAGGTGGAAGGGGGACCTCCAGCGGTGAGTTGGTGAGTCGTTTGGTTTGGTTGACCGAAGTTATTGGACGATTATTTGATATATTCCTCCCGCTACAAACCTTTCTTACTGCCCCAGGAGATACAGTTTGCTGTTCTGTGTATCAGTTTATTTTGCATGAATCACTGGTTTTTGTGCTTAGGGCACTTACCTTTTTTCTTTGTGTCCCCAGCCCCACCACAGTGCCAGACCCATAGTAAGCTAAGTAAAATGTATTAAACGAATACTTGATAAAAGTGTATCATTTTCATTTATCAATTTAAAAAACTAAAGGGCATACTTTATTAAGATTTCTTTAATATTTACCTAATATCCTTTTTCTATACCAGGATTCCATCTGGAATACCACATTACATTTAGTTCTAACGTTTCCTTAGGCTCCTCTAGACTGATAGTTTTTGGAACTTCCTTGTTTTGATATCTTGACAGTTTTGAGGACTACTGGTCAGATATATTGTAAAATATCTGTTGGGATATTCCTGATGTTTTCCTCATGATTAGACTGAGGCTATTTTCTTTTTATTCTCATTGACCTTCCACTTTACCAAGCATGATACCCATCTCCAGAGAATGGTTCCTTCTGGCAATAAGACCAAAGTAGGTGAGGTGAAGTCTGGCCATTCACTTCCAAGGAGCATTCCGGCTGCAATTCTTCCAGGACAGATTTGTCCTTCTTCTGGCAGTCCATGGTATTTTCAGTATTCTTCACCAGTACCACAACTCAAAGGCATCAGCTCTTTTTCTATCTTCCTTACTCATTGTCCAGCTTTCACATGCATATGAAGCAATTGAAAATACCATGGCATATTAGTCTTCAAAGTGACATCTTTGCTCTTTAATACTTTAGTTTTTCACAGCAGATTTTCCCAGTGCTATATGATGTCTCGCTTCCAAGGAACATTCCGGCTGCACTTCTAGGATAGATTTGTTAGTTCTTTTAACAGTCCATGGTACTTTCAGCATTCTTTGCCAGCACCACAACGCAAAAGCATTGACTCTTCTTTGGGCTTACTTATTCATTGTCCAGCTCGCATATGCATATGAGGCGATTGAAAATACTATGGCTTGTGGCAGGCACACCTTAGTCCTCAAGGAGACATCTTTGCTCTTCAGCACTCAAAAGAGATCTTTTGCAGCCGATTTGCCCAGTGATATATGTTATCTGATATCTTGAATGCTGCTTCCATTGGTGTTGATTGTAGAACCAAGTAATATGAAGTCTTTCACAACTTCAATCTTTTCTCCATTTATCTTGATGCTGCTTATAGGTTCAGTTGTGAGAATTTTTGTTTTCCTTGTATTGAAGTGTAATCCATAATGCAGACTGTATTCTTCAACCTTCATTAGTAAGTGCTTCAAGTCATCCTCACTTTCAGCAAGCAAAGAGGTGTCATCAGTGTATCACAGGTTGTTGATGATTCTTCCTCCAATCCTGATGCCACGTTTTTCTTCATATAGTCCAGCTTCTCGGATTATTTGCTCAGCATACAGATTGAATAAGTATGTAAAAGGATACAACCCTGATGCCCTCCTTTCTTCATTTTAAACCCTGCAGTATCCCCTTGTTCTGTTCAAATGACAGCCTACTGATCTATGTACATGTTCCTCATGAGTACAATTAAGTGTCTGGAATTCCCATTCTTCTCAATGTTATCCACCATTTGTTATGATCCTCACAATCGAATGCTTTTGCATAGTCAATAAAACACAAGTAAACATCTTTCTGGTATTCTTTGCTTTCAGCCAAGATCCATCTGATATCAGCAATGATATCCCTCATTCCATGTCCTTTTCTGAACCCAGCTTGTATTTCTGGAAGTTCTCTGTCAATATACTGCTGCAACCATTTTTGAATTATTTTCAATAAGATTTTACTTGCATGCAATATTAATGATATTGTTTGATAATTTCCATATTTAGTGAGATCACTTTTTTTTGGAATGGGTACAAATCTGGATGTTTTCCAGTCAGTTGGCTAGGTAGATGTCTCCCAAATCTTCTGGCATAGCCAAGTGAGTACCTTCAGCGCGGCATCCATTTGTTATGGGTATTCCGTCACTCCTTGGAAGCAAGAATGGCCAGATTTTGTCTCACCTACTTTGGTCATGTTGTAAGAAGGAACCTTTCCCTGGAGAAGGATATCCGCTTGGTAAAGTGGAGGGTCAATGAAAGAGGGGAAGGCCCTCAAGAAGATGGATTGACACTGTCTGCAACATGGGCTCAGGTGTAGCAAGGATTGTGGAGATGGTACAGGACCAGGCAGTGTTTTGTTCTGCTGTGCATGGGGTTACTGTGAGTTGGAGACGACTCTACGGCACCTAACAGGAACAACAACAATATGGCATCTCATTTCTTGACTGTTGCTTCAACAAGATGGATTGACACAGTGGCTGCAATGATGGGTTCAAGTATAGCAAGGATTGTGAGGATGGCATATGACCATACAGTATTTTGTTCTGTTGTACATAGGGTAGCTATGAATCGGAGCTGACTCGATGGCACCTAACAACAACGTTTTTTTTTTTTTTTTTGGAAAGACCGGAGAAATAAAGGATCATTTTTATTATAGCATATCAAGGGTTGATACTATCAACAGGACTTAAAACTGTTGAGGTTAATCTTGATCATCTGGTTGACATAGTGTTTGTCAGCTTCTCCCATTTTAGAGTTACTTTCACCCCTCCCCCCAGCTTCCCAGTACTATACTCTGGAGGGAAGTCACTATGCGGCAGCCCACACTTAAAGGGTAGGAGTTATGCTGCATCTCCTTGAGGGATCAGCACTTAAATTGTTTAGAATTTTTCACAAGAAAGGAATTTGTCCCCATTTATTTATTTATCCAACTACCTATATCAGCATGGACTTATGGATGTATATTTTATACTTTGGGTTATAATTCAATGCTACTTTGTTTTTATTGCTCAAAATGTTTCAGATTTGGCCATGATGAGTTCTTCCACTTGGCTTCTGTACTCCTTTCTTTTTTAAAAAATACTTCTTTTCTGACACTACAAGATGTTCCAGGCTCAGCTTATATATTCCCTGACCAGTGCTAGATGCAGCCATTTCTCCTCAGGTTCTTTTAATTGGAGAATAGTATTAGGAACCAAAATTTGGGTGTTTGGGGTATTGTTGCTTCCAGGCCCTGTTAGCTGACAGAACAAGGAAATATATGTGTGTGTAGTAACCCAAGTATATATGCATCTACAAATATTTCTATATGTAATCATTTACATCCACATTAAACTAATCACGAATTCATGCCGATGTCTCTTAACTCTAATCCAGTATTGTCTGAATCATTTTAGCCTCTTCCCATTGTTCGTTTGTAACCTCCTATTCCACCCTTTGCTATCCATTTACTTAATCGTTCACTTTCCTTATACATGTACAGCAGTATCAGAATTGTTAATCCATGCCTCGAAAACTTTAACAACTAGCCCAAAACTAAATTCACTACCATCAAGTTGATTCTGACTCACAGTGACCCCCATTGGGTTTCCAAGGCTGTAAATCTTTATGGAAGCAGACCACCTTATCTTTCTTCCACAGAGCAGCTGGTGGGTTTGAAGCACCAACCTCCTGGTGAGCAGCCAACACCTTAAGCACTATACCACCAGAGCTCCAGTGTTGTGTGTAGGTTTGCCTTTAGTCTGAAAGACCCTCCCAAACCAACTCAAACGCTTAAAGACCCTACTCATTTCTAAAGTTACTTAGGTAACTTAGGTTAGCAACTTTCCTCTTCACTCCTTCAGTGAGATTATTTCAAATGTTTGTAAAGCAGTTTAATTCTTTTGTCATAGTTCACATTCCATTCTCCATAGGGATCTATTCCATAGCGATCTCATCCACCCCTTTGGGTTCAATTTCCATCTGAATTGGTATGACCTATTTACTGAGCTTCAAATACAGATTAATTATCTCTACTTGATTATTTTATTGCCATGCAAGATCATCATGTCATCTTTCATCCAAAACATGCTCCTTGTCAGGTGTTCCGTACTTCAAATAAATGCTGACCGGCTGGTCCAGAAGTCTGTCAGTTAGCTTTGACTACTTCTCTCCCTTACCCCTTATATTCAACCCCATCTTAGAGTCCTACTGGTTCTACTTCCTAACTATTTCTTGTAATAGTCACTTTTCTCCACCTGTCCCAGTTGCAGTCACCCAAGTGAAAACCACTCTTACCTTGCTTGACCTTTGCGCTACTTTTCTTTCCTATATGCACACATTCCTCTGCAGTCAAATCTAAGCTGAAGCTTGCCATTTTGTATTTAACCCTTCAGTTGCTTCTCATTACTTCTAGACTCAAATGAAAAATGCTTTACATGCTTTAACAAGACTCTACATAATCTGGATCTCTGCAGACCATCTTGTGTCACTCTTCCTTGACTCTCTACATCGTCCTTTCAAGTTAATGAACATGCCATGATTTTTCTCATCTTTCTCGCCTTTACAGTCTGGCCACTTTTGTTCTATGGAATTTTGCTTCTTCCTCTCCCTTTGTTGTTGTTGTTGGCTCATGGCCCTCAAATCATGATGATCCATGTGTTACAGAGTAGAACTGCCCCACAGGGTTTTCTTGCCTGTAATTTTTTTTCTTTTGGTAGATGCACAATTATTATTATTTAAATTTTTATTGTGATTTGGGTGAAAGTTAACAGAGCAAATTCATCTTCCATACAGCAGTTCTCATGACATTGACTGTAATTTCCCACAATGCAACAACTTCCTTCCCACTTCCTCCCCATAGTTACCTCTTTGCTCTGTCCTTCCTTCTCATGCACTCCTGCCCTCCAAGCTGTCTCCCTGTACATCCACAGCCCTTCTATTCTCCCATGATTGATCTCTCCAAGGAATGTATCTACCTAATGTAAGTGTTCTACCCATATGCTTGTCTTTTGGTTGGCTGGAAGGCACAGGAGTGAGTTCAATTCCAGACCTGAAGGGAAGCTAGGAGCCATAGTCTCAGAGGTTCCACCAGGCTCTATCAGACCAGCAAACTGGTCCCCCCCCCCTTTTTTT
>NW_006921610.1:8225942-8284790 GCF_000298275.1 Orycteropus afer afer | reverse complement strand
GGAAAGAAAGAAGGGGCAAGTTGTGATGAGAACAGGAGTAGAGGTGTACCCAGGACCCTCTGATAACACATACATGGGAACTAGGACAGCACAGGGGTCACAGAAGGCTTCTGATGGGACCACTGAGGTGGATGCTGAAGTTATTTGTAACTTTTTTTTTTCATGCCTCATAATTTCTTTCCCTATTTGAGTCACTTTTCTAGGTTATGTAACAAGATTTCTGGTTGAATGATGATTGCAAGCTTTCTGAGACAAGGAAGCATATGTTTTTCATCTTTTCTATGACAGGAAATCACCTGTCAGGTACAGGCAGGAATAAAAGGAGATGGTGATCAATGGCATGGCAGCAGGCTGTCAGGAATGACTTCATAGCCCGGGTGATGCTGCAACTTTATCTTGAAAGATGAGTAGGTGTTTGTCTGAATGCCAGGAAGAGATTTGGAGGAGTGAGGACATTTCAGCAAAGGAAGCAGTATGAATAGAGGCATAAAATCCAAAACACTATGGGCACTTTGAGGAATCTGTTGAAGGGATAGAGTTGGAGGTAGACAGGGGCCAGACTGTAGTGAGCATTCAATGCAGTACTGAGGTAGATTTAATCCTGGGAGCAATGAGAAGCAACTGGGCAGATTTAAGCAAAGACATGTCATTATTAGATTTGTGCTTTAGAAAGATCCTGTAGTTGCAGTGCAGAAGTTAGGTTCTTGAGGGCTGCCATAACAAAATACCACAAGCTGAGGTGCTTATAAGAATAGTAATTTATTGTCTCACAGCTTTGGAAGCTGGGAATCTGAGATCAGGGTGTTGGCCAAGGTGATTCCTTTTGAGGCTTTGAAGGCAAACAGTTCCATGTTTCTGGTACCTCTAGGTGTTGTTTGCCTTGCAGCAACAGTGTCCACATGGAATCCTTCCTCTGTCTCCCTGTCTCCTATTTTATAAGGACACTTGTTGTTAGGTGCCCTCAAGTCGACTCCGACTCATAGTGACCCTATGTACAACAGAACGAAACATTGTCCAGTCCTGTGCTAACCTCACAATCCTCACAAGCCCATTGTTGCAGCCACTGTATCAATCCATCTGGTTGAGGGCCTTCCTCTTTTTTGTTGACCCTCCACTTTATCAAGCATGATATCCTTCTCCAGGGAGTGGTCCCTTCTGACACCATGACCAAAGTAGGGGAGACGAAGTCTGGCCCTTCTCACTTCCAAGGAGTGTTCTGCCTATACTTCTTCCAGGACAGATTTTTTCATTCTTCTGGTAGTCCATGGTACTTTCAGTGTTCTTCGCCAACATCACAACTCAAAAACATCATCTCTTCTTCAGTCTTCCTTATTCATTGTCCAGCTCTCACATGCATATGAGGTGATTGAAAATACCATGGCTTGGGTTAGATGTACTATAGTCTTCAAAGTGATATCTTTGCTCTTCAGCACTTTAAAGAAGTCTTTTGCAGCAGATTTGCCCAGTGCAATATGTTGTCTGATGTCTTGACTGCTACTTCCATTGGTGTTGATTGTGGAATCAAGTAATACAAAATCTTTGACAACATCAATCTTTTCTCCATTTATTGTGATGCTACTTATTGGTCCAGTTGTGAGGATTTTCATTTTCTTTATGCTGAGATGTAATCCATACTGCAGACTGTAGTCTTTAGTCTTCACAAGCACTTACTGGTGAAGTATAAGGACACTAATCATATAGAATTAGGACCCATCCTACTCGAGTATGTCCTCGTGTTAACCTAGCTGACAACATCTTCAAAGACCCTATTTCCAAAAAGAGGCCCATTCACAGGTACAGGGATTAGGACTTTAATATACCTTTTTTGGGAACACAATTCAATCCTTCATAGGGGCTGTAGGATGGGAGGTGGCTCAGCTGATAGGAGATCATCACTGCATCCATGAGGGAGAACATGAGCACCTGAGGTAAGGGGGTAAAATGTGTTTAGAAATCAACAGGGGAGAGCCATCCATTGGTTGCAGTAGATAAGCAAAATGGAGAAGCTGAAGATTCTTCCTAAATTTTTCACTTAGGATATTGGGTAGGTGGAGCTGCTTTGACTAAAATTGGGAATTCAGCAGTATTAATATTTGTGGAATATATGTTGTGTGGCAGGAGCTTGAACAGGTATTTTTCTCATTATCTATTTTAATCCTCATAACAATCCTAGAATAGGAGGTGTTATTATACTCATGTTATAAATGAAGAAGCTGAAGCTCCTAGGGCTGAATTTGAATCTAGGTCTGTTTGATTAAAAAATAGTGTTCTCTTTCCTATAAGATATTGCCTTGTAGGAGGATAATGGGTGTGAGGAGAAAGATAATGAGTTTGCTATTTTGGGCTTATGATGCCTGATGGTATTCATGTCAAGTTGTCCCTTTGTCCTTTGAGAGTATGATTCTAACTCAGGAAAGGGGTTTTGGTGATAGATAGAGATTTGTCATATGGATAATAGTTAAAGCCACCCAAAATACGAAACCCATTGCCCTTGAATTGATTTGACATCCAGTGATCCTATATTACAAAACAGAACAAAACAAAACTCATTGCCATCAAGTCAATTCCAATTTATAGTGACACCCTTTGAGTTTCCGATGTGGTAAATCTTCACGGAAGTAGATTCCCCACTGCCCACTCTGCCTTCCGCAGAGGGGCAGGTGGGTTTGAACTGCCAATCTTCTGGTTAGCTTCAAATGCCTTAGGCATTATGCCACCAGAACTCCTTTAATGATCCTATAGTACAGAGTAAAATTGCCCCATAGGATCTCCAAGGTTGTAAATCTTTATGGAAGATGACTGCTACATCTTTCTCCCATGGAGCTGCTGATGGGTTCAATCTGCTGACCTTTTGGTAGTTATGGGCTTTAACTATTGTGCCACCAGGGCTCAGGAGGCAACTCCTTAACCTAGAGCACATTGATGGGATATGGGGGTGGGAAAGAGGTCTTTGAAGCCCTTGAAAATGTATGCAAATTTTTGTATCTGTGAGTAGATACAAATTTCTAAGGAGAGAATGCATAGCTTCTTCAGATTATTAAAGGAGCTCATGATTCTGAATAGCTCAAGAACCACTAGTGTAGAGAATAAAAGGAAGAGCATGAAACTCAGAACTCTAGAAACACTAGTTGAAAAGTAGCAACAGAGAAAACACGAGCAAAGGAGACAAGAAAATCAGGAGAAAGAGAAAACATTGTAGACATTGTGAAGATGACTGCTTAGTATTATTGGATGCTACAAAAGGTCTTATTAAGGGCCCAAAAGAATCCAGGCTATTTGATGGATGTGGCAATGGTGATTTTGACAGAGGTGTTTCAGTGGAGTGGTGGGAGATGAAATTTTGGTCACCGTGGATGTTCAAAGGGTGAAAAATAAACCTCTTGAAGACAAACACTTGGTTCACTCTGTTCTTGGAACTTCACTACCAGAAGCTGCCACAGAGAGATGATCAATAAATATTTGTTGAAAAGTGAATGGATGAAGTAGAGACAGGTACCATTAATAACAGCTGCTCTTTGTCCTGTTTTCAGGCTACATAACATGGCTATGTAACATCTATCTTTCCAACAACTCTGATGGGGACGTTGAAGTGTTCACCTTTAATAAATTTAGAAACTGAGATGCAGAGAGGCTAACTCTGTTGCCCAAGGCCTCAGAACTAGTACCTAGTGATGGATATTAACTTCACATTTGGGTATGTCTGGCTCCAAAATCTCTCTTCTTTCTACTACATCAAAACTAAGGAAAAGAAAGATAAGTGAGTAGCTGTTTCCTAACTTTTCTTCCAATCTTTCCTTATCCATTTGTCTTCTCTTTTCACTCCCTCTTTAGTTGTTCTTGAGGGAACCATGGTAGCACAGTGGATAAGTACTTGGCTGCTAAAGGAAAGATTGAAATTTGACCCCACTAACCACTCCATAAGAGAGAAAATGTGGCGGTGTGCTTCTAAAAAGAACACAGTCTTGGAACCCCTATGGGACAGTTCTACTCTGCCTTATAGGGTTGCTATGACTTGGAATCGACTCAATGCTAATTTTTTTTCTTTTTTTTCCTTTTTACTTCTTACTCACTTCCGTAGTGATACTGCCTCGTAAACCCAAGGAGGGGTCGCTATGAGTCGGGGCGACTTGACGGCACGTAACAACAACAACAACATGACTTGGAATGGACTCAATGCTAATGGTTTTTTTTTTTTTTTTCTTTTTACTTCTTACTCTTTGGAGACAAAGCAGAGTCTCCATCGAATTATAAAGGGGATTAAATTACCAGATTAGGAAATGATTCAGAGGCTAATGTGCAGTGCAAGGAGCTCTGCTGTTGTAGTGCCTAAGGCATTTGACTATTAACCAGAAGTTTGGTGGTTCTAACCCACCAGCCACTCTGTGAAAGGAGGATGGGACAATCTATTCCATAAAAATTTACTGCCTCAAAAACCCAATGGGGGTTGCTATGAGTCAGAATTGACGCTATGGCAGTGAGTTTGTTTTTTTGGAATGTGTAATGCATGGGGTTTTCTTTCTCATTTTATTCTCACAGCTGTCTGCATTAGTGCTTTATGATAAACATATGGCTATCTTTTTATTCCAGAAGCTCTGGTCCTGAACAACAAAGGACACATACTTAAGCAAACTCAGGGAGACAGAATCATCACTAAATGCTCATCCTGGAAAGACTATGGCATTAGAGCTAGCTCTCTCCATGAAGACAATGGGATTATAGAACTAAAAGAGACAAGAGGGAATATTTTCTGCTTAACCAAGCATATCTAAAGCACATGAAAACATTATAAGTTTGGAGACAATATCCTGTGTTATTTTAAGAAAAGGTAGCGTGGAACTATTACCTAGTTGCAAGAAAATAACATCTTAAAGAAGGATAATATTAATAAAAAAGGGTATGAATAAAAGAAAAAGTATGAGGATACTTGGGTTTTGTTCCTTAACTTGGTCACAGAGCAATTTTGTTGAGAATACCCCTTTGTAAATTGTCTGTATGGATGCTATAATAATAACTTTTTTTGTGTTTCATGTAGTAAGACAATGCTATGCTCTAGCCAGGAGCTCTGGTGGTACAGTGGTTAAAGCATTTGGCTGCTAACCAAAACGTCAGTGATTCAAACCCACCAGCAGCTCCATAGAGAAAGATGAGGTAGTCAGCTTCTGTAAAGGTTTACAGCATTAGAAACCCTATAGGGCAGTTCTACTCTGTGCTATAGGGTCACTATGAATTGGAATTGACTTGATGACAGTGAGTGGGTATGCCCTAGCCATTTCTAGAAAACCCAGTTTTCCTGGAAGTTCCTTGTACATTCTAGCCATCCATCACTATATGGTAATACACGAGTGTTAGATAAGGCATGAAACAGTGGTGGCTCAATGGCAGAATTCTCTGCTTCCAAATGGGAGAGCTGAGTTGGATTCCTGGCCAGTGCACCGCAATCTCAGCCATTCCTTTGTGCCGGTGGAGGCCCGTGTGATGCTGTGATGCAGAACATGCTTCATCTACTTCCAAAAATCAGCCATTGCAAACCCTGTGGATCACAATGGCCCAGTTTGCAATGCGTCATGGGGATGGCACAGGAGCAGGCAGTGTTCTGCTGTGCACGGGGTCACTGTGAGTTGGAGGCTGACTTGATGGCAGCTAATACCATCACACAACAATAAGGCAGATAGTCTTCCTTTTCCTACAGTAAAACCCTTATCATTAACACCATAAGGGAAGAGGAGCCCTTTGACTAGTATTTTGATTTTTAGTTTGAATGTGACTCATACAATCTATCACTGGACTTTAATTGTGGTATCAAATATAATTACTACCTATCTTTTCTATTTTTCTGTGCTCTTCATTAAAATGGGTGCAATAATATAATCTATCTCATGCATATCTTGAGAATTACACGAGATAATACATATAAAGAATTTAGCGGAGTATCTGCGAATATACAGTAAATGTATATCATCATCATCATCATCATCATCACCATGATTATCATCATTTAACCCTGAACTCTCAGATTCATTTGCTGTTGAGTTGATTCCGACTCATGGATTGTCCAGGTGTGTTCAGAGCAGAACTATACTCTGTATGGCTTTCAATGACTGATATTTTGGAAAGCAGATCACCAAGCCTTTCTTCTGAGGCACTTCGGGGTGGACTTGAACTGCTAGCCTCTTGGTTAGCAGCTGAGTGCATTAACCATTTGCATCACTCAGTGACTCTTCTTTCTTGTAGGGAGGTGATAATGAAGTATGGAGCTTTGCACCGTGCTCCATACAGTTGCACAGTGCTCACAGGTGTAATGCTGCCTTGAGCCTTTCAGTCTCTTTGGTACCAGGAAAGGAGTTGGTCTAGAGAGGGGCAGGCAGGGGCCCAGGTTGGACTCCCGGAATATTGGCCTACTTTATTTCTAGCTACTTCTACTGTCCTTTAGGACTCAAAGCATGTGGACACAGTAGAGAATAGGAGCAAAGAAAAGTTTGAGTAAGATTTGTTTAATCACTGAGCAAGAAGCATCTATGAGTCACATTTTGTAAACTCAGAGGATTTGGGCGCTGGTGATTTGGCTACCTGAAGAAGTAGAAATGCTTAGGTTTAAAATGGGCTTATAAAGCTACCCAGTAGTTTGTTAAAAATGCAGACTCTCAGGCTCCAACCCAAACCTAATGTCTCAGAATCTGCATTTTAACAACATCCCCAGGTGACTCATAAGTACAAGGAAGTTTGAGAGGCAATGATAACCTACTGCCATGGAGTTGATTCCAGGCTATAAATCTTTATGGAAATAGATGGCTTCATCTTCCTTCTGCAGAGCAGCTGGTGAGTTTGAACCACCAACCTTCTTGTTAGCATCCAACTGCCTTACCAACTATGCCACCAGAGCTCCTCGAGAGGCAATGATAATAGACCCTTCAAGGAGGAAAAAAGGAGTTAGTAGGAATGGGGTTTGCAATCTGCAAATCACCGTGGATGTATGAATCATAATCTATGAGAGTGGGGGCTAAGAACTCAGCATTTTAACAAGATTCTCAGGGAATTTTGTGAAAACTAGAATTTGAGGACCACAGGTAAAAGACAAAACCTGCAGTACATACTATGAACACCAGCTGTCACTACCTGACAATTTAAAAACGACCCTGATGCCTAACAGTAAAAGGAATTTGTACAAGAACATTTTCTAACTTTGAAATGTAAATATCGAGGGGAAATGAACCTTGAGTTAAACTGATTTAGATTATTCTGTGATTTTATTAAAAATCTCTAGTACATGTGAATGGCTTACAAAGAATAATGGTTGTAGATTTAGAGATTTTGGGTACATATGAATAAAGCTACATTAGAAGAATAATGTGTCACTGTACCTGGGGGAAATAAAGTGAATGGTTTTGTGGTTTTGAAAAACCAACCTGGATCCAAGAGACTGACGGTATGTGTGGCAACTAAGTGACTCTCTCTGAGAATATCTTTTTAGTTTCCGGGTGTTTTGTCATGATGTTAGTTTCATAGTGGGTTTGCCAGAATTTTAATTTTCATCTACAGTTCAAGAGTTGAAAGTCTGGTGTCATACCCAGGTGAACTTTTTATTTGTAGACACTAAACTGGGAGGTCTAGATTTGAATTCTAGCTTTTCCTATAGCTGTGGTGGTGCTGTGATTAAAACATTTGGCTACTAACCAAAAGGTTGACAGTGTGAAGCCACCAGCCATTCCATGGGAGAAAGATGAGGAAGTCTGCTTCTGTGAAGATTTACAGCCTTGGAAACACTATGGGGCATTTCTACTCTGTCCTTTCAGGTTGCCATGAGTCAGAATCGAGTCGATGGGAGTGGGTTTGTTTTTTGGATCCTATGTGGATCACAATGGATGATTCCTTAATACCTCTGAACCTTGAAATGGGCATAAAAATATCCATGTAAGGTTGTCATAAGAAGGATCCATATAATATAATAAATTTAACTTATAAAGCATTGAAAATGCAAAATATCATTGGAATGCTCACAGTGTTGGGCCATTGCTTTGCTACTGATTTTACAATGTTGGCCCATTGCTTGGCTATTGGTCTTTGGAAGCCCACCAAAGAACAACTTCCATAAAAATGATTGCTAGGATACTAGTCATTTTCCTAACTAGTTCTTTTGTTCCACCCCAAGTAGGACAGGTAGATAAAATATCCAGTTAAATTCAAACTTCAGACAAACAATGTATCACATTTTTGCATAAATATGCACCAAATATTGCATGATTAATATGGCAACTCTAACTCCAAGGCAACTCTAAATTCTGCAGCCCTAGTACTGAGACAAACTAAGAAAGCTGTCCCATGTTAATATTTTTACACATTAACCTCATCACATTGCTCAAATCTTCTATTTTCCCAGGTATGAAAAAATACGACTCAAAGACCTCAAAGAATGTAGGCCTAAAAAATGCTTTGAGAGAAATTGTTGCCATCTGAAAACTCACATCTTCAAAAATATTCACACTTCCTATTTAGAAATGGCTCAAGCTTGTGCTTCAAAGATTACTTGGAAGAAAATAGAACTGAAAGAGTTACTCCTAGGAGTATTTTTGATTTTTTAGTTATAGTCTGTCAATGTTTGATCACTCATTATCATCTCTTTCTCTCTCCAACACATGATTGTAGGAATGAAAGGAGGGAAAGGGTGAACTCTAAAATGAAACAGTTCTAAAGCTACAGAAATGTTGGTGTTATGAAAAATTCTGATGTATATCTGGGATGGATTGCTTTTCATAATTATGTTTTGCTGCTTCAAGTAGTGCTATTAAAATAAGTAGCTTTTACATATGGAAAGTTCACACCTCAGTAATGGAGGGGAGCAACAAGAAGGAAATGTGGGAGTCAGGTTATGCTAAATGGCAAGAAAATCATCCTGCAATAGTTTACTATTTCAAAGCTGCAGATAAACCCCCAATTGTGAATTTATAATAAAATAAACACAGAGTTACACTTTCACTAGTATACCCTGAAGTAAAGCAAGGAATCATAGCTCAAGCCCCTATGTAATAGAAGACTTCATCCAACTGTAAGCTCCTGGAGGGTGACTGCTGAAAAATGTAGCATTTGGACTCAGCTCTGGTGGTGTAGTGCCTAAGGCATTTGACTGTTAATCAGAAAGCTGGAAGTTCAAACCCACCAGCTGCTCCTCAGAAGGAAAGTTGGGCAATCTACTTCCGTAGTGATGTTGTTGTTGTTGTTGTTATGTGCTGTTGAGTCAGGCCCGACTCATAGTGACCCCTCCTTGGGTTGCCAAGGCAGTATCACTATGGAAGTAGATTGCCCAACCTTCCTTCAGAGGAGTGGCTGGTGGATTTGAACTGCCAGCCTTCTGGTTAGCAGTCAGATGCCTTAGGCACTATGCTACCAGAATGCGATATCACCTTGGTAACCCACAGAGAGGTTGCTATGAGTCCGATCCTACTGGACAGCAAAGCGTAATGATAAAGTGGGAGCCCTGATAGCACAATGGTTAAGCTCTCAGTTACTAACCAAAAGTGGGAGTTATAACCCACTAGCCAGCTGCTCCATGGGAGAAAGATGAGGCAGTCTGCTTATGTAAAGATTTACAGTCTTGGAAGTCTTATGGGGCAGTTGTACTCTGTCCTATAGGGTCATTTTGAGTCAGAATCAGTAGGTTTGTGTTTTTTTTTAATGTCAAAATGGAGTCCTTGGGTGGGGCAAATAGTTAAGAATGCTCAGCTACTAACCAAAAGGTTTGGGGTTAGAATCCAGCCAGAGGCACCTCAGAGGAAGGCCGTGGCATCTATTTCTGAGAGGTCACAGCTGTTGAAAACGTTGTGGAGCAGGCAGGATGGAATAGGAAAGGGTCAATGGAAATGGTAATCACAGGGAGGAAGTGGCATGAGTGCTGCTACATTGTAGGGATGGGAATTAATGGCTTGAAACAAAATGTGTATGAATTGTTGAATGGAAAACTGATTTGCTTTGTAATTCATAATAAAAAATCCGTAATAAAAAGTTGGAAACAAAACAAAACAAAACGAACGCTATGGAGTGCAATTCTATTCTGAAACACATGGGGTCGCCAAGAGAATCCACTTGAAGGCAATGTTAACGTATACCAGCCTCTGGACACTAGATGGCGGTATAGGCCTATGTGACAATTTTAGGCCCTGTTTGTCGGTAGGCGTTGAATAGACGTGATGGCAGTGGCTTTTATTTTATTTTATTTTGGTTTGGTGGATTTGCGGTGGTCCTGGGGGCCAGTGTTAGTGATAGGCTGCTAACCACAAGATGGGTGCTGCAAACCCACCAACCATTCCGAGGAAGAAAGCTGTGGCATTCTGTTTCTGTAAAGATTTATAGCCTTGGAAACCCTATGAGGCTGTTCTACTCTGTCCTACAGGGTTGCTATGACTCGTGATCAATTTGATAGAAATGGATTTAATTTTGGTTTGGGTGGATATGCTGAAGTAGTGGGGGAAGTATTGTGAAATGAGGTTTTCTTTCCTGTTGTTAACACAGAGCCCTTCAATTTATGGTAGAGTGTTCTTTCAGCTATGATCTTATGAAACTTCAATACGGACAGGAACGGTGTCAGATTCACCTTTGAGGATTTCCTTCTTCATTTTTTCCCTGCCTCTCTAGGAGTGATTACTTCCCACTTCTGCAGAGTACTTAATTAGTCTCATCAGGCACCTATGTCCTATTTGATACCTGTGTCCAAATTTAGATACAGGGATGGTGAAGGTGTTTAATTGGCAGTTAGGGCCATTAGAGGGAGCCAGGAAAGCAGAGTGGTATTGCACTAAGGTGATTGGAGCAGTGTGTGAGCATAAGGATATGTTCCTGGACTGTGTGCTCCTGTCACTAAGAACATTTGCTAATCTGCTGACAAATTGCAATGGGAATATCCCTGGACCCACTGAAGGCCCAGGGCCCTGTCATTTGAGCAGAGCAGAGGCTTCCCAGGCCTACAGAAGTGTCGATGAGCACATTGCTCTTAGGAGTAAGGTTCCTGTTTTCTATGTGGGTAGATAATTAGCGACATCAGTTTCTATTTATTAATAAACATAAATATCAATGTATGTTTATTAATTGCTTATGGAAGCTTTCCATTTTGAAAAATCAGTAAGATGTTGAATGAGGTGAAGTTTTTCCTTATTTCTATGTTCCAAGGAAATTACATAAGTATCAAATGATCTTTGAAGCATATTTCCTGTTATTTTGGACATTTCTCTGCATTCCTCTTATATTTCTGCCCTTTCTCCTGCATGAGTGAAGCAGAATGATTTAGCTAGAGTTTGAACATGAAAGTTATCAAGCCTATGTTCTCAACCACAATCTGATATGCGAGTTATTTTCATGCCCCAATTCTTGTCCTTCTTATTCCTGTTACATGTTCAGTTTTATCTCTAGCTTTCTTCTAGCACGTTCCACTTTTAGTCAAGCAGACTATGCTTACTTCCACTTGAATTTTTCTCATCTTGTTATCACTAACTGGTGGGCCCCTTCTCCCTCCTTTACCTATATAAATAGTGACTGCATTTTCAATATTAAGCTCCAAGTCATCCTTTCCATGACTCTAACTAGCTATCTCTGGGTAATTCACTCTAGTCTCTTAACTTTCCTGAATTGCTAAATATTTTTGTGTTTTTGTACACCCAGGCACATGTGCACACATATAATTAGCTAGATTATGAGCCATTTGAGGGCAAGGAATACATCACTGGCATTTATGACTATGGTGTATACTGCATATATTCAATAGATATCCATCTTCATCTGTCTTGGTGAGCCAGGAACCTAGAACATAATTATTGCTGAGTAAATGCATGTTAAGGCAAGTGAAGAATTGGTTTAAACCACTCTGTTTAAGTAAATCTGTTAGTTTCTGACATCTATTGGGAAAAACATAGTAGTCATTAATATAGACTTTACAAGAGCCAACTAAAACTTCATCTCTTCCATGACAGTGTCTCTCGGTTAGTAAAATCCACACTTCTCCTCCTGATTCTGAATTATTAAAGCACCTTGTCATATCTACCATTATCATATCTATATTAGGCAAGTGCCTCAGGTTCATATCTGTGTTGTTGTTAGGTGCTGTTGAGTAGGTTCCAACTCACAGTGAGCCTATGTACAACAAAGCTAAACACTGCCTCCGTCTTGCACCATCCTCACGTTTGTTGCTATGCTTAAGACCATTCTTGAGCCACTGTGTCATTTCAACTCGTTGAGGTTCTCCATCTTTTTTGCCGATCCTCTACTTTTCCAAGCATGATATACTTCTTCAGGGTCTGGTCCTTTCTGAAACATGACCAAATTATGTGAGATGAAGTCTTGCCATCCTTGTTTTGAATGGGGTTAATAGTAGTGCCTTTCTCTTAGGGTTGTGATGATCAAATGTCTTCATACATAGAAAATACTTATAACCTTTCCTGGAATATAAGAAATCATCAGTAGATATTAGTTATTATTATTATTATTGGTATACTTATAAGATTGTTAATTGCTTCCTGTGCTTAGAATCTGTTTGACCAACTACATTATAAAATCTTCAGGGAGAGGGCTCTTCCTTTTAATAATTGTAAATTCTGTAATGATGTTCCTTTCTCATTCCCAACATTGATAATCTGTGTCTTCTCTCTTTTTTTTTTTCTTGCCCTGAATAGAGGTTTATCAATGTTATTGATTTTTCTCCTAGTCATAGTATATGTTCTCACTGATTTTTTTCTATTATTTTTTCTGCTTATAATATTATTTATGTGTGCTCTTTTCTTTATAGTTTACTTCCTCCTTCTTACTTTGGGTTTAATTTTCCGTTCTTTTTCTAGTTTCTTAAGATGAAAGCTTAGATAATTGATTTGAGACCTACTTTCTTTTCTAGTATAAGCATTTACAATAATTTTCTCTCTAAACTCAGCCTTGCTTAGATGTATTTTCATATTAATGTTATATTTTCATATTAATTCAATTCAAAATGTTTTCTATTTTCCCTTATGGTTTCTTCTTTGTTCACATATTTAGAATTGGGTGTTTTGTTTTCAAATATTTTGAGGTTTTTATTTATTTTTTTGGTTCTCTTAAGTGATTTCTAGTTTAACTTCTGTCACCAGAGAACATATTAGTATGATTTCAATTCTTCTAAATTTATTGAGACATAATATGACCCTGAATATAGTCTAGTTTGTTAAATGTTCCATATGTGCTTGTAAAGGATGTGCATTCTGCTGTTTTTGAGTAAAGTATTTTATAAATGTCAGTTAGATTAAGTTGATAACATTAAGTTGATAGCATTATTCAAGTCATCTATAGCCTTCAGATCTTCTGACTGCTTAGCCTATTAATTACTGAGAGAGATGTATCAGTCTCCAACTATAACACCAAGATTTGTCTATGTCTTTTTTTCAGTTTTATCATTTTGTGTCTTGTAATTTGAAGTTCTTTCAGTGCTTACACATTTAGGATTGTTATGTCCTCTTGATGAATTGACCCTTTTTATCATTATGAAACATCCCTCTTTGTTGATGGTAACTTTCTTGGTTCTGAAATCTACTTTGTTGTTGTTATCGTTATTTGCCGTTGAGTCGGCCCCGACTCATAGCAACCCCTCCTTGGGTTTCCGAGGCAGTATTTCTACGGAAGTAGGATTGCCCAACCTTCCTTCTGAGGAGTGGCTAGTGGGTTTGAACCACCAGCCTCCTGGTTAGCAGTCAAGTGCCTTAGGCACTATGCTACCAGAGCTCCTGAAGTCTACTTTAGGAGCCTGGATATCTGATGTTAAATATCACCACTCAAATTTTCTTTTTATAGTGTTAGCATGATATATCATTTCCATAGTTTTTTACTTTTAAACTACCTATGTTGTTACTGATGATATGGAAGGAAGAAGTTCAAGCTGCACTGAAGGCAATGGCGGAAAACAAAGTTCCAGGAATTGACGGAATATCCATTGACATGTTTTAACAAACAGATGTAGTGCTGAAGGTGCTCACTCATTTATGCCAAGAGATTTGGAAGACTTGGCCACCTGACTGGAAGAGATCCATATTTGTGTCCATTCCAAAGAAAGGCAATCCAACAGAATGTGAAAATTATTGAGAAGTATCATTAATATAAAGTGCAAGTAAAACTTTGCTGAAGATAATTTAAAACCAGTTGCAGCCACATATTATTTGGAACTTCTGAAATTCAAGCTGGATTCAGAGAAGGATGTGGAACAAGGGAAAGCATTGCTGATGTCAGATGGATTTTGGCTGAAAGCAAAGAATACCAGGAAGATGTTTACCTGTGCTTTATTTACTATGCAAAGGCATTCAACTGTGTGAATCATAAGAAATTATGGATAACATTATGAAGAATGGGAATTCCAGAACACTTAATTGTGCTCAGGAGGAACCTGTAGACAGGAGGCAGACATATGAACAGAACAAGGGGACACTGCATGGTGTAAAATTAGAAAAGGTGTGCATCAAGGTTATATCCTTTTGCCATACTTATTCAATCTGCATGCTGAGCAATAATCCGTGAAGCTGGACTATATGAAGAAGGCATCATCAGGATTGAAAGAAGATTTATTAGCAACCTGTGATATACAGATGATATAACCTTGATTGCTGATAGTGAAGAACACTTGAAGCACTTACTGAGGAGATCAAAAACTGCACCCTTCAGTATGGATTACACCTCAATGTAAAGAAAACAAAAATCCTCACAACTATACCAGTAAACAACATCATGATAAATGGAGAGAAGATTGACTTTGTCAGAGATTTAGTTTTATTTGGATTCACAATCAATGGCCATGGAAGCAGCAGTCAAGAAATCAGACAACGTAATACACTAGGCATATCTGTTCCAAAAGATCTCTTTAAAGTGTCAAAGAGCAAAGATGTCATTTTGAAAACTAAGGTGTGCCTAACTCAAGCCTTGGTGTTTTCACTCACTTCATATGCATATGAAAGCTGGACAATGAATAAAGAAGATTGCAGAGGAATTGATGCATTTGAATTGTGGTGTTGGTGAAGAAAACTGAAAATACCGTTGACTGCCAGAGGGAGCTCTGGTAGCATAGTGCCTAAGGCATTTGACTGCTAACCACCAGCCACTCCCTGGAAGGAAGGTTGGGCAATCTGCTTCCATAGTGATTGTTGTTGTGTGCCGTCAAGTTGGCCCCAATTCATAGTGATACTGCCTCAGAAGGAGCTCTGGTAGCATAGTGGCTAAGGCACTTGACTGCTAACCAGAAGGCTGGCGGTTCAAACCCACCAGCCACTCCTCGGAAGGAAGGTTGGGCAATCCTACTTCCGTAGTGATACTGCCTCGGAAACCCAAGGAGGGGTCGCTATGAGTCAGGGCTGACTTGACGGCACATAACAACAACAACAACAACTGCCTCAGAAACCCAAGGAGGGGTTACTCTATGAGTCAGGTTTGACTCGATGGTAATGAGTTTGGTTTTTGGTTTTGGCCAGAAGAACAAACTAATCTGTCTTTGAAGAAGTACAGCTGAATACTCCTTAGAAGAGAGAATGGCCAGAGTTTGTCTCATTGACTTTGTTCATGTTGTCAGAAGGACCAGTCCCTGGAGAAAAGATATCATGCTTGGTAAAGTAGAGGGTCAGCAAAAAAGGGGAAGAACCTCAAAGAGGTGGATTGACACGGGGCTGTGACGATGGGCTCAAACATAGCAAGGATTGTGAGGATGGCATAGAGCTGGGTAGTTTTTCGTTCTGTTCCACATAGGGCTGCTGAGAGTTGGAGCCAACTCAACAGCACCTAACCACAACAACAGCAGCAATATTGTTATATTTAAAGAGAATTTCTTGTAGATATTGGGTTGGAGCTTTGGTGGCATAGTGGATAATGTACTTGGCTGCTAATCAGAACTTTAGTGGTTCAAACCCACCAGCTGGTCCATGGAAGGAAGGTGGGGCAATCTACTTCCATAAAGATTTACCACCTTGGAAACCCAGTGGGAGTCGCTATGAATCAGAATTGACTCAATGGCAGTGAGTTTTTTTTTTTTTTAAGTGATAATTTCTGTCTTTTAATTTGAATTTTTAGCACATATGAGTGTCTGTGTGTGTGTGTGTATGTATTTTTTTGTTTGTTTTAAATCACCCATCTTGCTATTTGTTTTCTATTTGTTCCATTTGTCCTTTCATCCTTTTTCCTCTTATCGCTTCTTTCTCTTGTGATTAACTAACTATTTTTCAAAATGCTATTTTATTTATATTGTTGGCTTATACCTCCTTATTTTATTTTTATTAGTTCCTCTTGGGTTTAGAATATACTCCTTTAACTTATCAGAGTCTGCCTTCAAATAACACTATGTCGTGTCATTATAGAACATTATAACAATATAATTCCATCTCTGTATCCTTTGTGCTATTGTTGTTGTATATTTTATTTCTATATATGCTGCAAATCCCATTCTACACTGTTACCATTTTTCTTTAAATATATAATCAATTTTATTTTGAAGATGATTTTAAAATATGAGACAAAATTTCTTTTATGTCTTCCCACATACTTACCATTTCTAGCTTTTTTCAAACCTTCATATAGATATAACTTTTCATCTGGTGGTGTTTTCCTTTTGCCTAATGAATCTCCATTAATTTTTTTTTTTTGTAGAAGTTCTATTGACAATTAATTCTTTTAGTTTTTGTTCACTGGAAACATATATACATATACACACACATATATATATATACATATATATGTGTGTGTGTGTGTGTGTGTGTGTGTGTGTGTATATATATATATATTCTTCATTATTGAAAGGTATTTTTCCTTGTGACAGAACTGAGATAGATAGTTTTACCTTTCACTTCATTTGGCTTGCATAGTTTCTGATGAGGAGTTTGCTGTCATTCATCTGTTTATTTCTCTATGTGGATTATGTCAAAATGTGCCTTGTTTCCTGGCTGATTTTAAGATTTTTCTTATCATCATTAGTTTTTAGCAATTTAATTATGTTGTGCCTTACCATGCAATCTACTTCTGAAGATTTTACTTGATGCCCTCGTATGTGGGGGTCTTCCCATTCTGGATGGAAAGGACATGAACTCTTCCTAGCCCTGTATGAGCTCCAGAGATTTTTCTGTGTATTCTTGTAGTTCTTTCTCTAGCCTTGGATGATATATGAGTATACATTATCAGAACTCAGCCAAAGTCTCAACTGGACCCCACTTCAGATCTTCAGAGCTCTCTCTTTGGGAATTCCTTTCTCTGTGATAAACCAGAAATGAAATCTACTGCCATCAAGTCAATTCTGACTCATAGCGACCCCTATTGGGTTTCCAAGGCTATTAATCTTTATGGAAGTAGATTGCCTCATCTTCCTGTTGTGGGGTAGCGGGTGGGTTATAACCACACATTCTACCTCCTTTGGCCTTTCTGAATTCTGATCTCTGCTTCTTCAACTCTGATGGACTGCTTAATTCTATGTTGTGGCTTTGAAACTGCTTCTAGGAAATGAGCTGGTGCAATTGTCAAGCTTCCTTGTCTGTTTGCTTTCTTTCAGTGATCATGGTCTTGCAATGCCTCATCTCTCTTGTCGGTAAACTATTCTTTCCAATATTGTATCTGGTTTATAACAGGGGATGATGTAGGGTGGCAAATCTAGCCATTTTGACTCCATTTTAGCCTGAAGCAAAAGTGTCTGTGGAGATACTGATGGAGCTGTAAAGTGCTACTTCCTGAAACTTTGTTCCTAACGATCAAAACGAACACCTCAGAGTTTATGATAGAAGAGAATAGTCAGTAAATTAATGATATATCCATTGCATGTATAAATGATCCAGTATTTCCCAAGAAATTATAAATAAAATGATCATATGGATCCTCTGAATTACAAGGCTATTTGAACCGTGCATCAGTTGTGGAACAATATCATGAAACAGAGTCCTTTCCTTCTAAATTCTCTACAAAAGTCGCAGTATTTTAGAAATTATTGCTTTTCTTTTTTTCATATGGAGTAACTGAAATCCAAAGGGGTGTTTTCTTCTAGCAGACAATTGGCAGGAAAGTCCAAAATAGAATTCATATGGCAGCTACCTTAATAGTTTGTGTAGTAGCTTAGGTAAATGAAAGACATTAATCTTCTGGCTTCAGATTATAAGATTATATATTTAACTTCCTAATGAATAAACACTTTATTATCCCTTTCAATTCAGTTTTGTTTAAAAACAGCTTCTCCTAGAGTTTTGCTTTGGTATGTTGCTTTAGCTTTGGCACAGCTCCCCAAGGATTCAGTGCAAAATTTAGTATCTAAATCTCTCTTAAAAAGAGTACAGCATTTTAATGAGCATAGTAATACTATTAAAAAATGATTTGAATATACATACACATGAATATAGGTATATAGCTTCAAAATCTATAAGAGATTATACTTTGGCATTTTCTTTTTATTAGTCTTTTAAAGTGCCTTGACTTTTTAAATAAAATTATTATCTATTATTGTACACTTACAAATATTTTTTGAGGCAATGATATGTAAATTATTTGATTTTTCAGTTTACTATGATTTTCCAGTGTTACATGGAATACTATCTTGGAAGGATATATCTGCTCTGTGGCAGTTTCAACTATGTAAAAAAAAAGATTCAAATCCCAAGGTACAATGTAATATCTTGGCTAAATAATTTTTAAAATATTCTACATAAAAGTATCTCAGGATCAGTAGGAAAAATTTCTTATATTGGCCAATTGCAAAATTTAACCATGGTTCTTAATAAATTTCTCTTTGACATGAATTTATAAATACCAATTATGAGTCTGCTTCTCTAAATCAAAGGAACTGTTAAAACCAAATGATCCAATTACAGGTTTATTTTAAAAAATGAATGAATAAGGAAAACTTTTTAGCTCCTTACGATGCTATCATTCCTCTTACAGAATGTTGGGGAAGTAACAGTCATCCTTTGATTAGGCTTATATACCTTGTCTTCTTTTTCTCTCAAATTTCTGGAGACTTCTGTTTATTAGGAAATGTTAGAAAGCTCCATGGGTAGTGAGAGATAACAGCTAAGCATTTCTGTGGGATTGAGTGATAGAGAAGCAGTAATGACTCAGATGGCCACTGTACCCGGAATTACAGTGCATGGGCTGTGCTTCTACTGTCTTACCATGAAGTGGTTCTCATGCTTAAGGGTTGGAGTCTAGGCTTTCACATCGGTAAAGGGTGAAGACATTAGTGTTTCTAGTAAAGCTAAACATTCATATGTATCAAGTGAGATCATGCAGTATGTATGTGTACATGTGTTGGTACATGTATATTTTTTTTTGCTTTTCCCATTCTTTTTTTTTTTTTAATTTTTATTTTAAGAGCTTGTTTTACATTCAATGTAACATGTACATTTAGTTTCATTCCCCATTCACCATGTCCAACCCGAACCCAGTCTCCTCCCCTCCCTACCATGCAACCCTCTCCCTGTGCCCCTCATATTTATGAACCCCTGTTTGCCCTGCATTTCCTCAATTTGAATGTTGGTCCTCTGGTGTTCCACGGTCTATTGCTGTAAGGGATGTATTACCATTGAGTGTGTGGGTGCAGCATCCTGGGTTGAGTGGTCTGCGTGTACATCTTGCTAACCATTGGGCCGAGAGCCCGCCCTGGGGGTGAGTTTTATTCCAGGCGCAGAATGTATTTCAGGGCCATAGTATTGGGAGCCTCATCAGATTTCATCTGACCAGTAATTCCGGTCATTATTGAGTTTTTGGATTTTGTTCCATGTTTTTCCTCCCACTCTATCCAGAATCTCCAGATTTGATCCTTTCCTGAGTGGTTGGCATTGGTAGCTGGGCACCATCCAGTTCTTCTGGTCTTGAGGGCCATCGTGTCCTAGGGTTGATTGCTTCTAAATGCCTTGGTGTTTTTTTTTTTTTTTTGCTCTCTTCTTCACTTCCGATACTAGGAGACCATTAGCTGCATGTTAGATGGCCGCTTGAAAACTTTTAAGACCGCAGTCGTTACTCACCAATGTAGGATGTGGAACAATTCTTTTTATGTATTTTGTTGTGTCAATTGAGTCTGGTGTCCCCCAGTACTATGGTCCTGAGACAGTAGATCTATTGGATCTCTCTCCCATAGTGTCTGGGTGTCTGTGAGGGATTACTCTCTGTCTGTCTGTCTTCTATTGTTTCTGTAAGGACTGGAGGTATTTTGTATCACTGGTGTCTATATAAGATTAGACTCAGCTGAATCTATCCTTGGTCTAGAGTATACTTGTGTTCACTGATCCCCATCTGATCATCTCAGGTGTTTATGTGTTTATCTGTATAGCCTAGTGTTTGATGTAATGGCAATGCAGTATTGTGGACAGATTGGTTTATATTAGCATCTGTCATCTATCTCTTATGTGTACAATTCAGTGTCCTCTCATTTCCTAATGTTATTATGGTGGTCATATATCCTTCTTGTATATCCCTCCCACTACCCATGTCAGCGTGTAGGCCCCAACTAGTACGAAATTAATCCCTCCACTTCCCTCCCCATCCCAGTAACCTACTAAGTGAGTTCCCTTTCCTAAGCAAACCCTTCTCTGTCTTTTTACAGTAATGGGCTCATACAGTACTTGTCCATCTGTGATTGACTTATTTCACTTAGCATAATGTCTCCACGTTCATCCACATTGCTAGATGATTTGCGTATCCCTCATTGTTCTTTAATGTGGCATAGTATTCCATTGTGTGCATGTACTGTAATTTGGTTATCCACTCATCCATTGATGGGCATTTAGGTTGTTTCCATCTCTTTGCTATGGTGAATTGTGCTGTGATGAACATAGGTGTACTTATGTCTGTTCGTGCGCTATCTCTCATCTCTTTAGGATATATTCCTAGCAATGGAATTGCTGGGTCAAATGGTACTTCTATTTTCAGTTTTTTAAGGAAATGCCATACCATTTGCCATAATGGTTGTACTATTTTACAATCCCACCAGCAGTGCACAAGAGTTCCAATCTCTCCGCAACCTCGCCAGCATTTGTTACTTTCTGACCTGTTGAACTTTGCTATTATTGCTGGGGTGAGATGATATCTCATTGTTGTTTTGATTTGCATCTCTCTAATGATTAATGATCGTGAGCGTTTTCTCATGTGTTTGTTGGCTGCCTGTCTGTATCTTCTTTGGTTAAATGTCTGTTCAAGTCTTTTGCTCATTTGTGAATTGGGTTATTTGTCTTTTTGGTGTTGAGGTGTTGAAGTTTTCTATAGATTTTGGAGATAAGTCCTTTGTCAGATATGTCATAGGCAAATATTTTCTCCCAATCTGTAGGTTCTCTTTTTACCCTTTTGATGAAATCATTCAATGCGCACAAGAATTTAATTTTTAAAAGGTCCCAGTCATCTAGCTTCTCTTCTATCTCCTGCACATTCTGGGTTATGCTTGACAGTCTATTTATACCATAAATTAGGGCTCCCAGATTTGCCCTTATTTTATCTTTGATGAATTTCATAGTTTTGGGTTTTACATTTAAGTCTTTGATCCAGCTTGAGTTTTGTTTTTGTGTATGGGGTGAGGTATAGGTCTTGTTTCATTTTTCTGCAAGTGGATATCCAGTTTTACCAGTACCGTTTGTTAAAGAGGGTGTCTCTTCCCCATTTAATGAGTTTTGGACCTTTGTTAAAGATCAGTTGTCCATAGATGGATGCCTCTATATCTGGACTTTTGATTATGTTCCATTGGTCTATCTGTCTATCATTGTACCAATACCATGCTGTTTTGACTACTGTGGCTGTATAGCAGTTCTTAAGATCTGGGAGTGTGAGACCTCCCACTTTGTTTTTATTCTTGAAAAGTGCTCTGCTTATTCGAGGTCTCTTTCTATTTTAGGCCTTTGTCGGGAGCTCTGGTGGCATAGTGCCTAAAGTATTTGACTGCTAACCAGTGGTGGTTCAAATCCACCAGCCACTCCTTGGAAGGAAGGTTGGGCAATTTACTTCCGTAGTGATACTGACTCAGAAACCCAAGGAGGGGTTGCTGTGAGTCGATCTGACTTGATGGCAGTGAGTTTGGTTTTTAGTTTTGTTAGGTTTATGTCCTATTCATGAGGAAGATTCAAGGTTGCTCATTTTAAGATGGTGTGTAAAATGATGGTTAGCAATCCTATTTTCATTTCACACTTACCATGTACCTAATGCCAAAACATCTGCTCATTTTTGTCAATACAGAAATGAATTTAGTCCAGTTGATTGCCTGGTGTTATGTACAGAAAACAGCTGGCTGGCTAATGGAAGTTTGGACTGTGGCTGAATTGGCTGGATATTTAGTGTCATGTGAACTGATGTTATGACTGGCTAGAGATGCAACAGAGACAGTTACAGGAAAAACCAGTTACATACTTGTGAAGTAAAACTTTCTGTGTGAAATCTCATTGGAAAGGATAATTGTTTCCTAGGCAGACTCTTGGAAACACTGAGGCCAAGCCAAGTTAGTCTCTGGTGTCCATCCGTTCCCTTTTCAGTTCCTTGCACTCTTGTGTCCCCTGCCTGGGCACTCAATATAATCAGAGTGCCCGTGCTCACTCTCCAATAAGCCACCTAGTTTTGGGCATTATGTCCCTGGGAAGGACCTACAGTCCCTGAAACTTTTAGCCATTGTCCCGCTTTCTCCTATTTGCTTTCCCCATCCAAACATATTTGTTTTAGGCCTGTCTTTCAAAGATCTGCTTTCTTTCGAGGTACCAGCAATCTCAGTCCAAATCAAATTCTCATGAAGATTTCTGTAAATTATATTGTGTTAACATTTATTTATTTATTTTATATCTCTCCATATGTAGAATGGGCCCCAATGGAGACTGGAATTGAGGCCTATCTGGCAATTTTTAATTTTGTGCTTGCCAGAAGCACATTTGCACAAATACTGAGAAATATTCTGGAGTAAGAAGTCAGGCCAGAGGAGCAAGACTCAGAAGAGAGCCTTGGCTTTTGAGGGGTGGGATGGGTCCACCGGCACCATGGTTTATGCCACTAAGAGTTGTTTCCCTTCCCAGCCCTAATGGAACATAGCTGAGTTTGTGGAGAGCAGACACACTCTAACTAAAAATTTAAAAGAAGTGAGAGAGAGAGAGAGAAAGAGAAAGAGAGAGAGAGAGAGAGAGAGAGAGAAAGGGAGAGAGAGAGGGAGAGTAGACTTTGTAAGTCCTGGAACCTAAGCAAAAATGCATGAGAATTACTCCAAAGCAGAACAGAAATGACATGTTCTTCTTTGCTGTGACACAAGTCCTTGTGTAATTTGGTTTCTTGAGGGTTCTATTTAGGGTCCACAGTGCTTGCAGCAATGGTCGCTGAGCCCAGCTGAGGTCATTGCAGGAGGCATCAGAAATGGGATTATTTAGGAGCAAGTCTTAGATACTCCCTAAATGTTGGAAAGGTGGTTGTGGAGGTGGGAGTTAGGGAGAGGGTGGAGATGGGTGGGAAGATGTAAGACCTGAGGGTCTCTAACACAAGGGGAGGTACAAACCAGAAAAATTTAAATATTGCCTTTTATGGAACTTTATTTGAACCCACATGTGGTAAGGCCTAAGAAAATTCAGGCTATACCTGTAATATATTTGGACTTAATGCACTGTGCCCAATATATAGATTGTTAGTGGCAATTTCATACCACACCAAAGGTAAGTTGGAGAAGAAAAATACTTTTAAGCAGTCTTTTAAGTATTCGTCAAATAATACTTCATAAATTTGCTTCTTATTCTGCTAGCTTTATTAGCTTAAGGCATGAGGGCTTGAAATGTCACCATAAAGTTTGTGACAGAGGCCTGGTTGCTGCTGGAGTAGAGAAAGTTGTGAAGTTCTAACACATCTGTGAAATCTTAGTAGATCTTTTCTAGCTCATAACTAACAAACTACAATGGAAATATATTTTTGTTTATGAAATGATTAAGCTAAAACGTCACTTAAATAATGGATTGCACTACTAACCATTCTCAAAGGGATCACATTAGAAGGTCCTGGATAGAATGGGAAAAAAATGTAGACAAAACTCAAAATCATAAAAAAGACCAAGCTTAATGGTTGGATAGAGACTGGTGGAATCCCCAAGCTATGGTCATTAGTAAGGAGCTCTGGTGGCATAGTGGGTAAGGCATTTGGATGCTAACCAGAAGGTCAGTGGTTCAAAACCACCAGCTGCTCTATGGAAGGAAGATGAGGCAATCTACTTCTGTAAAGATTTACAGCCTTGAAAACTCAGTGGGGGTTGCTATGAGTAGAAGTCTAGTCAATCATAGTAGGGTGGTCTTTAGATACCCTTTAGGCTACTCTGTTCCATATTCAGCCAAACAGTAAACAGGACTATGTTGTTGTTGTTGTTATGTGCTGTTGAGTTGGAACCGACTCATAGCGACCCCTCCTTGGGTTTCTGAGGCAGTATCACTATGGAAGTAGATTGCCCCATCTTTCTTCTGAGGAGTGGCTGGTGGGTTTGAACCGCCAGCCTTCTGGTTAGCAGTCGAGTGCCTTAGGCACTATGCTACCAGAGCTCCTAAACAGGACTACAAGGTGAACAATTACACTAGAGAGTTATTCTTTAGAGCAATCAACCTTTTGTAATTAAGAGGGTAACGTTTGCCCAAGGACAAAGTTCAGAAGGCAGGAAGGGTTAGAAAAGAAGGAGGAATGGAAAGGGAAACTCAGGGGGCAAGTGTGATGAGTGATGTTACATTGTGGGGATTGCAATCAGTGACATGAAACAAAATGTGTATGAATTGTTGGATGAAAAACTGATTTGTTCTGTAAACCTTCAGCCAAATCACAATAAAAAGTTTTTTTTTAAAAAAATGAGTACATCCAAGAAAACCTTATGGGACAGGTCTACTCTGTTACATGGGGCCCCTATGAGTCAGAATTGACTTAACTTGGTGGCACCCAACAACAACAATCACATTTAATGCAAATATGGATTATGCAAATATGAAGTACTGTGATATTAAAATATTAATAAAGTATAAATAAATAAATAATGCATTTTCTAATTGTTCTTACTAAGTTAATTTATTTAACAAAGGTTTACTCAGTGCCTACTATATGTATCATGCATTCTGCAGGGGTCAGGATAAACTTCCATGAATTCAGCAAATTTAAAGTCTAATGTAGCTAACTCTTGCTTAACTTTCTTTGTTATTTAACTGAGACAATGGCTGTTGTTGTTGTTGTTATGTGCCGTCGAGTCAACCTGACTCATAGCGACCTCTGCTTAGGTTTCTGAGGTGGTATCACTACGGAAGTAGATTGCTCAACCTTCCTTCTGAGGAGTGGCTGGTGGGTTTGAACTGCCAGTCTTCTGGTTAGCAGTCAAGTGCCTTAGGCACTACGGGACTGAAAAAACATAAGGCATCTGACAAGGCAATGCCATATTTATAAACGAAAAAAGAAAAGTTATCCCTAAGAAGGATAATATTTATATCATCTGAAAGTATGTTTCTGCTTGCAAGATTTGGATATATGGGTGCATATCTGTGTGTGTGTGTGTGTGTGTGTGTATGATATTACTTACATTCATGAGGGCCTTATATGGCTAAAGAAAGATTTTAGAAATGCAAACATCAAATATATAGGTTTCATCTGTTAAAAAAGAAAAAATTCCAGCTTTTATTTAAGCCACCAAAATTGCAGTCAGCTGCCGAGAGAGAAATAATGGTACAGATCCTGTTTACAAGGCATCTAGAGTTCAGCCATCAGATGGTTTTGGTTAAGATGTCGTTTCCATTCACGCTGATATTTCTATAAGACATTTTCTGTGGTCTGTGATTACCTCACTGTCCAGTGTCTTCCTCTTTGTTGTATTTTGACAGTATCTTCATAGTGAGACTTTTGGTTTTTGATCACCTTTACTGAAAGCCTATTCCTTAACAGGTTTCTGCCAGCTTATAGAATTGCATTCAATAATGGGAAGGATTGTGATTTTGAGATTTTTTCCAAAATTGCTTCTTTGGGCTCTTTCTATCTTTTTTCTAATTGCTGCCAGCAAGGAACTGGTATTAAATCTTTATCCTACCAAGGTAATAAGTATTTAAGTTGATAATGGATTTGTCCTCTCCACCTTGTTTATGGCTTTCCTGGAGTGAGAGTGCATTGGAATGTTTACTCTTTGTAGCTACCCTACCGGGATTAGAATAACAAGGTGACAAATCATCTCATGCCAAGCTAATATTCTTCCCTAAGGGAGTGTGCTAACCAGAAGGCTGGCGGTTCAAACCCAGCAGCCACTCCTCGGAAGGAAGGTTGGGCAATCCTACTTCCGTAGTGATACTGCCTCAGAAACCCAAGGAGGGGTCGCTATGAGTCAGGGCTGACTCGACGGCACATAACAACAACAACAACAAGGGAGTGTGCTACAGGATGAGGTGGGCTCTACCACACCAAAGATGGGAAAGTCAAGCTGTGCGTTTACAAAAGGGTCGGAACCTTTCTCACACATGTGTGCCAAGATGCATAGAAAGGAAAATCAGGGCTTCAAACTAGTTCATTCTGGTTCAACAACCTGTTGCAAATTTGCATTTCTACCCCTAGATATATTGAATCATAATGTACAGTTTAACAAGATTCTTATGTATTCATAGGAATCACCTAGGGATATATAAAAATCACCTGGGGATCTTGTTAAAAGTATAGATTATGATTCACTATATTTAAGGTGGAAATTCTCAGCAGGAATTGAATCCCAATGAACTGGTTCAAAGCCCTGAGTGAAACCGATTCTGTTAAGCTGAACTTCTTCCTTTTTTTAAAAATAGTTTATTGTGATTTGGGTGAAAGTTTACAGAGAAAATTGGTTTTCCATTAAACAGTTCATACCCAGTTTGTTTTGTGATATTGATTATAATCCCCACAATGTAACAGCACTGTTCCCACTTCCTCACTGTGTTTACCATTTCCATCCGTCCTTCTTTCTTATCCCTTCTTGCTTCTGAGCTCACAGTGTTTTGCTGGATAAGCATCTCTCTTTCCGTATACAGCTGCTGAATAGTTTTTCCATCTCTTAAAGAATGATGATGGAATCAAGATTGTATTATATGTGTAGCATGCTTTGGGTAGTATTGACATTTTCAGAATGTTAAGTTTTCCTGTCATGGGCATGGTGTTTTCTTCCATTTATATAGGTCTCAGTCACTGCTCGGAAGGAAGATGGGGCAATCTACTTCTGTAGTGATACTGCCTCAGAAACCCAAGGAGGGGTCTCTATGAGTCGGGTCAGACTCCACGGCACACAACAACAACAACAGCAACAACAACTTTGGTTTCTGGTAGTAGTATTTTGTAATTTTCTTTGTGTGAGTCTATTGTATCTCTGGCTAGATTTATACCTTAGTATTTTATATTTTGGGTGGCTGTCATAAATGATATTGTTTTCCTGATTTCATTTTCAGAGGTTTCTTTGATAGTATAAAGGAAGCTGACTGATTTTTGTATGTTAATCTTGTACCCTACCACTTTGCTGAATCCTTTATTAGGTCCAATAATTTTCTTGTTGAGTCTCTAGAATTTTACATGTATAAGATCATATCATCTATATATAGAGACAGTTTGACTTCTTCTTTGCCAATTTGAATGCCTTTTATTTCCCTTTCTTGCCTTTTTTGCTCTGACTAGTACTGCCAATATAATATTGAATAAGAGTGGTGATAAAGAGCATCCTTGTCCAGTTCCATTTGGAAAGGGGAATACTTTAATCTTTCTACATTGAGAATAACATTGGCTGTTTGTTTTGCGTATATGTCCTGAACTTTTTTTTTTTTTTCCTTGAACAGGAATGTATGTTGAATGGGTGCAGAAAGGCATCGATTGATATTACCATATGGTTGTTTTCCTTTGTTTTATCTGTGCAGTGTATTGTGGCTACTGTTTTTCTAATGTTGAACCATCCTTGCCTACCTGGTATGAATCCCACTTGGTCATGATGTATTATTTTTTGATATATCTTGGATTCTATTGGCTGGGATTTTGTGGAGAATATTTGCATCTGTGTTGATGAAAGATATTGGTTCACAGTTTTCTTTTTTTAGTGGTGTTTTTGCCTGGTTTTGGCATCATGGTTATGCTGCTTCATAGAAGGAATTTGAGACATTATTCTTTTCTATGTTCTGGAATAGTTTTTCAAAATGGTGTCAGATCTTCCCTGAAGTTTTGGTGGAATTCACAAGTGAAGCTTTCTGCACTTTTTATTGTTGGAAGGTTTTTTTTTAATGATCTGTTCAACTTCTTTTATGATGGGTATATTCAAATTTTCTATCTCAGATTGTGTTAGTTTGGGTAGGTGGTGTGTTTCTAAACATTTGTCCATTTCTTCTAGATTTTCAAATTTGTTGGACTACAGTTCTTCATCTCATTGCCATCAAGTTGGATCCAACTCATAGTGACCCCTCCTTGGGTTCCTGAGGTGGTATCACTATGGAAGTAGATTTCTCAACCTTCCTTTTGAGGAGTGAGTTTGAACCACCAGCCCTCTAGTTAGCAGTCAAATGCCTTTGACCTCCTACAGTTCTTCATAGTATTCTGTTATTACCCTTTTTATTTCAGTTCTGTTGTGACATCACCTTTTCCTTTCTTATTCATGTGTTTGTATCTTTTCCTATGTCAAATTTGCCCGTGTTCCGTCAGTTTTCTTAGTGCTTTCAGAGAGCAAACTTCTAGTCTGGTTGATTCTTTCCATTGTTTTTCTTTCATTTATTTCTGCTCTGAGCTTTCTTGTTTCAATTCTTCTGATGCCCATTTGCTTTTTAGTTTCTGTTCTCTTTTTAATTGTTTGAGATGTTGGCTTAAGGTGTTGGTTTTGGTTCTTTCTTCTCTTTTTGATGTGTGTGTTTCTTGCTATAATTTGTCCATCTGAGCACTGCATTAGTTTGTTTTACTCTATTATTCTTTCTTTTTTTTTCTCATTAAATATATCTAGGCAAGGGGACATGTGAGCTACTCTAGTCACTAGTTTGGCAGTATTGAGTCTCTTACCACCTTTCTCTGGTTGGGTTTGGTAATGGGGAGAGTATGAGCATGAGTCTCTGTTCAGGTAGAGCAGCAGAGGGCAGTTGTTGGCCACTGTCTGTCATTGATTCAGTGGTGTTGCAGAGATGTGGTGGCATTTACCCAGTGGTCAGGGTGGTGGGTGTGGTGGCTGGGTAGGGTTGCTGGCTCCTGAATGATGGAGAAAAAAAAGAGGGGCCAGAGAAATGGAGGAAGAAGAAGAAAAGAAAAACAAGTGAGAGGAAGAGGAGAAAATAAGAAGGAAAAAGAGAGAGAGAAAAAAAGTGGCTCCAGTGCTAGCTGCAAAACATGGCTGTGGTGGAAGCATTCATCACCACTTATAGAGGCAGCAGATGCTGATGCCACTGGTTGTGGATGTGGCAGAGAAGTGGTGACTGCTCTGTAGGATTGTGCACCAAAGTGTGTGGAAGTGGATGGGTGGATGTTACTGACCCCTGATGTGGCCTGAGTGTGATGCCCACTCTGGTGGAGAGTTACCACCTACTGTGATGGTAGCAGAGGCAAGTGTTGCTGAATGCAGAGTTGGTGTAGTTTTGGTGCCTGCTCCACTGCAGCACATACACCATTGACCACAGAGGCAGTACAGGTGAAGACTACAGCCTGTGGAGGAGGGGGCGGTGTTGTGCCACTCTGTGGTAGTGTGCACCGCCAGCTGCAGAGGGTTTGGGTGTACAGTGGTCAGCCCACAAGGGCATGCCTCATAGATGTGTGAAGTGGTGGTATGTGACATTTGATCTGACAGAGTGTACCATAGGTTAGCAGGGGAGTGGAGCAATGGATGGGGGGAGGGGCTAGGGGCTTGTGGGCAGGGAAAAACACCAGTTTGCGGGGGAGGGGCTTGACCGGATGCTAGGAGGATGGGGGTTGGAGAGGCTGTTCCTGTGGTTACTAGGAAGTTGTGCAGGCTAAGGGGGAACATCAAACCTCTCTGGTCACTGGATACTTTTGTGGGTGTTGGTACAGTCTTGGGCAAGTGGAGCTGGTTATCTGATTCCTGCTCTGATTGGAACGCTGCTTGCAATAATTAAAAATGACCATACTGTGCTAAACCAGTTGGCAATTCACCACTCCATATGTCTCCTTGTTCACTGTTTTCACTAAGTTTCTTCTTCTATTCAACATTTGATCTATTTCTTTATCCTTTCCTTCGAATCTCAGGATTCCAAAATTTTCATCTGCATGTGTTTCACTTGGTTTCTTAGGTATTTGTTGCAGAGGGTCTGGGTAGTATATCTGCCTAGTCTGCCATCTTGGATTCTTCTGTGCTATATTGATGCCTCCTGTGCTAAAACATTCAATGACAATCTTTTTGTCCAACTGCTCCCAAAATGCAGTTTTGGATTCCTCAGTGGGTTTAGACTTAAACTCATTGTCCTCATTTTCTTAAAATAAGAACTCCCAGGCACATGCATAAGAATGCCTGGTGGCACAACAGTGAAGTATTTAGCTGCTAACCGAATGGTTGGCAGTTCAAGATCTCCCTTTGGCTCCATGGGAGAAAAGACCTGGTGATTTTCTCTTATAAAGATTACAGCCTAGGCAATCTATCACACGGGGTTGCTATGAATTTAAAATGGACTCAGTAGCACCCAACAACAACAACAAGGAACTTATCATTAAACTAAACCAAACCAAACAAAACAGAACAGTAGACTCATCTATGAGTTATTTTTTTTCACTTTTCCTCTAAAAAAATGTAGAAAATCTTTAGCTAAAGCCATTCAAAATATTTAGATTCATTTAAATTTTATGTAGTAAAAAAAAAAAAAAAAAAAATCCTGTAGGTAACTACAGTTGTCTGCGTTAACTGGTCTTGATACCTAGCAGCATTTATATGGTCCAGGAACACTGAGACAGTTGCTGTGCAAAGCTTGGTCAGGAACCCTGGAGTTTTCATTTCTCCTGAGTCACAGGACCCATGCTTATTTATCACATCTATCTTTGGTAGTTGATTAGGACAAGAAAGCAGAGGAGAGTAAGCATTTTAATAGGGTTTTATTCCAAGTGAGACAGCCTGCGCATTATGTAGTTATTTGATTTTAATCCTACTGTATGATGCTGAAACTAACTATTCTGGATCTCACTGAAGTACTTGCCCTTTTCAACTGGAGGGAAAAAAAAAATGTGTTATTGACTTAAGGGAGAATGAAAAAGAAACCCCTAGTTTACCATTCTTTTTGGCTTCTTTTCTTTAGTGGGGATGTAGGGGAGAGAGAAAAAGAAACAAACCTCATGGAACATTCTCCTAGCTTCTTTTCCTGGAACCATTGAATATTAATTGGGGGGGGGACCATTAAAGTAAACCACATTTGCCAATTAAAAAAACAACTTGTCTCTATTTCTTCTATTCCTTTTAATTCTGAAAGGGACTGGATGGAATATGGGAGTACACTATGCATTTAGTTTTTCTTATATAGTCTGTGAACAATTCCAATAAAACTGCACAAAGCATTGTTATGCGTTAGCTTGTGACCCTGTGCAAGACTGAGTGTATATGCCCTTCAGGAGGCATTGTGTAAATGTTTCATTATCATCGCCACCTACCTTCTTCCTTTTATCTCATCACTACAGCAGATTTTTTTTTAACTAGACTTATATTAGGTAACAACCAAAATGTAACCTCTTCACAAGTATTTTTACTAAAGTTTTTCTAATATTTGTAATAAGCTATTTTATTTATAGAATACCTAATCAAACTTCATTATCTTCTTTGAGTCTCAGCTCTGTATACCAAAACCAAAAAACCCACTGCCATCGAATTGATTCTGACTCATGGTGACCCTATAGGACAGAGTAGAACTACCACAAAGGGCTTCCAAGGCTGTAAATCTTTATTGGAAGTAGATTGCCTCATCTTTCTCCTGTGGAACAGTTAATGGGTTCAAACTACTGACCTTCTGGTTAGAAGCTAAGTGCTTTAACCACAGTGTCACCAGAGCTCCTGCTCCATATACGAAAAGGGGTAAAACAGGTGCCATTGTCTCCAATGCATGGGGGTGTTTGAAGTCAGCTTTAGAGGGCAGCCTGGAGAGGTGAGCCAGATGCAGGGGTATTTCGAGGCAGCTTTAGATGCCAGCCTGCAAAGGTGAACTGGGCGTGGGGAGTTTGGAGGCGGCTTTAGACAGAGAACTGGAGGTGAGCTAGTCATGGGGGTGTTTGGAAGCAGCTTTGAGGGAGGCCCAGAAAGGAGAGCTGGGTGCAGGGGTGTCTGGGGGCACCTTTGAGGGAGGCCAGCAAGTGAGCAGAGTGGTTTGGAACAACTAAGGGGGATGAACTTTTCTGTCAGTTTGTCATCCGGTGGTGCCTTGTGTGTTGCTATAAGGCTGGAGGCTACGCCACTGGTTTTGCAAATGCCAACAGGTTTACCCATGGTGGACTGGTTTCAGCGGAGCTTCCAGACTAAGACAGACTCAGAAGAAGGAAGAAGCCATCTACTTCTCAAAGAATTGGCCATTGAAAACCTTATGGACATCAGTGAAACACTATCTGATATATTACTGGAAAACTTTATGAATAGCCCTGAAATATTGTCCAATACAGTGCCAGAAGATGAGCCCCTCAGGTCGGAAGGTGCTCAAAATATGACTGGAGAAGAGCTGCCTCCTCAGGGTAGAGAAAACCTTAATGATATAGATGGAGTAAAGCTTTCAGGAACTCCAATTGCTGATGTGGCATGTCTCAAAAAGAAGAAACAGCTGCAAACATCCATTAATAATTGGAACATGGAATGTATGAAGTATGAATCTAGGAAAATTGGAAGTGGTCAGAAATGAAATGGAACACATAAAGTTCGATATCCTAGGCATTAGTGAACTGAAATAGACTAGTTTTGGCCATTTTGAATCAGACAACCATATGATCTACTATGCTGGGAATGACAAATTGAAAAGGAATGGTGTGGCATTCATCATCACAAAGAATATTTCAATATTTATCCTGAAGTACAATGCTGTTAGTGATAGGATAATATCCATACACCTATAAGGAAGACCAGTTAATACTACTGTTATTCAAGTTTATGCACCAACCACCAAAGCAAAAGGTGAGGAAAATGAAGATTTTTACCAACTTCTGCTGTGTGAAATTGACCAAACATGCAATCAAGATGTGTTGATTATCACTGGAGATTGAAATGCAAAAGTTGGAAACAAATAAGAATCATTGGTAATTGGAAAATATGGCCTTGGTGATAGAAATAACGCTGAAGAATGCATGATAGAATTTTGCAAGACCAATGACTGACTCATTGCAAATACCTTTTTTCAACAACACAGATGGTGACTACACATGTGGACTTTGCCAGATGGAGTACACAGGAACCATTTTGACTACATCTGTGGTGAGAGGCAATGGAAAAAGTCAATATCTTCAGCTAAAACAAGGCCAGGAGCTGACTGTGGAATGAACCATCAATTGCTCATATGCAAGTTCATCTTGAAGTTGAAGACAATTAAAAAAAAATCTATAAGAGCCAAAATATGACCTTGACGATATCCCTCCTGAATTTAGAGACCATCTAAAGAATAGATTGGATGCATTGAACACCATTGACCAAAAACCAAACGAAATGTGGGATGTCATCAAGAACATCATAATGAAGACAGCAAGAGGTTATTGAAAAGACAGGCAAGGAAGAAAAGACCAAAATGGATGTCAGAAGAGACTCTGAAACTTGCTCTTGAATGGAGAATAGCTAAAACAAATGGAAGAAATGACAAGATGAAAGAGCTGAACAGAAGATTGCAAAGAGCAGCTCGAGAAGACAAAGTCAATTACTGTAATGAAATATGAAAAGACCTGGAGTTAGAAAACCAAAAGGGAAGAACATGCTCAGTATTTCTCAAGTTGAAAGACTGAAGAAAAAATTTAAGCCTTGAGTTGCAGTATTGAAAGATTCTATGGGCAACATATTGAATGATGTAGGAAACATCAAAGGAAGATGGAAGGAATACACAGAGTCACTGTATCAAAAAGAATTGTTCAATGTTCATCCATTTCAGGAAGTGGCACGTGTTCAAGAACCAATGGTATTGAAAGAAAAAGTTGAAGCTGCACTGAAGGAATTGGTGAGAAACAAGACTCCAGGAATTGACAGAATACCCACTGAGATGTTTCAACAAGTGGGTGCCATGCTGAAGGCACTCACTCAGCTATTCCAAGAGATTTGGAAAACAGCTACCTCACCAACTGACTGGAAGAGATCCATATTTGTACCCATTCCAAAGAAAGGTGATCCCATAGAATGTGGAAGTTATCAAACAACATCATTAATATCACATGCAGGTAAATCTTGCTGAAGATAATTCAAAAATGGTTGCAGCAGTATATTGATAGAGAACTTCCAGAAATGCAAGCTAGATTCAGAAGAGGATGTGTAACAAGGGATATCATTGCTGATGTCAGATGTATCGTAGCTGAAAGCAAAGAATACTAGAAAGATGTTTACTCATGTTTTATTGACTATGCAAAAGCATTCGATTGTGTGGATTATAACAAATTATGGATAACATTGAGAAAAATGGGAATTCCAGAACACTTGATTGTACTCATGAGGAACCTGTGCATAGACCAGGAGGCTGTTGTTTGAACAGAACAAGAAGGTACTGCATGGTTTAAAATCAAGAAGGGAATATGTAAAGATTATGTCCTTTCACCATACTATTCAACTTGTATGCTGAGCAAATAATCCGAGAAGCTGGATTATATGAAGAAGAACATGGCATCAGGATTGGAGGAAGACTCATTACCAACCTGAGATATGCAGATGGCACAACTTTGCTTGTTTCAAGTGAAGATGACTTGAAGTATTTACTGATGAAGATTGAAGACTACAATCTGCAGTATGGATTACATCTCAATATAAAGAAAACAAAAATCCCCACAACTGGACCAATAAATAACATAATAATAAATGGAGAAAAGACTGAAGTTGTCAAAAATTTTGTATTACTTGATTCTAGAATTAACACCAATGGAAGCAGCAGTCAAGATGTGAGATGACATATTGCATTGGGCAAATCTGCTGCAAAAGACCTCTTTGAAGTGCTGAAGAGCAAAGATGTCTCCTTGAAGATTAAGGTGTGCCCAGCCCAAGCCATGGTATTTTCAATAGCCTCTTATGTATGTGGGAGCTGGGTAATGAATAAGGAAGACCCAAGAATAGTTGATGCTTTTGAGTGGTCGTGTTGATGAAGAATACTGAGAGTTTATGGACTGCTAAAAGAATTAACAAATGTGTCCTGGAGGAAGTGCAGCTGGAATGCTCCTTGGAAGCCAGAGGGGCCAGACTTCATCTCACCTACTTTGGTCATGTTGTTGGAAAGTACCATTCTCTGGAGAAGGATATCATGCTTGGTAAAGTGGAGGGTCAGCAAAAGAGGAGAAGGCCCTCAACAAGATGGAATGATGCAGTGGCTGCAAAGATGGGCTCAGGTATAGCAGGGATCATGAGGCTGGCACAGGATCGGGCAGTGTTTTGTTCTCTTGTACATGGGTTCACTATGAGTCAGAGATGACTCCACGGTGCCTAACAACAACATTGTCTCCATTTGACAAATGTGGCATATTGGTCCCACTTTAAGTTAGTGGAAGAACCAAAATTTGAATCCTTGCTTTCTATAATGGTGTTTGCCTTGACCAGGGCATAGATTAGACCTTGTCTGTTGCCCAAAGTCTTATCACTTCTGCTCTGCCACAAAGATAGGAGTCTTGTCTTTCTTGCTCATAATTTCAGCCCCAATACTTGGCACAGTACCTGAAGTTTAGTAGCTACTCAATACATATTTGTGAATGAATAAATGAATGAAGTGAGTAAGTGAAAAAAGATACTTTAGATCTGCTTTGAATAACAATGCAACATGCCTTCTGCCCACTTTTCCTAGGTTTCCCTTATTTTGCCTAAGTAAGCATATTATAATTTGACAATATTATAATTTCAACCATGGAGTTAAAAATGATTTATTAGTTAAACACTTGGTGTGGTAGTCAGGCAAAGAGAATTTCATTTAAACCTCCAATATCCTGGCTTACTCTATTACCATAGAAAATTAAATTACTCTCTCTGGGTCTTGATATTTGTCTAGAACTTGACTCTAATCTGAAAATGTTTTATGCTCTGGTCCTTTCAGTGCATTTGAGGCTCTAAAGAGAACTAGGAATGCTTCTTCATTACATTTGTTCAGTCTAGACCATTGTGATTGTCATAGAGCAAGATTTTTCTCCTGAATAAGTTACTCCTGGGAAGATGATAGTCAGTTTTGGCTATTGTATTCTCTTTTTTTTAAGGGCCCTACGAAAACATTGAGTGAATATGCATCATTACACTTGTATTCCTGCTCGGCCACTAGAAGTGCCATTGCAATGACACCCTAGCCACAAATAGTAGGCTCCATCATAAGGTTTTCTGTGTGGAGTGTTCTGTATTTCTAATCTCATGTCTTTGGAATATTTCAGGAAGTCTGTAGATCTTTTTATGGAGGTTTAATTTGAGTGATCAGTATGTGCTTAAAGGATGGGGAGGCAGCTAAAGGCACAGTGTGCTGGGCCTGTGAGACACCATGGAGGCGAGTAGGTACTGGCTTATTATTTCTGTCATTTCTTTGTACCACTCTGAATATGGTAGATGTTGTGATAAATAAGATCTCTCAAACATGGGAGGACAATTACCCTCTTTTTTTCCTGCTTCACCTTTCAACCCTATAAAAGTTTTGTAGACACAAAACAAACTTGTTGGCTACAAGTCTAAAGGGATTGCTCATGTGGCAGATTTTTGTAGCATTTTTATGATAGCTAGTGTTTCTTTTGGTCTGAAACCCAGGTATGAGAAATATAGGTCAGGAATTGAAAATTAATGCCTGCTTGTCATGTGAGATGAAATAATTGGCATGGACTGTAGTAAAGAATGCCTGCCATCCTGGCAGCATTGGGTCTTTTTTTTTTTTTTTTGCTGTTGGTTTTGGCTGCTATTCCCAGACAAATAATGGAAATGTTCATAATTCTTAGAATATATCTTATTAACTCTGTCAATTTATGATGTCTTACACCCCCATGAGATAATCAGCCTGGAAGTCTTTGTGACATTGCATGGGTACATGGCTGTGCACACCATGACAAATTAATACAGGTGGAATAATGAGTTTCCCTTATTCTGGGGCCAGGCCTACTGGGGAAAGTGTCTTCATCTTTTGAGAAATTTGAGATTAGTGTAACAGGTTCTATATAGGGATTATCATTAAAAATAAAGAATATATATATATAACTTACATGTATAGTCATCTTTGGACTCTGCACAGATCACAAGAAAATTCAATCTTCTAAATGGATTGGGTTGCAACCATTGATTTTGGAACATCACCCATATTTTCCTTTATAAAGAATATGTTTCAGATTCCAGGACTAGTCTATTTAAAAATCTATAGAGCAATAGAAATACTCTGAATTTTCAATGAAGTTCAATAGAAAACACACAGTTTTAATAGCAGCAGTTAAGTAAAATAGAGGAACAACATAATCAAAGAAGAAATTGTTTTTGTTTCTCGAATGAGGGTGCATATGGTTTAGTTAGGGGCAGATGAGCAGGCTGTTGAGCCAATGCCTCCAGGTGTTCTAAAGTGGCCTTAGGAACATCAGGACTTAAAAGGTTGGAGGCCAATCTTTTTCTATTAAATCTACAACCATTATAGTAAAAAAGTTGTGCTCATTAGAATGAAAACAAAAAGCAACTTAACTTTTTTTCTCACTGTCCTTTTAGCACATTCTGTTGAATTGGACTTCCCTAGGCCCCTGGATGAAACTTTGAGCAAGAGTAATGATCCCCTAAAGAAATGAAGATTCAGTTATTTTTCTATGGATGTTCATCATATGTCTAGATATATGAAAATATTCCCAGTATACCAAATGGAGAGCTAATATATTTTAGGGAAAGATCTAGAAACATTTTATTTAATTGATTTTCCTTACACAATGTCCCCCAATTAAGTGCAAATAGCCTTCTAAACTTACATTAATCTGTAAGGAAAACTCCATCTTCTTCACCCAAATCAATAGTCCAAGTTGATAAACAGCCATTTTTTTTTTTTTTTTTTTGAAGTGAGAATTACCCCCTCCACAACACATCCTATCCAGAGTTTATGAACAAAAATAGAAAATCAGTGAAATAAATCATCATGACTCTTCAGGGAAAAGTTTTTCTGTATACAGAAAATCTCATAATTCTTATCTGAAAAAGTCCTAATAAATTCTTAAAATTCCCTAAGTGTAATCACACCTCAAACTTTTAGGCTCAAAAGATGTCCAACAAAAAGTATAAAATAGCTCTTAACAAATGTTCCACAAGCCTTTTTAATGATATCAACACCTCTTGTGACTGAGAAGACAAAAGTATTTGTTGCCAGCAGTACATGCCTTTAGTCCCAGAGATGGATTTGACCGAGGTTCCCCCTTGGACAAGCTGGTCAGGAATGGGCTGGCGGTGAGAGGGTGGAGCAAGATTTAGCCATTCAGATATTTAAAAATAAATGGCAATCCAATCTAAAGCTCTGATCTCTTAAGCACAAATGAACTAACTGGCTGACCTTAGAAGAGGAGTTTTCAGCTCCTGGTCAACTTGCCACTATAACTCTGCCAGAGATAAAAGTGAGAGATGCCTAATATATAATTGCTGAAGAAATCAGGTGAGGAGAAATCAGGTGTTGTAGGTGAAAGTCAGATATTGCAGGCTCTCTCACAATTTCAGTTCTATTTCAACCTAGTCTAAGGAGCTCTGGTGGCACAGTGCTTAAAGCATTTGGCTGCTAACCAAAAGGTTGGTGGTTCAAACCCACCAGCTGCTCCACGGGAGAAAGATGAGGCAGTTTGCTTCCATAAAGATTTACAGCCTTGGAAACCCTATGGGGCAGTTCTGCTCTGTTCTGTAGGGTTGTTATGAGTCACAATCAACTTGAGGACAGTGGGTTTGGTTTAGTTTGGTCCGCCTAGTCTCTGGGCCTCATCTTACAGCCCCAGACTTCTCTGAATCTCCATTGCACAGGAGAACAGCAGTAAACAAATTATGTGCATTAGGCCAGCTAAATGCAGAAAATGCCATGCCAGTGAGCTAAATTTTGGGTACCAGAGGATTTCTGGCATTTGGGAATGTCTGGAAGGAAATCTGTAGGGAGGAAAGATCTGGACTGAGGAGGAGTTCCAAACTGAACTCCTACTTCTAGGCTCTGAAAATTGTGGCTGGGATGGCATATGCTTGGATGTATTTTAGAACCTGTAGTATGCTGTGCAGTAGCCTGCCACACAAGCTAGCTTGTCCCAAGGACCAGGTATGACCATGTAACTAGAAGAAGGACCTATAGCATCATGAGTTTCTTGCTAGGGTACACCCAGATGAAATTGTTTGAGCTGGCATGTGTGTTACACACCCAAAAGCAAAACACCAGCTTTCTTTTCAGTTGGCAGTATTTCCAACCCACAAAAATTTCAGCCTTTTGTTTTCTCTGCTCAGATTCCGTTTAAGAAATATTTTTACTACTGGGATTTCTCCTGTCACAAGAGGAACAAGCTCCTGTTCCTCTGGTTTTGATTTAGTCTTTGATATCCCTAAGCACATGCTATAACTGTCTTTTTTCCCCATCCCTCTGGTCATTCACTGGGCTTACCTTGACTTAGTAACTGAGCAGAAGTCCTTTTTGATTTTTATCCTCTTCCTTTAATTATTACTTCACTCTCAAAAAGTTATTGACAGAATTTCACAAACACTAATTACCACAATATTGTACCTAAAAAACTCCACCCACTGCCATCGAGTCGGATCCAACCCATAAAGACCTCTCCTTGGGTTTCCGAGGTGGTATCACTATGGCAGTAGGTTGCCCAACATTCCTTCCGAGGAGTGGCTGGTGGGTTTGAACTGCCAGCTTTCTGGTTAGCAGTCAAGTGCCTTAGGCACCACGTCACCAGAGCTAAAACACCAGAAAATTTGATAAAAATCAGTGGCTATGAAAACACTGGCAGCAAGGAAAAGAACAGCAGGTGGTTGTCCTACATAAGAATGAAACCACGTGATTTGAAGTATCATTGTGATTGGTTAATAATGACAGCTCTGACTTTAGAATAGATTCAATAAGTAAATTAACATAGAGTTTTAGTTTTTGAGGTTGGCATGGTGCCTAAGGCATTTGACTGCTAATCAGAAGGTTGGTGGTTAAAACTCACCAACCACTCTACAGAAGGAAGACTGGGCATTCTACTTGCATAAAGCTTTACCACCTCAGAAACCCAAATCCATCCCTATTAGTTGGAATCAACTCAATGGCAGTGAGTTAGGTTTGTGTGTGTGTGTGTGTGTGTGTGTGTGTGAGGTATATTGATACATGTGAGCTGGGTTTACAAAAAATGTTTTTGTTGTTATGACTAATTACTGGGATATGTTTATTAAAGCAATACATTTCTGCTGAAACACTGCACAAAAATTTATAATCATTTTAGTGTCACTCCTTCTAACAGTGTCACCTGGTGTGGTTTGCACCCCCTACACCTCCCTAATGACACCACTGGACAATTCTACTCTGTTCTGTAGGGTCACTATAAGTCAGAATTGATTCAGCAACAATAGGTTTGGGGTTCATAAAAGAAAGTAGTATTGTTGAGGTTCAAAGGGTACCAAAAAGGATCACTGTTTTCTTAGGAATGATAATAGCTAACCATTAATGAACACTTGTTTACCAGAGCTGATGCTAAATCCTTTATATACAGTACTTAAACTTATCCCCATAATAAACTTACAAGGTAGAAGTAGGTGTAACTATTCCCTTTCTACTGATGATGAATATAAATGTGGTTAAATAATTTGCCCTCCCAGTCAGTCAGCTGGTAAGGGATAGAACTGGATATTCAAATCCAGACCTTAATATTGTCAAAGTGTATTCTCTTAATTACTGTTTTCCTTAGAAGTTTACTTGAGGTGGATAGGAGATACATAATCAGTCCTCTTTACTGGTTCAGAAATAGAATCGATCAAATCATAATACTATAATTTTATAATCATATATTTTTTTCTTTAGAAAGGATTTATCCTGAAGTATATTTTTAATTCCTGGAAGAGACTACTTATATTAAATCTCTATAGCATTATTGATAATGTGCATTAAGAAAAGCTTAAAAAATAAGTAAAAGTTTTAGAAATACTTCTGATGGAGCATTTTCTCTATCAGTCTGAAAGATTATAGCAGATTAATATCTATAAATCACAGTACAACTCAAAGCTCAAATTTGATCATCCTGGGAAACCTGAAAGTCTGCTTATTATTGAGATTAAACTGTGGCTGCAAGTAATTTGTAGAAAACTGACATTCTGATAGACTTGAAGAAAAAAAGAAAAGAGAAAGCAAATTGGATCATTCTATCAGTCTTTTCCAGGGTTTAGAAATCTTAATTTAATGTGAACTTGGAGGTGAAGTGAGTTAGGACTAGAAAGAGAAGATAGGAAAGGGAAGGAATTGACCAGGAACAGTGAGAAAATTGCTTACAGTGGTCTTTCATCAGAATTCAAGGGTTTCTAACATCCATTCAATATATTCCCTTACTTTTGGGTATATTCTACTTTGTTGTTGTTGTTGTTGTTATGTGCCGTCGAGTCGGCCCCAACTCATAGCGACCCCTCCTTGGGTTTCCGAGGCAGTATCACTACGGAAGTAGGATTGCCCAACCTTCCTTCCGAGGAGTGGCTGGTGGGTTTGAACCGCCAGCCTTCTGGTTAGCAGTCAAGTGCTTTAGCCACTATGCTACCAGAATGGTCTTTAAATTGCTGCAATATTATAGATATATTCTAGATTGTTGACATTTATAGATAAGAGCATACCCAATCTGGCTAACTACACTAGTTTATTAAAATTCTTCTCTCTGTTAAGATTGGTACATTGATCATCATTAGCATTATAGCTGATAAGCATGCATCCTAGAGATCCTAGAAGGATAAAGGTTAATATTTTCAAATAAAACAATCTACAAGATAAAACCTGCATTCTTATCCCTCTCTGTCTTCCTCTATGATGCAGAGCTATGATCTTTCCTTCTCTGGGGGAGATAAGCATGAATTTTGGAGCCCGTGAGTTTCTGCCATCTTGACTGTCCTTTTGCCTGACATACTCATAGGTTATTTTTACTTTTAAACACATAAAAAAATAGTCTTAAAATTGTTTAAAGCATTAGTTCTCAATTATAACTGAACTTGAGAATCATTGGGCACAGTTTAAAAAAGTACAAATGCTTTGATCTCATCATAGACTTACTCATTCAGGCTTTTCAGGGATGGGGTTCAGAACCCGTATTTTTCTTTCTTCTTCTTTTCCTAATGCTTCTTCTACTAATCTCATGTAATCAGCTACAACAGACCCATGGACTAACATTTGAGAATGATTGAGAAATAAATTCCTTATCATTTGGTCTTTGTCATTTGTATTTAGTTTGGAATTCTTTCAAGTATTCAGTATTCATTCAAGTATTCTTTAAAGCAATCTAAGGATTATTGAGTAATCTGACCAGAAAATTTTAGTAACTGTACAAAAACACTTTTTTTTCCAAAAATATTTCTCTAGGCAAGAATGTGATTAATGATCATTAGTGTTTATTAAGTATTAAGTCTAACCAATACATATCAGAAAAACTCTCAGTAGATGACTCAGTGATCACAGGTATGGGTTCATATTATAGGGCATCATTCTGTGACCCTAAGGAGTTCTGGTGATGTATTGGTAAGACATTTGGCTGTTAACTGAAAGGATGGTGGTTTGAACCCACCAGCTGCTCCATGGAAGAAAGATGAAGCTGTTTGCTTCTGTAAAGATTTATAAACCCAATGGGGGTCACTATGAGTAGGAATTGACTCATTGGCACTGAGTTTGGTTTGGTTTTAGCCTGTAACTCTACTTAAATCCTTTCCCATCATTGGCTGTTAAGTAGACCATTACTTAGGCGAGAACTTGTGAAAATGAGTAGCACAATATTTAACAATATCTAACAAAATTTTTAATGCATACTTTTTTTAAAAAAAATACGTTTTATTGAAATATAATTTATGTATAGTGAAATACACAAAACTAAAGTGACAAGGGTAATGCATACATTTTAATCAACCCATTAGTTGCAATACCAGGATTGGAGGAAGACTCAATAACAACCTGAGTTATGCAGATGACACAACTTTGCTCACTGAAAGTGAGGATGACTTGTAACACTTACTGATGAAGATTGAAGACTATAGTCTGCAGTATGGATTACATCAATATAAAGAAAACAAAAATCCTCACAACGGGACCAATAAGCAGCATCACAATAAATGCAGAAAAGATTGAAGTTGTCAAAGACTTCATATTACTTGGTTCTACGATCAACACCAATGGAAGCAGCAGTCAAGATATCAGATGTTGTATAGCATTGGGCAAATCTGCTACAAAGGACCTCTTTCAAGTGCTGAAGAGCAAAGATATTTTCTTGAAGACTAAGGTGTGCTTGATGCAAGCCATGGTATTTTCAGTTGGCTTACATGCATGTGAGAGCTGGACAATGAAAAAGGAAGACTGAAGAAGAGTCAGTGCTTTTGAGTTGTGGTATTGGTGAAGAATGCTGAAAGTACCATGGACTGCTAAAAGAGCTAATGAATTTGTCCTGGTAGAGGTGCAGCCAGAATGCTCCTTAGAAGCGAGAATGGCCAGACTTTGTCTCATCTACTTTGGTCATGTTGTAAGAAGGGATCATTCCCTGGAGAAGTACATCATGCTTGGCAAAGTGGAGGTTCAACAAAAAAGGGGAAGGTCCTTACTGAGATGGATTGACACAGTGGCTGCAATGATGGGCTCAGGTATAGCAAAGATTGTGGGGTTGGCATGGGACCAGGTAGTGTTTCATTCTGTTGTGCATGAGGTCTCAATGAGTCAGAGATGACTCTACAGCACCTAACAACAACAGCAACAGTTGCATTTATATTATAGGTATTTGCAATTATTAATTTCAGCATTTATTTATGATAGAAAATGGAAATAACTCCCATGTTAATCATAGAGGAATATTTAAATAGATTATGGTATAACTATTATGTGAAATATGATGTAGCAGTGAAAAATAATAAAGTATATCTTGGACAGTCTACTTCCGTAGTGATACTGCCTCAGAAACTCACAGAGGGGTCGCTATGAGTCAGGTCTGACTCGACAGCACATGTGTACAACAACAGCAACATGTGTACTGATATAGGCATATCTCAAGAAAACATTATTTGATGAAAAATCTAGTGTTAGAATACCACATTCTATATATTCATATATATATGTATATATATATATATATATATATATATATGACCCCATATTATGTAGTTACGTACATAATTTTATGTAAAACCATAGAATTTTGTCAGAAAGAATGGGCCCCACATTGAATTCCAACTACTCTAAATAATATGGATATTCATTAGGTCCCATATGAGAAGGCCAGAGAAGGGAAGGAGTTTAGGGTTGACCTACTTTAGTGGTTTTCAGACATTTCAATTTATTTCTCTTGACTCTGCTCTGCCCAATATGCTTTCTTTTTCTTCAGACTCATGCCAAGATGCCTGCTGTTTCCAACCTCTCATCCACGTGTAAAAATGACCAGAGTAAGAGAGAGAACATGCTTAACCCAGAATTCCAAGGAAGAGATGGAAGAGAATCACTCTGTGCGTTATACTTGGGCTATATGCCACCCTACCAATTTCTGTGGCCACCTAAATAGAAAATGATGATTATCTTAAGGCTGCCTATCTTTGAGACTGGTGCTATTCCAGGACAGATAATTAAAGGAATCCCTAGTCACCATCTATATAGCAAGTGGTGAACACTAGGAACTGCCATAGGGTCACTCAAAATAAATTGTATGAGACTAACCTCACTGCTATGTCTTGAAAATAAATTAGGCATAAATAATTTGGACTTTAGCAAGGGAAAGTCCCATAATATACTTGTGAACAGAATGAAGAACTATAATCTATAAACAATGACAATTTAGTGGAGACAACTTTCCTGGCGAAGTGTCAATTCTTCGCCAATTGACATACTTGTCAATTCTTGCTAACTTGGATTAGTACGTAGATAGTCATATTAACTGTTAAAATCACAGTAGTAAGAATAGTTTATATGATTGATAACAACCATTAATCTTTCAAGCTGTCCAAAAAGATGGAACTATGGTCTACATCCAATAAGAAAAAAACATGCATTTTTTTTTATTGTGGTGAAAATACACACAACAAAACATTCCACTATTCACCATTGTCTACATATATAATTCACTGACATTGATTATATTTTCCATGTTGTGCAACCATTATCACTATCCTTTTCTAAATCCAATCAGAAATTTTAATGAAATTTGGTGAAAGGTAAAGCATTTGGATTCAAACAAAACCATTACACAAGTGGCAGCTAAGGGAAAGATTGCTTAGCAATAGCACCTGTGGAAAACACTTAGCAATTATAGTCCATTTAAGTCAATAGAGTGATGGAGAATCCTCAAATGTCAGTATGTTCTTATGCTGTATTACTCTATTTTAAGACAGTATCTCTGAAGGAGGAACTCTATCCAGTATGCGAGGCAGGCATTCTTAAAGAGAAATTTTTGGTCCTGAGCACTTCATATTGTGAAGAATAAAAATGAAATGAAATATATTCAATAAAAATAACCAGGATGAGAAGAAGTCTAAAAGAAATGAAGAGGATGACATGATAGGTGTCTTAAAAAATGTGAACCATTATTAGGTGAAATAAATACTTTAGTTTTCAGTGTGACCATACGGTATGTGTTGTAAGTAGGTTTGTGTTCAGGTGCAAGCATCAGAGTTAAAATCCCTCAGGATTGATGGGATTTACTTTTCACTTCCGTAGTGATACTGCCTTGGAAACCCAAGGAGGGGTCACCATGAGTCAGGGCTGACTCGACGGCACATAACAACAACAACAACACACAACAAAAAGTCTGAAGAGAAGTGAGGCTGCTAGTTTTATTGAGTGGTTTAGGAATGTGAGGATCCATGTTTTGATTCTTGTGAACTTTCCTTCTTGGTTGCAAGTAGCAACTGTAACTGCATCAAGTTTATGTTCAAGGTAAAAAGAAGGGGCAATTGATGACAAAAGTTTCTCCGGAACCTCTTTGTGGGCTTCTACCTTGTTGTTAGGTGCTGTCAAGTCAGTTCTGACTCTTAGTGACCCAATGTACAACTGAAGGAAACACTGTTCAGTCCTGCACCATACTTACAATTATTTTTATGCTTGAGCCTATAATTGCAGCCACTGTGTCAATCCATGTCATTGAGGATCTTCCTCTTTATTGCTGATCCTCTATTTTACTAAGCATGATATCCTTCTCCAGGGACTGGTCCCTTCTGATAACATGATCAAAGCATGATAGACGAAATCTGGCCATTCTTGCTTCTAAGAAGCATTCCAGCTGTACTTCTTCCAATGCAGATTTGTTTGTTCTTCTGGCAGTCCATGGTATTTTCAATATTCTTCACTAACACCACAATTGGAAGCTCTGGTAGCATAGTGCCTAAGGACTTGACTGCTAACCAGAAGGCTGGAGGTTCAAACCCACCAGCCACTCCTCAGAAGGAAGGTTGGACAATCTACTTCCATAGTGATACTGCCTTTGAAACCCAAGGAGGGGTCGCTATGAGTCAGGTCTGACTCGATGGCACATAACAACAATAACAACACCACAATTTGAATGCGTCAATTTTTCTACCATCTTCCTTAATTCATTGTTCAGATTTCACATTCATATGAGACTATTGAAAACACCATGACTTGGGTCAGGCACACCTTAATCTTCAGTGATATCTCTGCTCTTTAACACTTGAGTAGGTCTTTTGCAGCAGATTTGCCCAGTGTCATACATTGATTTATTGACTTCTTTCATGTGTTAGTTGTGGATCTAAGTAAAATGAAATCCTTGACAACTTCAATCTTTTTTCCATTTACCATGATGTTGTTTATTGGTCCAGTTGTGAGGAATTTTGTTTTCTTTATGTGGAGATATAATCCACACTGAAGACTGTAGTAATCTTTTATCTCCATCAGTAAGTGCTTCAAGCACTTTCAGCAAGCAAGGTTGTGACATCTACGTATTGTAGGCTGTTAATGAGTCTTCTTCCAATCGTAATGCCCCTTCCTCTTCATATAGTCCAGTTTCTTGGATTATCTGCTTAGCATACAGATTGAATAAGTATGGTGAAGGGATACAACCCTTCCTGATTTTAAACGCTTCCTGATTTTAAACCATGCAGTCAGTATTCCCTTGTTCTGTTTGAACGACTGCCTCTTGGTCTTTGCACAGGTTCCACATGAGTACAATTAAGTGTTTTGCAATTTCCATTCTTGCAACGTTATCCATAATTTGTTATGATCCATACAGTCAAATGCCTTTGCATAGTCAATAAAACACAGGTAAACATCTTTCTGGTATTCTTTGCTTTCAGCCAAGATCCATCTGACATCAGTGATGATGTTCCTTGTTCCATGTCCTCTTCTGAATCCAGCTTGAATTTCTGGAAATTCCCTGTCGATATACTGCTGCAACTATTTTTGAATTATTTTCAGCAGCTTCTGCTTATGTCTCACTAACTGGAACTGGGTTATTTTGGCAACTTCTAGCTGCAATGACGGCTAGGAAAGAAAGGACTATTTTTCCCTTTATATCCTAGGAAGGTGAAAGGAAAAGGAAATTTGGAATGGGTATAGAGTCAGCCAACCAAGAGTTCCTGGTGGAATGTCAATGTGTAAAGAAGGTCAATAAATACTAAGTAGAAGAAAACAGTTTCAGCAAGATATATGAGAAGGACTTAATAATTGTCATTGCTGCCCAGAGGTTAAATGGGCAGCCCCAGTAGATAATGAGTTCCTTATCATTGCATGTCTTTAAACATTGGGCATAAAAATATTTGACATATGTACTGTGGAGAACATTAAGCTTTATATAGATAAAAACTGGAAAAAAAAAAAAAATACCTCACTGCCATCGAGTGGATTCCGACTCATAGTGACCCCCTTTGGGTTTCCGAAGCAGTAAATCTTTATGGAAGTAGATTGCCTAGTGTTCCTTCCATGGAGTGGGTTTGAACTGCCAACTTTCTGGTTAGCAGTCAAATGCCTTAGGCACTATGCCACCAGAGCTCCTTTTATATAGATAAGTGGTTGAAATAGATGACTTTTGAGGTTGTCTTCAAATCATGATTCTATGATACTTTGTCAGCAGTCCAATTTCTTGCAATCTGAACATTATTTTCTCTTTGTAGCTCACTTCTCTGTCATGTCCACTGGTGCAAATCTGCTTTGCTTTTATCTTAGTATTAATATCCAACAATGAAATATCTAGATAGGCTTGATAAAGTAAATATCTTCATTCCTGACCCTTCTCCTGTCTTATAAAAAACCTTTATCACCCTTCAGAAATGTTGACAGAATTGATGCCAGAAGGATTTTTTTAATAGATATAATTTTTAACTTGATGCACTTTAAAGCTTCAAAGGTTTAATTAAAGTCCTTGAATGTTATTAATATGTGGGAATGTCAATATCCATGGAAATCTCAAAGCACTTTTCTTTTTTTTTTTAAGTTTCTTCCTAAAGCATGCATTTACAGAAGAATCTCTCCTTATATTTGAGTCTATTGGCAGGAAAGACAAATTGTTTCAAGAAAAAGTCATATAAGTAGTTGAAATTTTAAATTGGGTAATATTGAAATTTTTGAATTTTTGCTGAATGCTGTCCAGATTCAATGTTCCTTGTTCCTAGTATTTTATATAGAATAAGACTGATTTCTGCTTTGTCTGATGAAAAAGCTAAACCAAATACGTTGGAAAAAAATGCTGGAATCCATAGCCTACTCAGTACTGAGTTATATTGGCCAGTGCCTGCTGTTGGATGAATGTTTTCAAATATACTTGTAAGTCTCAAGACAGATAAGCCTTTATTATTATTTTTATTATTTTCACAGACAGCATCAGAAGGACCTCCTAAACAAGAGAGTAAAAAGTGAAAGCACCCTTGGCATGACTGAAGTAATCAGTAACATTTCATATTGACCAGAATGTGGGAAGACAGGGCCCCCCATCTATTTCTGGTGGGAATGTAAATTGGTCCAAGTGATTTGGAAGGTAATTTCTATAGTATCAATCAAAAGCACTTAAAACGTACATAACCTTTGACTAGCATTTACACCTCTAGGAGTTTATCCTTTTGAAATTCTTGCAAAAGTTTCAAAGATAAAAGCCAAGAATAGCAATGCAGTATTGTTTGTAATAGTGAAAAATTGTATATAACTTAAATATACAGGCATTGAAACAGGCCTGGTTGAGAAAACTATGGGACATTCATAGAGTGAAAACTTATATACACTTAAAAAAATAATAAAGTACTTAAAAGTGAAAGTATCTATAATGCATTGAAAGAAGAAAGCCTTAGACAATTATGCATAGTCTATGATCATGTACCATTTATAAAAAGCTTTAAAGGTTGTATCACTAACTGCTTAGCAGTAATTGGGGGTATATTTTAATATGATTTTACACAACAGTGTCTTAAAAGTTGGCCTTGATTCAAGGACCATTTATCTAGTGTCTCTGTTATTTCCTTCATGTTAGATCTTTTAAAAGCCATTCAGATGATCCTAGGAATAGCAAAGATGAACAATAATCTTTTCTCAAAAGGATTTACAGTGAGAATATGTAAGAAAAGAATTACCTGAAAATTATTAAAAGAATCATACAAAATTATTTAAAAAAATATTAAAAGAATCTATAAAACACCACATAATGTAGGTGAGCTTGGAGGACATTATGCTGAGTGAAATAAGTCAATCCCAGAAGGACAAATATTGTATTAGTCTGTTATTGTAAAACATCAAGGAAAGGTTTATATAAGGAAGGAAATTTTCCTTGTTGGTTACCAGGGGTGGGGGGGTAGGGTAGGGAACACTGTTAGACAGGTAGAGACAAATATTGATTTGAGTGAAGGGCAATGAACCAAATGTGAGTGATCGACATGGTAGTATTGAGGAAGAGGAAGACATACAGAGGTGCATGGGAGGTACAGACATCAAAGACGAACCCTTTTGCACATACAGTACTGCATAAAAAAAAAAAGAAAGAAAAAAGAATCAAACAGAAATTATTTCTATTTCTGATCTTTTCACAAGCTGCTTATAATTTTGACCAACTCACTTAAGTTCAGTGCTTTGGTTTGTCTGCCTGGAAAATGGGAAGTTTAAAGATGAACTAAAATAGGGTAATACTAAATGGTTCTGTAGTAAATGTTGAGCAGTCTTTAGTGTGCCACTTTATATAAAAATGTACATTTTGTGTAAAAGACACCCTTTTAAAATGAATGTCTTTAAGATAAAGTACTCATAAGCATATTATCTTTGCATTATTAAATCCATCAAATTATTTCTTGTTATTATATTTCTTATTATTAGATAATTGTCTGGAGAAAAATAGTGTTTTTCTTCTTTTTGAATATCCTGCCACGGCTGTTGGGTTTACTTTGTTCGTTTAGAGGAGGAAAATTCTACAGAGCAATTTCCCTAATGCAGCTATTCTCTGAGTCTGTATCAGTTCTCTTTCTATGTCCTTTTGTAAGCTTCTATTTCCTTTGTACAAATGGGCTCATCTTAGGCTTCTACTTCCTTACGGCTCAGTGATATTCAATAAAGGCCTTGCTATATATTCTGGATTAGAAGGACACTGCTATTTTCTCATGGTTGAACTGACTTCTTAATATTCTTGCTGTTCAACTCAATGAATGAGATCAGTGGGATGGAGGGATAGTTGTTGAACTTATTTTTTTTTTAAACCAATCTCAACCCTAGCCATTTTCATTTCTTGTTATTACTCTTAATTTCCTTAAAAGAGTTTTATTTTTATAGGCCACAGATATAATGGTCAACATTTTTTTTTTTAATACCTCTGATATATAGGTAGGAGATCAGATAATGAAAGATGAGTTGAGAATAAATCAGCAGTACTAAGAACAAATCTACTTTCTTTGTTTCTATTCTATTTCAACCATGCTTTTTTGAAAAAAAAAAAAAAAAACAAAAAACCAATGACCAACCCATACATCAATGCATGGGCTGTTATGTGTCATTCACTGTTTATTATGCTCAGTAGAGCTCTAGGCTGAGGAAGTCACCTCTAGGCAAGTACAGCATTTGAATATTTCTGGTTCAGGAGCTGGCATCACTGGACATGACACAAAGCCGTTAATGAAGCTGTCTAAAGAGCTTCCAAAGCACTTGCAAGGACAAGGTCAATGCCTTTAAACATGATTAATGGTCATTAATTACTTTATTTAATTTACCTTTTATATTCTTGCCCATTCTAGAGGTAGCATAATAAACTCATTTTAAACAAGCCCATAAGACAGATTGCAATGAGAATTAATTAAGACTATTCAGAATTAAGAATTGAAATCTCTAGAAAGACTCTTAGAGCAATGGAAATATAATGCCAGACACATATGTAATTGAAAATTTCCTAGTCACCACATTAAAAAAAAAGTTGACATTAATTTTAATAATATATTATTTAATTCAATATAATAAAAATGTTAATTCAACATGCAATTAATTTTAAAAATTAGATTTTTTTTGCATTCTTTTTTCATCCTTTGAATTCTGATATGCATTTTATACTAATAGAACATCTCAATTCAGACTAGTCAAATTTCAAGTGCTCAACAGATATATGTGGCTAGGGTCTACCATATAGTGCATCTAGATTTTTTAAGGAGGGGTTGCTATGAGTCAGGTCTGACTCAACGGCACATAACAACAACAACAACAACAACAAAGATTTTTTAAAGTTGTACATAGAGCCCTAGTTAATTTTTATTTTTTGTGGATGAGAAGCACAGAAGGACTAGCATGTTATTGTAGTTAGAGTAATAATAAGTGGGCATGGTTAAAATGATAACGAAGTTTAATAACATACAGTGAACCAGCAACCTAATTTTAATAAAGGAAATGTAACAGGTACACTACTGATTCAATGCTAAGGGGTTAAGGAAAATGCAAGCTGCTAGTGCTTTCTATAACAAATAAATCTATAACCCACAAATCCAAAGGGAAAATTACATCTAATGAGCTTTGGTTAGAAATAGACCAATGGTAGAACCAGTTTGACCACAGAAGCATTTCCTCTAGTCTCTTAGAGAAGTAGATTTAAGGTTCTACCCTGGGCCCAAGGCAAAGAGCCAAAGGGCAAAGATCAAGACCTTCCAAATGTCAGCCTTTTTTTTTTTGCTTTGTCCAGCTGATAGCCTTGATGAAGGTTGGTGAACTGGATGGCAGGCTGGCTGGAGGGATGTCCAGCAGGTCATTATATTATGTCCAGCAGGTACTATATTCCAATTAAAAGTAGGAATATCTTGTATCTGTATAGCAGTATTTCTTTTGTCTTTTTTTGGTAACTTTTTATTGTGATTTGAGTGAAAGTTTACAGAGCAAATTGGTTTTCCATTCAAAAATTGATACACATCTTGGTCTGTGACATTTATTGCCATCCCCACAATGTAACAGCACTTTTGCCACTTTTTCCCTTTGTTAACCATTTCCATCCATCCTTCTTGCTTTCTGAGCTTTGTACTTGGACAAATGCTGCCTTTTTGCTCTCGTATGGTTGGTTGTTCTAAGAAGTGCATTCTACCCTGATGCTTTTGTTCACCTTAGAGGCATGTGTAATGCGTAGCTGAAAGTTGAGCCGTGTAGGTTAGTTTGGTCCCATGCTTGAAGGTTGTTTAAGAGCCATAGTCTCCCGAGTTTCACCAGTCAGTATCAGACCAGCAAGTCTGTTTTTTTTTTAAATCAATTTTGACTTTTGTTCCACATTTTTTTCCCCACTCCATCTAGGACCTCCCATTGTGATGCCTTTCAGAATGGTTGGCAGTGGTAGCTGGGCACTCTTCTGGTCTTAGGGTCATGGAAGCTGGGGCTGTGTGGTCCATTAGCACTTTGGAGTGATTGTTTACATACTTTTTTGATTTTCTTCACTCTTCTGTTCTCTGGAAAGAGAGAGACCAATAGTTGCACCTAAAATGGCTGTTCACAAGCTTTTAGGATGCTAGTCTCTGCTTGGGAGCTCTGGTAGCATAGTGGCTAAGGCACTTGACTGCTAACCAGAAGGCTGGTGGTTCAAACCCACCAGCCACTCCTCGGAAGGAAGGTTGGGCAATCCTACTTCCGTAGTGATACTGCCTCGGAAACCCAAGGAGGGGTCTCTATGAGTCGGGTTTGACTCGACGGCACATAACAACAACAACAACAAGTCTCTGCTTACCAAAGTTGGATTAGAACACTGTCTTTGTGAACTATGTTATGCTGATTGATCTCGGATCTTAAGTTAATTTATAATGTTTTCTCTGTGTTAGGAATTACTTTGTGCTGGTAAATAGAAAACTCAATTTTCAATATGTTTTGTATTTTAATAAGACTTTGTCTTCTTTTCAGATCAATTCTTTTTCCTTATATAATACAGGAAAGAACCTTCTTTTGTACTAAAACATTAGTACAAGGTAGGGGACTTATCTTCTGGGGCCTGACTAGACTTTCATTTCTTTACTCTGCAGTTGAAACCAGATTATTTTATGAGACAGATTATTTCTCTTTAGTTTTTCCCACTTACAAAAGTTATCAGGACTAGCACGATCACCACACCAATCCTGGCTCTAAAGAGAACTTATTTTTAAAGACATCTTACTTTGTAGCAAAAGAAAGCAATAGAGAGACACTTTAAGGGTTATCAGGGTTTTTGGAAGGTTGTTTTATTTGTTGGGAATTGGTGGTTCAATGATAGAATTCTTGATTCCCAAACTGGGGACCTGGGTTTGATTCCAAACCAGTGCACCTCATGTGCACCAACCACTTCTCTGGAGCCTTTTGTGTTATGTTCATTGTGCATGGGTCTCCATAAAAACATTTTCTTTGTATTTTGTTTTTGTTTTTTAAGTGAGAGATACTTGACAAGTGTGTGACCAGAAAGAAATGGTCCATTAGAGAAGGGAAGATGGTTTTATCATCTCTGTCTTCAGTAACCAGGAAGAGGATGGTGGTGAGATAAAGACAACAGGGACATTTATTGGTCAAATATCAGAGAGTGGAGAGGAGAAGAAGTACAGATAATGGACTTTATATCAGACTCCTGTAGTCTAAGTTAGGTGAAAGACTTTGTTATAATTAAGGGTGGGTTTGGGTGAAGATAGCTTAAAAAGAGCAAAGAAAATATCAACCTTCTCTCCTTTAGAGTGTTGGCAGTGGTTTTCGATTCTGATTGCACACAGGAATTAGCTACGAGTTTTAAAAATACCTAATATCAAGGCCCCACCTCAGATTAATTAGTCAGAATTTCTGAGAGCTGGGGCCTACACATGGCATTTTTTAAAAAGTCTCAAGAGTTTCTAATGAGCAGCTAACATATAGCATCACTCTACTGGGATTTCTTCCATCTTCTTTTGATGCTTCTCATGTCATTCAATATTTTGCACATGGAATTCTTCATTATTGCAACTTGAGGCTTGATTTTTTTTCTTCAGTTCTTTCAGCTTGAGAAAAGCCAAGCATGTTCTTCCCCTTAATTTGCTAACTCCAGGTCTTTGCACATTTCACGATAATAATTTATTTTGTCTTCTCAAGCCATCCATTAAAATCTTATGTTCAGCTCTTTTACTTCATCATTTCTTCCATTCATTTTAGCTGCTCTTTGTTCAAGAGCAAGTTTCAGAGTATCATCTGACATCCACTTTGGTTTTTTCTTTCTTGATTATTCAAAGGCAATAGACTGTGTGGATCGTAACAAATTATGGATAGCATTGAGAAGAATGGGAATTGCCGAACACTTAATTGTGCTCGTGCAGAACCTGTAGGTAGACTAAGAGAGAGTCATTTGAACAGAACAAGGGGACACAGGTGGTTTAAAATCAGGAAAGGTTTGCATAAGGGTTGTGTTCTTTCAACATATTTATTCAATCTGTATGCTCAGCAAATAAACCAAGAAGCTGGCCTGTGTGAAGAAGAACAAGGCATCAGGATTAGAGAAATACTCATTGACAACCTATGATATGCAGAAAAAGTAACCTTACCACCTGAAAGTGAAGAGGACTTGAAGCACTTACTGGTGAAGAACAAGGACTATAGCCTTCAGTATGGATTACACCTTAACATAAAGAAAACAAAAGTCCTCATAACTAGACCAATAAGCAACATCATGATAAACAGAGAAAAGATTGAAGTTGTCAAAGATTTAATTTTTCTTGGATCCACAATCAACACCAGTGGAAGCAGCAATCAAGAAGTCAAAGGATATACAACATTGGGTACATCTATTGCAAAAGACCTCTTTAAAGTGTTAAAAAAGCAAAGTTGTTACCTTGATGATTAAGGTACGCTTGACCCAAGCCACAGTATGTTCAATTGCCTTATATGCATGGGACAGATGGACAATGAATAAGGAAAATAAAAGAAGAATTGATGCATTTGAATTATGGTGTTGGCAAAGACTACGGACTATACTATGACCTGCCAGAAGAATGAACGAATCTGTCTTGGAAGACGTACAGCCAGGATGCTCCTTAGAAGTGAGGACGGTGAGACTTTATCTCACACAGACTTTGGACATTTTATATGAGAGGTCTAGTCCCTGCAGAAGGACATCATTTTCTCTCTCTCTCTCTCTCTCTCTCTCTCTCTCTCTATATATATATATATTTTTTTTTTTTATTGTGACTTGGGTGTAAATTTACAAAGCAGATTTGTTTTACTCTCACAGTCCCCAATTACAATCTCAATGACAAAAAGCTCTCCTCTCATCTCCTCCCTGTGACCACCCCCTCCCTGTGTCTTCTTATCTATGCATTCTTGTATTTCTAGTTTTTCCTCTATGCAAATGTTGCCCTTCTGAGGTCTCAAGGTTGATTGATCTAAAGGGTGCATCTCCCAGGATAGGTGTGTGCATCTCCCTGGGGTAGGTGTCCTACTGTTTGGCTGAGAGCCAATCTACGGAAGTGAGTCCAGGTCCAGGCCTGAAGGATAACCTGGAACCATCGTCTCGGGGGTTCCACCAGTCTCCATCTGGCCAGTAATTCTGGTAATTTTTGTGTTTTTGAATTTTGTTCCACATTTTTCCTCCCACTCTATCCAGGATCTCCAATTTTGATCCCTTTCTGAGTAGTTGACATTGGTAGCCAAGCACCATCTAGTTCTTCTAGGCTCAGGGTCATGAAAGCCATGGTTCTGGTGGTGCATCAGACCCTTAGACTAATTGTTTCCATATGACATTGAATTTCTTCACTCTTCTTTGCTCCAGATGAGGGGAGACCAATAGTTGCATCTTAGATGGTTGCTTGAAAGCTTTTAAGACTCCCCTCGCTACTCACCAAAGTAGGATGTAGAGCAAGATTTTTATGTATTTTTTATGTGCCAATTAAGCCTGAGAAGGACATCATTCTTGGTAAAATAGAGGATTAGCAAAAAGGAGGAAGACCCTTAACAAGATGGGTTGACAACAGTGGTTGCAACACGGGTCTCAAATATAGCAATGATTGTGAGGATGGTTTAGGATTGGGCAGTGTTTTGTTCTGTTGTACAGAGGGTTTCTATGAGTTGAAACCAACTCGAAGGCACCTATGAATAACAACAACATACTAGGATGGTGTTCTGGTTACATAGTACTGCTCTGACAAGAATATACCACAAATGGGGTGGCTTAAACGAACAGGAGTTTATTCTTACAATTTGCAGGCTTTAAGTCCAAGTTCAAAGTGCCAGGCTCTAGGGGCTGAGTGAAAGCCCCTCAACCTTGGGGTCCAGCTCTGCCTCCTGCTCCTGGCCCACTGGAACTAGTGGCATTTCTTCACTCAGACAGCTGCAGGCTGCTGAGGCTGAGAAGCTCCAAGGTTGACAAGTAAAAAGACACAGTACTGATGTTACCAAACCACATGGCAGGCCATTAACTTAAGTCCATTCTAAGTCCCAAGGTCAGCAGAGCATAGCAGGCTGCTGAGCAATGACATGGCTACATGCAGGGTCCAAGTGTGCCATAGGCTAGAGACAATTCCCAAGGCTTCTCCTTGCATACAGGAAGCAGACCACATCCCAAAGGCAGCTGCTCAGCTGCTTGTGGTAGATCCCACCATGGAGCTGATTGCCAGTCTCATCATGGGGAATACTACCAGCAGCCGCCCAGCCACTCAACCAGGCTCAGCCAAGTTGACACATAAACATAACCATCACAGATGGTATTTCACCACTCCATGCCAATTAAATTAGAAGCTTTGAGTGTGGGGAGAGGATCAATATTTTGGAAATGTTCCTTGAGATCTAATGGAGATCCATTAGAATTCCAATAGAGCTGAGAATTATTGCACTAGGGAATCAGGGACAGAGGTTAACAAAGCATAAATGCTAAGAGATGAGATTTGCTTCTAAAACTCTGGGCATTTCTTAACATTCTCTGGGTTATTATTCTCTGCTTCTTTGGTCTTGATTCCTATCACACCCACCCATTTCTGAACCCAGACACATATATATTCTCCGTTATCACACACTTACAGATCTAGGCCAACTCATGCAGTCACACTCCCCGTTCTGCTTTGAAATTCAGGCTACACCAGCATTTACTTTGTCTGGTCTCCCACCTAGAGTCCCTAGAGGCACAGTTGGTAAATGCTCAGCTGCTAAGTGAAAGGTTGGCACTTCGAACCCACTAGCTACTCCAAAGGAGAAAGATGTGGCAGTTTGCTTCCATAAAAATTTATAGCCTTGGAAGCCCTATGGAGCAATTCTACTCTGTGCTATAGGGTTGCTATGAGTTGGAATCAATGCAGCAGTGACGGCAATGGGTTTTGTGTTTAGTATTTTATTCTTGTAGAGAACATGATAGTTTACTTTGATTAGGATTTGACCACAATTGCAATTGACTCTCAGTCTAAAAGGCAATCAGACACAATTAAAGGAACCACAGGTAGTTCAAAATCAGCATGATATCAACTGAACCGGTTTCTTCCTCATTCAAATATGCTTCTTAGCCTACATTACTTATCTCAGTGAATGACATCCCTATCCAACGATTTCCCTAATTTTAATTTTTACTAGCCACAAGGATGAATTTTAATTTCATCCTTACATTAGAAAACTTTAAGATTACAAAATGTACTTATAATAGGATGTAGCTGAAAATGCAGTCAGTAGTTTTGTGTAATTTTATCTCTTTGGAAGTTCTCTTGATGGTTAGAAAACTATCACATGTAATCAGACCTTAAATTCTATTTATTCCATCTCTTAATATTTTTTTTCATCTTCTTCACTCCATCCTGACCACCATGACCCAATTCAAACCACCATCTCAACTAATGCATCAACTTGCTTACTTGTCCCAATCTCTAGTCTCATACCACTTGCTCTTTCTCCTATCTCCCCCTAATCCATCCTGTTCACTGCTGCCAAATTGACTTATCACAAATGGAAATGTAATCATATTGCTTCCTTTCTCAAATTCCTGTAATAATTTCTCATAGAATAAAATCTTTATGAAATATGGAAAGTCCCTATCTACCTCGCCTGTTTTTTACTCCTACTACTGTCCCTCCAGAGAGCTCTGGTGGAGTAGTGCCTAAGACGTTTGACTGCTAACTGGAAGGCTGGCCATTCAAACCCACCAGCCACTCCTCGGAAGGAAGGTTGGGCAATCTACTTCTGTAGTGATACTGCTTCAGAAACACAACGAGGGGTCGCTATGAGTCAGATCTGACTCGATGGCCGTGAGTTTGGGTTTTTGGTACTGCCCCTCTGTCCTTCACCACTCACATATTGTTGTTGT
>NW_006921610.1:8221098-8222762 GCF_000298275.1 Orycteropus afer afer | reverse complement strand
GATTATCTTCTGTGTCTGTGTTAATTGGTTTCCCTTTTCTTTGTTGAAGAGGGTCTGTGCAATCCTTCTGCCTAGTCCGCCATCTTGCCCCGCCTCTGCTCCAATGAATTGCACTTTTAATAGCAAAAGTTTAGAACATATGTTTAGAATTCCATTGTCAAACATTGTTCCTTGATTCACTGGATCTTTCATTTTGAAGATGGAGTCACCTAGTGAAGTTTGTTTAAAGATGTGAGCTGAATACCGAATTCTTACATCTTTGATTTTCCTTACCAGTCAAGGTATATATCCACCATGAATCCTCTTTGACTTTCCCATTCCCATGAAATCTGTCTTCTCCCAAATAGTTCTGTGTTTATTATGAGTTATTTTCTCATATGTAGCTTTGTTTCCCAATCTAGATTGTAAACCCCTCAAGGGAAGGACCCAGGCCTTAACCATCAAAAATCTGCAATAGATTATGGTACACACCTAATACCAGTGAACAGCATTAGCTACTATTTATAGAGGAATCTAGTATATGCCTAGGACAAAACTCTGTTGTTTTCTCATTTAATCCTTTACAAAGCCCTGTGAATTCGCTATTATTTTACAGAAACTGAGATTGCTGAGATTGAGGGAATTTGTTCTGTAGATAAATTAATTTACCCAATAGTGAGTCAGGTTTTGAACCCAGATTTCTCTCCACAGTTCATATTCTTCCTTTCCTGCCTGCTACACTGTTGTTCCCCATTACCATGGATACTTAATTATATGGCAGCTAATGAACTAATCTTGTGAGCTATTTATTATTTGAAGTCAGATTGAAGTACATATTGTATTCTTTTTTATGGTAGGGTCTCTGTATTAAGAATCAACGAGAGTTTCAGGAAAGGATTCAGATCCAATTACTGTTATTTTTAAGTCAGACCAGTTTCCAGTAGTTTGGCAGCTTTCAGGCTGAGAGTGCCATGAACTTCAGGAAGCTTTATGAAGGGCAGGCAGCTCTGATAAGGCTGTTGTCAAAGCTTCTACCAAAATTAGTGGCTACATTGTTGTCTAATCCTCACCATCACCTTTTCATTTTGTTTGCTTTAATTCTGGCTTTCTGCCCTCTCAAAGAAGATGGATGTGGTGAGTTATACAATTATTCTACTGAGGTACCAGTTGATGTGGAGGTAGTTGTGGTATAATTCAACATGTCTTTATGTCTTGCAGTCTGCCTTATGTCAGTTGCACCTCAAAGAGGAAATGCTCGTGTCTAGATAGTCTGCAATGCAGTCTATGTTTACTGATTGTGTTAGACTGGGTTCTCTAGAGAAACAAAACCAGTAAAGCTTATATATATGGAGAAAGAGAAATTTATCTTAGGAAAATGGTTCACACACTTATAGAAGCTGGCAAGTCCAAAGTTCTTGGATCAAACATCAAGGTGGAGGCTTTTCCTGCCTCATGAAGTTGCAGGGGCTGCGGAGCTCAAGGTTAGTAGGCGGTATACCAGCTGTTGACTCCAACGAATGATGAATCCAAGATCTCCAGGCCGAATGGTGGATTGTTCACTCACAGACAGTTGTAGGCAGCACAACAGAATCCCGATCCAGAGAAGAGTGTCTCTTTTTCCCAGGATGTCCATAAATATATTGGAAGCAGGCCACACCCCTAGGGAAACTCCCTTACAGTGGATT
>NW_006921610.1:8219074-8220998 GCF_000298275.1 Orycteropus afer afer | reverse complement strand
GTTGAGTCGGCCCCGACTCATAGCGACCCCTCCTTGGGTTTCTGAGGCAGTATCACTACGGAAGTAGGATTGCCCAACCTTCCTTCCGAGGAGTGAGTGGCTGGTGGGTTTGAACCGCCAGCCTTCTGGTTAGCAGTCAAGTGCTTTAGCCACTATGCTACCAGAGCTCATATGTTACTTTCTTATAATATGGTACCTTGCATGTTGCTGTGATATGGAAGCTATGCCACCAGTGTTTCAAATTCCTGCAGGGTCACCCATGCAGAACTTCCAGAGTAGGAAGAAGGACCTGGTGATTTACTTGTGGTAATTAGCCAATGGCAACCTTATGGATCACAACAGAACACTGACTTACTTGATTTAGACATGTCATTAAGATAAAGCAATCTCTGGGGGAGGACATCATGTTTAGTGAAGGAGAGAGCTAGTGAGGGCAAGGGAGACCCTCAGTGAGATGGATAGGCACAACAGCCACAATGATGGATTCAAACCTGCCAGCAATTGTGAGGATGATGCAGGACAGAGCAATGTTTACTTCTGTTGCACAGAAGGTCACCATGAGTCAGAGTCAGTGGCATCTATCTAGTTTTCTGCCTGTCTATCTACCTATCTGTCATCCCTCTTCACACTTGAGAAGTACTGAACTAGTTGGTATCTCCCTGAAAACATTGTGTTCTCTTCTGCTTTAATGTTTTCTCCATGTGTTACCCTACTAGTGCACATGGCTCATCTTTTAGATCTCAGCTCAGCATCTCTCTGAGGTCTACCCTGATGCTCTCAGGTAGGCTGAAGAAGCTTTCATTAATGCTATTATTACATTTTAGAGCAGCCTTCCATTAAGGTGTTTTCTGGATTTTAAGTGTAAATTAATATCTTTAATATTACTAGACTATAAGCTTTTTAAGGAGCTCTGGTAGCATAGTGCTTAGGGCACTTGACTGCTAACCAGAAGGTTGGCAGTTCAAACCCATCAGTCACTCTGCAGAAGGAAGATGGGGCAATCTACTTCTGTAAAGATTTACCTCCTAGGACACCTAAAGGAGGTTGCTACGAGTCAGAATCGACTTGATGACAGTGAATATAAGCTTTTTGTGGGTATGGAAGAATGAGGCTTTGAACTGTGTACTTGAATCTTTAGATGAACTCATAATTTGAGTCTGTTAAGAAGAAAATAATGTTGTAACTAATAACAGAATCTCCATAGTATATTTAGTACTGAATTAAATTAACCCAAGGCTAGTGAGGTCATTATAAGAATATATCAAATTTCCTGTGACAAATACATAATGTAATTTAAGCTTTATCATTATATGACCATCTTATTTCTTTAATTAACAACAATCTTGTAACTAAATGAGTGTGCAATTTTAATCTACAGAGTGCTCCCCCGTTTTAGCGTTCTTTACCTCTGGACCGAATCCATGGTCCCAGAGTCCCTTTCAACATACATCCTAAAGTCCATTGGCTCATTTATTAATTATTTAACAAATATCTATTGAATTTACACTATGTGTGGAGCATTATACTGGGGAGAAGGATATAGAGTTTAAAAACATCCTTTGTCTGATTATATATAAATTTATCTCAGTTAATTCTCAAAACAGCCCTGAGGAGCAGGTATTATCAGCTCCAACTTATAAATGAAGGCATTCCAGAACAATATTTATTATCTCCAAAGAGTGTTAAAAGCCTTGTGTTTTTCTAAATATAAAGTGTTTAATTATTTGAGATTTTCTTGTGTATAATCATGGTTCTTGAACTTCAATGTGTGTACAAATCACCTCAGCATCTTATTAAAATACAGATTCTGAATCAGCAGGTGTGAGGTTTTGCCCAAGATTCTTAATATCTAACAAACTCTAAAATATGATGTAAGTGGTCCATGAATTGCACTTTTTCTTTTTCTTTTCTTTTTTTTTTTTTT
>NW_006921610.1:8205245-8211543 GCF_000298275.1 Orycteropus afer afer | reverse complement strand
GGATTGGCTGCTCAAAACATATACATCTGATCCCACCATTGGAACAACCCACATCATAATTGCTTAAACCACACAGAATTGTGGTCCAGCCAAGTTGACACACAACTCCAACTATCACACTGATGTTTATTAGTTTGCTATTTTAAAGTAAAATTTAGAGATAAATAACTTTAAATTTAAGTAAAACTTTAGAGGAAAAAATTCCTCCTTTTCCCTTTTCTTCACTCTTTTTTGGGAGGTTCATGAATAATGTATTGAGTATAGATAGAATGGCTCTGGCTTTCCATGGCTTTTTTTTTTTTTTTTTTTTTTTTAATTTTTATTGTGATTCAGGTGAGTTTATAGAATAAATTCACTTTCCTTAAAGCATCTTCTAGTCCTGTGGGCCTATCATAATATGCCTTTTCTAGGGAAGACCATGAAACATTTACATGGGAATTTATATATGTAAATGAAGTCTCAAGACTTCATTAGGTCTTTCCTGATAAATCTTATAGTTCAATAATCAGTATTTGTCTTAAAGTAGCTGTTGTTCTGGAAGCATACTATAGAAGCAGAAGTTGTTCCAGAGTCAGTCAAGGATAGTTCTGAGCTTTGACTCTGAAGAATTAGCCTGGATCCACTGCTTACTGAGACCTTGGGCAATTCACTTACACTCTCCCAAGCCCTTTTCTCTTCATCTGTAAAATGAATCTTATATCTTTTAAGTGAATATGATTAGATAACTCAGATGAAGCACTGGTCTTTAGCAAGAACTCAGTAAATGCCAGCTTTATTATTTCACTTCTCCCTTGATCCTTCCTAGCAGAAGTGAAATTTGGGAAGGGTGTGGACATTAAAGTGCTAATTGGTTTGCTTAATTGTTACAGTTATGTTAAAAGAGACTATTTTTTGGGGAAAAAGTTTAATATGTTTTGGAGCTAGGTCTGATTTATGGAGATATATATGTATATATTTTTTCAATTTTTGTGCCTGTTATTAATCTGAGTCATCGTGGTTTGGCTAGATTTTCCCCTCGTGAACAGTTATTTCATCATGGGCATGGAACCAAATTGATTATATATGGACTTTTAGAAGTTTTTAGGATTTGATGTTCTTACTGTCGAGAAGATTTTGAACTATTTAACCATTCTCTTTTGAACTTTCCATCCAGAGATGAGAACAGTTACAATGAATTAGGAATAAGCCAGTATGAAAGGGGCTAGTGTGATGACATCCATAAGAAACTAGCAATAATAATTTTTTCATATAATTTTTTCCCCAAAATAGATTGTTACTTTCTTAGGCTATACTATATTTTCTTGGAAGTGTAATAAATAACCACCTCAGAAACTTTATATCTTTTCAGCATATATATTTTTTCTTGGTCCCAAGGTTATAGATAGAGCACTTAAGTTAAACCCTATTCTCTTTATGTGCATACTTAGACATTGAAGCACAGGCCATTTATTCTTATGGATCAAGACCCTGTAAAAATTAATGAGATATGTCAGAATAGTGCCTTTGGGGATGGCAAAACTGGCAGTGCTATTCCAGATGGAGGACAAGGCAAGCTTTGCCTGTGGAGTGCATTGCTGGCCCACTTCAGTTGGAACTTCTAAGTTAAGGAGAACCATAGTGAAGGTCTATCCAAAATGATGGACTCAGCACATCCTTAACCATAAGCTGGGATAGCTAAAGACACCAAATATATATATTTATATTTAGACCCCTTCTACATTTTTCCAAGCCCTTTTCTAAGGTGGCTTCTCCATTTAGGAATTTCACTTAGAAAATTTACACGGAGAATAAGTGATTTGCTTTACCAATGGAGTCTTTGTTCATAAAAATATTTTATGAAAGATTCTTTTAAATAAAGACTCATAAACTCAAGTGCTTACAGGAGGCCTAGCAGGATATATAAATGAGTGAAGTGGGGCTGGATAGGGAACTAGAAAGTTCAATCCACCAGCTAGAACTAGTTTCCTACTTACACTCAAGACTTTAGCTGTTCTGATAAAAATAACATTGAACTCAGAGTTTAAAGATTTGAGTATAAGTCTGGGCTCTTCCAGGTACTGACCCTGGGACCTTGGACATATAGTATCTTCAGGAGCAAATTAGCAGATCGAAATAAATTATTTCTAAGGTGAGTTCCAGCTTTGAGTGATGGAATTTGTGGGTATCAGAACTCAACTCAACTGCCCACCCTGTAAGGGTTTAACAGAGAAAAGAATCACAAGGAATTAAAAGGAATGAAATATCAGCTTCATTCAAGGTTCACTGATAATGACTAGATTGAAGAGCACTGAGGGGCTTTCTACTTATCTTCCTAATGAAGACCTTAGGGACTGTTTCCCTAGATTATACCACTCCACCACTCCCTTCCCCTCTATAAGTTTACAATGATAAGATGAGGAGGCCTTGCACTGCATAGAGACTGTAAGTACACTATCTATAAAACATGAATACAGCCAGGATAGAGGAAAAAGTCAGATACAAACACTTGTGTCATGCTTCAATTTTTACCCAGAAGAGGAACATCCACCATCCAAAACATGTTGGGCTCACACTAGCCTCACAAATTAGACATGATGGGGACAATATTTTCCATATTAAATTGAAACATTTGACACTCACCTCTTCCCACCACACACACTGACTAGAATTCTTATTTGCGGACATTAGCAGTGTACATAGTTTAAGCACAAAGGATTTATTAAGTGTGGAGATAATTTACAGAATTGTTGGTAGAGGTAAAGTAACTCCTAAGAATTGTTTTAAAGTCCTCTGGATTGCGAGGGAGCTACTGCTCCTGTTAGATGAAGAAGTTGCTGCCAATCATGTTGCTAGCTCCAGAACAATACTACATTTCTACCAACAGGAAGTTTCCATATCAGAAGTGTATAGCCACCACTGCCACTTGAGAACCACCCCTTCTTTTCCCTGATTCCTGCCAGCAAAATGGTGGACTTGCACTCTGACTTTTTCCTCATCTACTCAGAGTTGTGTGCAAGCTCATTAAATGGGCAGAAACTAGATCTCATGCAGAACATTGGGTACAAGGAAGTTCAGGAATATAGATTTTAGTTTTCCAGTCCCTAAAGTTGTTAAAAGGCAGCTGAGATGGATGTAGCATGAGCCAATTTATCATTTAGTGTATTATATTTCCTTGTCATTTTCTGCCTCAGAAGAATGCAAGAGGCTTTAATACCTCAGGTCAGGAGGGATTTGATACTTGATATGTTAGCAAATGAATAAGCTTAGAGTTAGATTAAAAAGGTATTTAAAATTCTTTTAGTATATTTAGAACCAAGATAAAAAGATGGAGATGATACAGTGTCTCTCGAGGGCTGAAGAAGATACCCCTTCTGCCTATAAAGCTTGGCTGTAACGCTTGATGATGAGTGTAGAAAATGCAACAGTAGAAAGACTGGGTGAGAGAAGGACAGAGGCAGAGACACAGAGGAAGTCAGAATTTTTATTTTCTCCCCAACTTTTAGAATTATCTAGATAAATATGAGGAAGCCTGAGGGCACAGCACTATCCATCTCCTTGATTAGAAACCTGAAATTTATTTCCCAGTATTGGGAGTGAAGTGTTGCTATAATAAAAACAAGATGAAACAAACCCAAACTGAAAATATGTGTTATTGTTTTAGCAGTAAAGTATAGGGTGGTGAAGGAACTGATAACAAGTCTGAAAAGTAAAAGCCTATTTTATGCAGCTCCAAAATATTTGGAAAAATACATTTATTGTCTTAAATTGGAAGTCAAACATTGTTACTAAGTCTGTAGCTCAGAGTGAAGAGAAAGAGCCAGAATGGTGGTGTACATTGAGTGTTAATTTCTACTCTTAGCATGTTTTTGTGAGAAAGGGAAAAAATGGCTGATTTCAAGTAGAAAGAAAAGGAATAAAAAAAAGTCTAGAAATTTGGTGTCTTGAAAGATTAAAAAAGCCAACTGTTAGCAGCTATTGTGTCTACCTAATTAAAGTATGTGCCATATGTCAGGCACTGGCTAGTGGGTGACTGTTGCAATTCTAATTCTAGCTCTACCACTCATTATTTGTGTGAAATTAAAACAAACAAACAAAAAACCCAAAATCACTGCCATCAAGTCAGATCCGAGTCATAGTGACCCCTCCTTGGGTTTCCTAGGGGGTATCATTATGGAAATAGATTGCCTACCTTCCTTCTGAAGAGTGGCTTGTAGGTTTGAACCATCAAACTTCTGGTTAACAGTCACATGCCTTAGGCATTATGCCACCAGAACTCCCTTGTGTGATATTAGGTGTGTTACTTAACTTCTTTAAATGGAGAGAGTCCAGGAGGTAGAGTGGGTGCCATGAAGATTAATATATGTCTTCAGAAAGCAGAGACTATGACTAAGCAGGAACTATGAAATAGAAAAAGAACCCTGGCGGTGCAGTGTTAAGTGCACAGCTGTTAACTGAATGGTCAGTGGTTCAAACCACTGATGTGGCATACTGCTTTAGTAAAGATTTACAGCTTTGGAAACACTTTGGGGAAGTTCTACCCTATCCTTTAGGGTTGATATGAGTCAGAATCAACTTGATGGCAGTGGTTTGACCTTTTGGTTTATGAGATAGAGAGAAGACCTGCAGTACAAATGGTAAGGAATGCAGTGTGAAGGGACTAGAGAATGGAGCACATGGGCCTGCAGAGAACAAGTGAATCCCTTTAATGGTAGAGTATAGCCTTGTGGGCTTCTACTGAGGATGTAAGACATGCCTTGGTTCTAGAATTCCAGTCTGGGAGGCTTGTCCCTACTATAATTTCTCTTTTTGTATTGTGTAATTTTTATCATCTCTTATTTTTTCTTGTTTTTCTACAAAGACTCTTACTTGAGGTAACCTTAGTGAGCCTAACTGAAACAGAATTAAATACATATTTAACTTACAAGTGTATATTTTGAAGTGGAGAATTCAGCTCAGATAATGAAATACCTTGTGTTATTAGCCTACTTTCCAGAGATATTTTTGGAAAAACAAGGAGCCTGTACCTTTGTATTAAATTGTAGTGTAATTCTTTCCCTCCTCTTGAATTTCCAAATTATGTCCTTTGCTATTAAATTTATGCTTTTGTTTTAATAAGGAATAGTGAAAATAAAAACATGTAAAACTTAAAACACTTAATATTTTAAACCTTATAGGAATTCTTTATTTATTTGAGTAAAGGCATGTAAGAGTTGCCCTAAAGAGAAGAGTCCTCTTACTTCACCAAGAGTGTTAATCTAGCCACCTACTAAGGCCACCATTTTTCTTCTCATTCTTCTGCAATGTGACCCCTTCAATCCATTTGGAGGTAGTGCATAGTGCGGGAAGGTAGAAGGATAGTGAGAGTTTATAGAACAAAATTCCATTGGAGGCAGTTGTTGGAGTCAGGCCAATTCCATTTGGTTACCACCAGCTGAGTCACACTGCACACAATGACTAGCTGGAGGCTCATCCTTATGGACCATTTCTCTCTTCCTCCTCTTCTGCCCCCCAAAAAACTGACCTTTACTGAGTCCAATTACTTCAACAGCAGCTTTTTAACTTGGGAGATCCATAGCCTGCATGGAAGAACATTTATTATGTACCCACTCAATTCCATATGCTTTCACATATGCCCCTTAGTGTAGACACTGAGGCAGTCATCATTGGCACTGTCTTACAGATGAGGTAGGGCAGTGGTGGTTCAGCTATAGAACAGTCACCTTCTACATGTGAGACTAGGTTTGATTCTCAGCCAGTGCACATCATGCACAGCCACCACCCATCTGTCATGGGAGGCTTTTGTGTTGCTATGATGCTGAGTAGGTTTCAATGGCGCTTCTAGACTATGATAGACTAGGAAGAAAACCTGGTGATCTACTTCTAAAACTCAGCCAATGAAAATTCTGTGGATCACAATGATCTAATTTACAGCCAATCTTGGGGATAGTGCAAGATCAAGCAGCACTTTGTTCTGCTGTGCATGGGGTCCCCATGAGTAAGGGGCCAACTCAATGGCAGTTAACAACAAAGAGATGAAGCTCAGAAGGATTAGTGACTTTCCCAAGATCACCCAGTTTTTTAAGATTTTCTGATCCTAAGGCTCATACTCTTCCCACTGTATCATGTTATTACTTGAGCAAGTTCTCCAGGAGGTAGGGATGGTGGTACTGCACAAGAACAGAGGTTTTGAAGCCTAATGTTACATAGACTATAGCGCTTGTTATTCCATTATGAAGAGAGCAAATCCTATTTAAAATAAGTAAGCTGTAGATATGTAACTAGAAACTTTAGGTCAATTCAGAGGAAAAAAGGGAAGGGG
>NW_006921610.1:8202580-8204774 GCF_000298275.1 Orycteropus afer afer | reverse complement strand
GAGTGGCTGGTGGGTTTGAACCGTCAGCCTCTGGTTAGCAGTCAAATGCTTCAGGCACTATGCTACCAGAGCTCCCATATACATATATTGGGGGGAAAAAAAAAAAAATATATATATATATATTTCTTTCCAATAATGAGTTATGGGCCCTTATTATTATTTTGCTTTGCTTTTCTGTATACACTTTGGGCTTTTTTCATCCTTCAATTTGCTTATTTGTATGCTTTGCTCAAATGAACCCCCTGATCACTTTTGCCTGTGGTATGCCTCACAATACTTAGGGCCCCAGCAAGCCCATAAAGCTCAGCATTGAGTCTAAAGTGCTGATGATGACATTCGTTTTATAAATCTTCCACCAGAGCCTTGTAAAGAGTTTCCATGGATCGGTAGGTCTACACTTGCACTGGCTTTGAACCAGTGTAGCTGTGCTTGTTTCTCCTTGTCCTCTCTCCACTCCAATAGCTTAAGAAAGAAAAACACTCATCTTCTTAAAAAGTGTCTTTCTTACTTGCAGTCATGGGAAAAAGACAAGAAAAGGATCAGGGACTTTTTCAGTCAGGAGTAACAGGGGGACACACAAGACTAGGAGTAAAGATTCTAACTTGAACTTTTCCACTAGATCTCTCCTTCCTTGTTTTATAAGCCAAGGTTGCTGGATAGGTGATTTCTATGGCCTCTTAGCTGATTATATAATTCTGTGACTATGGGCTGGTGAGAGCCCACATGTGGGATAGCACCACGACCTTCATTCCTTCAACAAAGATTTTTTGTATGCTAGGTACTTTTTCAAGCCTGAGCTACGGCAGAAAACAAGACATCCAATATCCATGTTGGCATTGAGATTTTGTTTACTCAGGGAAAGAGAAAATAGACAAGTAACAAAAATAGAGAACATTTTATAATAGTAATTATTGCTCTGAAATCTGTAGCATTACTAATGTAATAAAGATAGGGAAAGGGCTACTTTACATAGGTGATGGGGGAGGATAGAAATGAGATTTAACCTAAGCAGAATGCAAAAATTTTTGAACAACAATACTAATATCACGCACAAGTAAAATTTTGTAGAAGATGACTCAAAAACAGTTGTCACAGTGTATTGACAGGGAACTGCCAGAAATTCCAGCTGTATTTAGACAAGAATGCGGAACAAGAGATGTCACTGCTCAAGTATGATAATGATTGTGAGGATGGTGCAGGACCTGGCAGTGTTTTGTTCTGTTGTGCACAGGGTCACTATGAGTCAGAACTGACTGCACAGAACCTAACAGCAACATATAATGGAAAGGATATCTCGTGGCTCGGTAGTTAAAGCATTTGGCTGCTAACCAAAAGGTCGGTGGTTGGAACTCATAGGCTGCTCCCTGGGAAAAAAGATGAGACAGTCTGCTTCCATAAAGATTTACAGCCTTAGAAACCCTATGAAGTAGTTCTATTCTGACCTATACAATTGTTATGAGTCAGTATTGACTCGATGGCAATGTTTTGTTTTTTCAATAATGACATTGTAGTTGTAAAATTTATTGTTGTTGTTATATGCCATCAAATTGTCTCCTACTCATAGGGACCTTAAGTACAACAGAACGAAACACTGCCCAGTCCTGTGCCAGCCTCATGATCCCTACTATACCTGAACCCATCGCTGCAGTTATTGTGTCAATCCATCTTGTTGAGAGGCTCCCCTCCTTCATTGACCCTCCACTTTACCAAGCATGACATCCTTCTCCAGAAAATGGTCCCTTCTGACAACATGACCAAAGTAGATGAAATGAAGTCTGGCCATTTTCACTTCCAAGGAGCATTCCAGCTGCACTTCTTCCAGGATAGATTTGTTAGTTCTTTTAGCAGTTCACAGTACTTTCAGCATTCTTCACCAAAATCACAACTCAAAAGTGTCAACTCTTCTTTGGTCTTCCTTATTCATTGTCCAGCTCTCACATGCATAAGAGGCGATGGCAAATACCATGGCTTGGGTTAGGTGCACCTTAGTTTTCAAGCAGATCTTTCTTCTTCAGCACTTGAAAGAGGTTTCTGCAGCAGATTTGCCCAATGCAATACGTCGTCTCACATCTTGACTGCTGCTTCCATTGGCATTGATTATAGAACCAAGTAATATGATGTCTATGACAACTTTTGTCTTTTCTCTGTCTATCATGATGCTGCTTATTGGTCCATTTGTGAGGATTTTTGTTTT
>NW_006921610.1:8199973-8200945 GCF_000298275.1 Orycteropus afer afer | reverse complement strand
ATGTGATCTCCAGTGTATTTCTATCAGCAAGGCCATACTTTCCAACTACTGTTGATTCTTCTTTGTTTCCAACTTTTGCATTCCACTCACCAGTGATAATTAACACATCTTGATTGTATGTTTGGTCAATTTCAGACTGCAGAAGTTGGTAAAAGTCTTTATTTTCCTCATGTTTGGCTTTGGTGGTTGGTGCGTAGATTTGAATAATCATAGTATTTATTGGTCTTCCTTGTAAGCATATGGATATTATCCTATCACTGACAGCATTGTATTTCAGGATAGATCTTGATACATGCTTTGTGATGGTTAATGCCACGTCATTATTCTTCAATTTGTCATTCCCGGCACAGTAGGTCATATGATCATCTGATTCAAAATGGGCAAAACCAGTCCATTTCAGTTAACTAATGCCTAGGATATCAATCTTTATGTGTTCCATTTCATTTTTGACAGCTTCCAATTTTCCTAGATTCATACTTGTACATACCATGTTAATTATTAATGGAAGTTTGCAGCTGCTTCTTCTCATCTGAGATGTGCCATGTCAGTAAATGTGGGTCCCAAAAGCTTTACTTTATCCACACCATTAAGGTTGGCTCTATTCTGAGGAGGCGACTCTTCACCAGTCATATTTTGAGTAACTTCTGACCTGAGGGGATCATCTTCCGGAACTATATTGCATAATGTTTCAAGACTATTCATAAAGTTTTCCAGTAATATATCAGACAGTGCTTCACTACTATTCATAAGGTTTCCACTGGCCAATTCTTTGAGAAGTGGATGGCCTCTTCCTTCTTCTGAGTCTCTCTTAGTCTGGAAGCTCCACTGAAACCTGTCCACCAAGGGTGACCCTGCTGGCATTTGAAACACCAGTGGTAAAGCCTCCAGCTTCAAAGCAGCATTCAAGCCACCACAGTATGACAAACTGACAGACAAATTTGACTCCCTTAGTTGTTCTAAACTGCTCTGCTC
>NW_006921610.1:8190028-8190599 GCF_000298275.1 Orycteropus afer afer | reverse complement strand
TTTTTTTAAGATTTTGTTTTACATTCAACATAATGTGTACATTTAGTTTCATTCCCCATTCACTATGTCCAGCCCTAACCCAGTCTCCTCTCTTCCCTACCCTGTAACCCTCCCCCTGTGCCCCGCATATTCATGCACTCCTCTTTGTCTTGCATTTCCTCAATTTGAATGTTTATCCTCTGCTGTCCCATGGTCTATTGCTCTAAGGGATATATTACCATAGAGTATGTGGGTGCATCATCCTGGGTTGAGGTCTGAGTGTACATCTTGTTAACTATTGGTCTGAGAGCTCACCCCTGGGGGTGAGTTTTATTCCAGGTGCAGAATGTATTCCAGGGCCATAGTATTGGGGGTATCACCAGATTTCATCTGACCAGTAATTCTAGTCATTATTGAGTTTTTGGATTTTGTTCCATGTTTTCCCTCCCACTCTATCCAGAATCTTCAGATTTGATCCTTTCGTGAGTGATTGGCATTGGTAGCTGGGCACCATTCAGTTCTTCTGGTCTTGAGGGCCATCGTGTGCTAGGGCTGATTGTTTCTAAATGCTTTTTTTGTGTGTGTGTGTGTG
>NW_006921610.1:8185947-8189928 GCF_000298275.1 Orycteropus afer afer | reverse complement strand
AAAAAAAAAAAATTATCACATATATTATTCTGCAGTTTGCTTTTTACACTAATTGCTGTGTTTGCAGCTTTTTAAAAATCAGTATTTATAAATGTACTTCATTATTTTCAACTGCTCTCTTATTTTCTATTCTATGGATGTTTCATAGTTTATATTACTATTCCTCTAAATTATTTTATACACCAAAATGTTGAAATTTACTTTCCTTGCACATAGAGAAGAAACATACCTGGGTGAAAGCATAGTCGTTTCTTGCTTCAGGATATTGAAAAAAAAAATTAACTGTGTATTATAATCATTGAAAATACTTTATTCCTCTCAAATGAATGGTTATTGCTGAATGTGCCTTGGAGAAAGCAATATTAACAAATCCTGTCTGATGGAAGATGCTCATTTATAATTCTTTTTTCTTTTTGTCTCAAACTTTTGTGAATAACTATGCATTGTGCATTTCATTCTCCAATGGATTATAGCTTTAATAGATAAAAAAAATGATAGTAAAAATAAAATTCTACCCTACATGGCAATCTTTTTTGATGCAGATTTGTCAGAGCAGGTTACAACACATAATGACATGTCACAGCCTGGTGAGACATGGAAAACAGTTGAGTGACTTTAATACTGAGAATGGTAAATATGTGGGAAAGAAATCTATTTTGCTGCCATTCTATTCAATAGAAATACATAGTTATCAGAGTCCCAATAAATATCCTCTGTAGGTCAAATTCTTAAAAAAAAAACCAAAAAACTAGTAAGGGTTTACACAATCTCTTTGGAAACTAAATGCACTTTGCTATCCAAGCCCTACTCAAAGCACTTTTCTGTCAATCAGTAGAAAAGATTTGGCTACCACCTTGGTGTTAAATATAAATGTAGTCTAAAGGTTTAATGGTTTAAAACAGTGCTATTTAATTTAAAATGGAATTTCCCACCCTTCTAGCTTAGGTAGTTAGGATTCTGTGGTTTGCTTTTCATTCCAGCCTGGTTTATAGGCATAATAAAGAAAAGGCAGCTATGAGTTCAGAATGTAAGTGTGTCATATCGAGGAGACAGGCCTTCTTTTGGTAGAAGGAGAAGGAGAAAAAATACCCCATTAACTCCAACTTGTTAAAATTTACCAAGTCTCTGCAGTTCATTAGCTTTTTTCCCCCCCTTTTCACACCAAAAGAGTAGATAAAAAGGTAAGCAGCAACAACAAGAGACATTATATGCAGAGGTGAACACGATATGACAAGGTCTTCTTTTAATAACAAACAGTGTTAGCTCTCTAGGAGGTAGACAGTATGAAGTGCAACAAAAACTGTAATTATGCTCCCAGCAGGAAACCTGTATTTAGAGTGACAAGAAGAGTGTCTCTAAAAACCTGTTAGGTTAAGGCTGCTAGTCTTAATTATATGTATTAGGAGTTTATGTCTTCACTTTTTTTCCTTTTAAAATTCAAAGAAGAAACCTAATTATTACTTGGACCCTAGTAAATTGGGCCATATTTAAATAATGAACATTTGGCAATCTCATTGTGCACCATGATGTGTCTGACTGGTGCAGCTGCTATGGAAGCCAAACTGGCTCCCCAAAATAATTTGTTTTTGCTGCTTCCATGACAGAGGAAAAACAAACAAAAGCTAAACAAGGGAAATAATGAAATTATGCTTTTATTTAGTCCATGGCACCCAAACCTTCTAGAGGGAGATTGCTGTTTGGGTAGCTTCTCAAATACAGAATTTTTTATATGTTGTTAGCATTGTATTTTAGCTAGAGGATGATTGGCTAAATCTTCTCAATTTAGACAGGTAAACATAGGACTGTCTACATTTGACTTCATTATATGTGATTTACAGTGTACTTGATATATTTCATAAATTTCCCAGTTTCTTATGGTTCTTTCCAATATTTGCTGAACTTCAGGAAAGAAGAACTTAATTATTCTGTTAGGTTTAAGTTATAATCATAAGAGTAAGGGTATGAATCTGGGGATCCTGACCTACACTTACTGGGATCATTTATGAAGATGACACTTTATAAATTTGCTAGGCATTCACTAAATATATTCATTGCTACCTTCTCATTATAGATATGTGGGTCAAAAAAGCTAAGTATTATGAAATTATAGAGTGAACTGTACAAAATTAATTTGCTGAGTTTTGTGGGCAAAAGTCATTCTAATGTGAGTGAGTTAGTGAATCAAGTTGTATGAAAGTCAATTTAATTTACTTTGATACTATTTAATGTTATGGCTCTATTCTTCAAAGTTCTCATGGATTCTGTGATCCAAGAGATTTTTAAATGATTTGCAGGAAATGATTGTGACTGGCAGATTTGATCTTGAATCTTGTAGTTCTCTAGATAGTCCCAGGCAGAAAAGGAACTTAGAGTTAATACATTTTCTTCTCTTTGGAATTTATGTATAGCTAAACTGAGTTTCTGACCTAAGAATGATTCTGAAAGGATTGAAGGAAATGCTGAAAATTTTGGAAACCATTTGCCCATTTTTTACTGGTTCACAGAACCCCCATTGAAGTCTGTATTTGGATAACCTAATTTACAGTCTTAATGAAACACCAATTTAGTCTTCATTATTGTTGACTTGAGGAAAACAATCACTGGGTCAGAAGTTAATAATAGTTTTATACTACAGTCTCATGGATTTTTACAATGACAAGAATGCTGTTGTTGTTAGGTGTCATCAAGTCAGTTCTAGCTCATAGAAACCCTGTGTACAAAAGAATGAAACACTGCCTGGTCCTGCAACATCCTCACAATTGTTGCTGTGCTTGAGTTCATTATTGCAGCTGCTGTGTCAGTCAATCCAGTTGAATGTCTTCTTTTTTGCTAACCCTCTACTGTGCATGATGTCCTTCTTCAGGGACTGGTCCCTACTGATTACTCCAGAGTATGTGAGACAAAATCTGGCCATTCTTACTTCTAAGGAGCATTTTGGTTGTCCTTCCAGGACAAATTTGTTCTTTCTTCTGTCAGGCCAGGCCACTGTATATTTAATTTTCTTGTCCAACATCATAATTCAAAGGCATGAATTCTTCTTTGGTCTTCCTTTTCCAGCTTTTGCATGACTTGAGTCAGGCACACCTTAGTCCTCAAAGTGACATCTTTGCTTTTGAACACTTTAAACAGGTCTTCTATAGCAGATTTGTCCAAGGCAATACATCTTTTGATTTCTGACTGCTGCTTTCATGGGCATTGATTGTGGATCTAAGTAAAATAAAATCATTGACGTCTTCAATCTTTTCCTGTTTGTCATGACTTTGCTTATTGGACCAGTTGTGAGGATTTTTATTTTCTTTATGTCGAGGTGTAATCCATACTCTAAAAGGTGTACTCTTTGATCTCTATCAGTAAATACTTAAAGTCCTTTTCACTTTCAGCAAGAAACGTTATGCATGTTGAAGATTGTCTTCTAATCTTGCAACTGTGTTCTTCATATAGTCCAGCTTTGTGGGTTATTTTACTCAGCATACAGATTGAATATGCACACTTTTCTTAATTTTAAACCCTCTCATATCCCTTATTCTGTTTGAATGACTACCTCCAGGTCAATGTACACATTTTGCATAAGCACAATTAAGTATTCTGGAATGTCTATTCTTCCAGAGTCATCCATAATTTGTTATGATCCACACAGTCAAATGCCTTTACACAGTTAACAAAATACAGGTAAACATCTTTCTGGTATTCTCTGCTTTTAGCTGAGATCTGTCTGACATCAGCAATGTCCCTGGTTCCATGTCCTCTTTTGAAGCTAGCTAGAAATTCTGGCAGTTCCCTATTGATGTACTACTATAGTTGTTTTTCAATTATCTTCAGTAAAATTTTACTTGCATGTGATATTAATGATATTGTTTGATAATCTCCACATTTTTTGGGGCCACTTTTCTTTGGAATGGGCAAAAATATGCATCTCTTCTAATCAGTTGGCCAGGTAGCTGTCTTTCACATTTTTTGGCATAGATGAGTGAGTGCTTTCAG
>NW_006921610.1:8173934-8182052 GCF_000298275.1 Orycteropus afer afer | reverse complement strand
TTTTTTTGCATTCTTCTTCACTTCCAGCACTAGGAGACCATTAGCTGCATCTTAGACAGCCGCTTGAAAGCTTTTAAGACTCCAGTCACTACTCACCAATGTAGGATGTGGAGCAATGCTTTTATGTATTTTGTTGTGCCAATTGAGTCTGGTGTCCCCCAGGACTATGGTCCTGAGACAGTAGATCTATTGGATCTCTCTCCCATAGTGTCTGGTTGTCTCTGAGGGATTACTCTGTGTCTGTCTTTTATTGTTTCTGTAAGGGCTGCAGGTATTTTGTATCATTGGTATCTGTGCAAGATTAGCCTCAGCTGAATCTATCCTTGGTCTAGAGTATACTTCTGTTCACTGATCTCTGTCTGATCATCTCAGGTGTTTATGTGTTTATCTGTATAGCCTAGTGTTTGGTGTTAATGGCAATGTGGTATTGTGGACACATTGGTTGGTATTAGCATCTAGAATGCTACCACTTTAAAATCCAAAATAGTTGCCACTTGTAAAGATTCAAAATGGCCACTGCTTTTAAACGTTTAAAATGGCTGCACCATTGGTCACTTTAAATATCCAAAATGCCTTCACTTATAAACATTCAAAATGGCTGCACCCTTGGTCACTTTAAATATTCAAAATCGCTGCCATGTGTAAACAATCAAAATGGCTGTGCCCTCTGGACAGCAGAAAGTCAGCAGCTCAGGTTGTCTCCCTCCTTGCTGTTTGCCTAGTCATAGGCCACCAGCGCAGTTGTCCCTGCAGCCGTTGGTGACTAGGACTGATCTTTAGATCAATTCTCAGGTCCAAACACTACTTGGAAATATTCAGGCTGTTGGGCCCATCAGAGTAGCTGACAGTCAGCAGCTCCAACCTTCTCTGCAGTCACTGTTTTCATTCAGGTTTTTCCACTGTTGTTGTTGTTGTTTGCCATCGAGTCGGTTGGTGCCTAATCCACTTCTGTATATTTCCTTTCAAAACTCAGAGCTCCAAGATTATCTTCAGTATCCCTGTCCATTGGTTTTTCTTTTCTTTGTTCAAGAGGGTCTGTGTCACTTGTCTGCCTATTCCTCAGTCTTACTTGAAGTCTCCTTGCTTTTTTTTTTTCCTTCTTTTTTTGTGGTGTCTTTTATTGTTATCCCATAAATGGTCTGGTCTTCTGTCATCAGTGTTCAATACATCAAGTCTCTTCTTGAGATAATCTCTAAATTCAGGTGGGATACACTCAAAGTTGTATTTCGGCTTTCACCGACTTGTTTTATTTTTCTTTAGCTTCATTAAATTTGCATATAAGCAATTAGTAGTCTGTTTCAGAGTCCACCCCTGGCCTTGTTGTGAATGATGATTTTGAGCTTCTCCATCATCTCTTTCCACAGATGTAGTCAATTTGATTCCTGTGTGTTCCATCTTGTGATGTCCATGTATGTAGCTGGCATTTATTTTGTTGAAAAAAGGCATTTGCAATGAATAAGAATATGTCATTGGTCTTGCAAAATTCCTTCTTAATTTCTGGCATTGTTTCTATCACCAAAGCTGTATTTTCTGACTGCTGATCCTTCTTAGCTTTCAACTTCTTAGTTCTAATCTCCAGTAATATTAGTGTATCTTGATTGCATGTTTGATAAATTTTAGACTGCAGAAGTTGGTAAAGATCTTCAATTTCTTCATCTTTGACATTAGTGGTTGGTGTGTAAATTTGACTGGTAGTCATATTAACTGGTCTTCCTTATAGCTGTATTGACATGATCCTATTATTGACAGCATTGTACTTCAGGATAGATCTTTAAATCTTCTTTTTGACAATGAATGTGATGCCATTCCTCTTCAATTTGTCATTCCTGACATAGTAGAAGGAGCTCTGTAGCATAGTGCCGAAGGCATTTGACTGCTAACCAGAAGGCTGGCTGTTTAAACCCACCAGCTACACCTTGGAAGGAAGATTAGGTGATCTAATTCTGTAGTGATACTGCCTCAGAAACCCAAGGAGTGGTCACTATGATTGTCCAATTTTAAATGGCCAGTGTTAGTTGATTTCAGCTCTCATGCCTAGGATATCAATCTTTATGTGCTCCACTTCATTTTTGATGACTTCCAATTTTCTTAGATTCCCACTTCATACACTCAACATTCTGATTATTAATGGATGTTTGCAGCTATTAATGCAGTTTCTTCTCAGTGTGAGTCATGCCACATCAGCATATGTAGATCCTGAAAGGTTTACTCCATCCATGTCATTAAGGTGGACTCTTAAAGAGGACAGTTGTATTCTGAGTGCCTTCTAACCTGAAGGGCCCATCTTCTGGCACTATATTAGCCAGTGTTTCCCTCCTATTCATAAAATTTACCCTATGCAATTGTTTAGAAGTAGATCACCTGGTCTTTCTTCCTAATCTGTCTTAGTGTAGAAGTTCTGCTGAAACCTTACCATCAACATGACCCTACCAGTGTTTGAAATAATGGTATCATAACTCCCAGCATGCAAACCACTAAAGTATGACAAACTGACAGACGAGTGGTGGTCAATAAGGACATGTAGTCTGAAAAATGGCATTTTTCTAATTAAGCAACAATTGAATGAACTCAATAAAAATCAAGGCTTAACTAATTTATTTTCATGTGTTTAGTTTAATTTATATTATACTTCATAGAGCATTTGTTATTTCTCTGTTGAATAATTTATACAAGTAATGAATAACATGAATCATTGGGACAGTTTTCTATATTTTATCAAAATAAATGGTTTGATGAAAAATGGAGCAAGGTTTTCAGAGGAGGGGTGAGGTGTTAGATGTTACTAAAAAGGAACATTAGACAGCGAATGTAATCTCTTATGTACTGTTTCCCTTAAACATGATCAATTTAAGTGAGAGCCTAATGAGTATTACTGGATGATGACCAACTGCTACAGTAGTAGGGATGGTGGTTGAAATATAGGAGAACAGGGTCCCATGAAATGATGTATGATTTTTAAAAAAATATCACTAAGACCAGTTTGATTCTTTCAGCATATATTAGCCACCAAACCAAACCAAACCTACTGCCATCAAGTTGATTCTGATGCAACCCTATAGGACAGAGTAGATTTCCCTTTGGGTTTCCAAAGCTGTAAATTTTTAGGGAAGTGCACTGCCTTATCTTTTTTCCTGTGCAGTGGCTGGTGGGTTTGAACTGCCAAACTTTTGGTTAGTAGCTGAATACTTTAATCACTGCACTACCAGAGCCCATTATATTAGCCATAAAACCAAACCAAACTCACTGCCATGGAGTCGATTCTACTTATAGTGACCCCACAGGACGTTTCCAAGGGTGTAAATTTGTAGGGAAGCAGACTGCTTTCTTCTTTGGAGCATTGCATGGGTTCAAACCACTGACCTTTGGGTTAGCAGCCAAATGCTTTAACCACTGCACCACCAGAGCTCCTTTATATTAGTCATAGAAAGTAGTGAATTATCTTAAATGTCAGAAAACTTGACAATCTAAGGTTGAAAGTAAATCCTTGTGTCTAGAAAGCACATTTCCCCCTTTCTGTAGAAATTAAATGGTAGAAAAGATACTCTATGAAAAATCTAAATAAATAATTTAAATAGTAATAGCAAGGAGACCTTAGAACTAAAAATCAATGTATTTGTTTTCCCTTCTCATGTAAATCCATTGTTGAAGGAGTTAAATGACCAGTTAAAGAAGTTAAAAGACCTCTACTCTTCTGTAGAGTGGCAGAGACTATGTGTCAGAATTAAAAGAAAGTCTGAGTCCCTAGGATTTTCCATCTGTAGGTTCATATCTTCTGCAAATAGGATAGTTTTACTTCTTCTTTGCCCATTTGGATGCCTTTTATTTCCTTTTCTTGCCTTATTGCTCTAGCTAGGACCTCTAATAGAATATTGAAGAAGAGTGGTGATAAGGGCATCCTTGTCTGGTTTACCCATTCTCAGGGGGAATGTTTTCAGAATCTCTCTGTTGAGAATAAAGTTGGCCATTGGTTTTGTGTATATGCCCTTAATCATATTGAGTTTCCCTATTACTATTTTTCTAAGTCTTTTTTTTTTTAAATCAAGAATGGGTGTTGGAGTTTTTCAAATACCTTTTCTGCATCGATTGATATTGCATATGGTTCTTTTCCTTTGTTTCATTTATGTGGTGGATTACACTGATTATTTTTCTAGTGTTGAACCATCATTGTATAGCTGGTATGAATCCCACTTGGTCATGATGTATTATTTTTTTGATTTGTTCTTGGATTCTATTGGCTAGGATTTTGTTGAGAATTTTTGTGTCAATATTCATGAAGGATATTGGTCTATAATTTTATTTTTTCTTAATATCTTTGCCTGGTTTTGGTATCAGGATTATGATTGCTTCACAGAACGAGTTTAGGAGTATTCCATCCTTTTCTATGTTGTAGAATAATTTGAGTGTAATTGATGTCAGCTCTTCTTTGAATGTATAGTAGAATTTACCAGTGAAATTGTCTGGGCCAGGGCTTTGTTTTAGGGAAATTTTTTTATGACCTCTTCAATCTCATCTTTTGCAATAAGTCTGTTGAAATTTTGTACCTCAGACTGTATTGGTTTGAGTAGGTAGTGTGTTCTAGAGATCTGTCCACTTATTTAATATCTTCTTATTTGTTGGAGTACAGATCTTCATAGCATTCTGTTATTATCCTTTTTATTTCAGTAGATGCTGATGTGACATCATCTATTTCCTTCCTTATTTGTGTTTACATCTTTTTTTTTGTTAAATTTGCAAGTGGCTTGTCAATTTTATTAATCTTATCAAAAAATCAACCTCTAGTCTTGTTAATTCTTTCTGTTTCATTTATCTTTGCTCAAATAATTATTATTTCCTTTCTTCTAGTGCCTGTAGGATTTTTTTTTTTTTTTCTTTGTGGCTGTTCTTTTTCTAATTGTTGTAGATATTGGGTTAAGGTGTTGATCAAAAACCTCACCAAACTAGTAAAAAGAGAGCCTATAGACTGTTACTGTTGTTGTTATGTGCCGTCAAGTCGGACCTGACTCATAGTGACCCCTCCTTGGGTTTCCAAGGCAGTATCACTGTGGAAGTTGATTACCTAACCTTCCTTCCGAGGAGTGGCTGGTGGGTTTGAACCGACAGCCTTCTGGTTAGCAGTCAAGTGCCTTAGGCACTACGCTACCAGAGACTAGGAAAATAAATTTAGCACTGACATATAAGACAAGGGTCTAATTTCCAAAATTTATAGAAAATTTCAACACCTTAACAAGAAAAAGACAAACTATCCAATTAAAAAATGGACAGAGGACATGAATAGACACTTCACCAAAGAAGACGTTCAGGCAGCTAGCAAACACATGAAAAAATGCTTATGATCATTAGCCATTAGAGAGCTGCAAATCAAAATGGCAATGAGATATCTCATCCCAACATTAATGGCAAAATTAACAAACAAACAAACAAACAACAAATGTTGTTGAGATCATGGAGAGGGTATGCTGCTCATACACTGCTGGTGGGACTGTAAAATGGTACAACTCCTCTGGAAAACAGTATGGTGCTTCCTTTAAAAGTTGGAAATAGAGATACCATATGTTGCAGCAACACCACTAATGGATATACATTTTGAGAAATAAGAGCCATGACATGAACACATATATGCACATCATCTCATTGCAGCATTATTCACAATAGCAAAAAGATGGAAACAACTAACATGCCCATCAACAGATGAATGGATAAACAAACTATGGTACATATACACAGTGAAACACTATTCCATGTTAAAAAATAATGATGAATTTGTGAAACAACTTATAACATGGATGAACATTATGACATGAGGACATTTTGCTGAGTGAAATTAGTCAATCACAAAAGGACAAATATTTTATGAGACCACTACTGTAAAAAGTCAAGAAAATATTCATACATGGAAAGAATCATTCTTTGAAGTTTACCAGAGGTGGGAGGGGAAGCAAGGGTAAATCACTAACTAGGGGGTAGACACATTAACTTGAGTAAAGGGTAAGGCAATATACAATCAGAGGGAGGTCAGCACAAAATGACCAAGGCAGAGGATGACACTGGGAGGTGCACAAGAGCTAAAGCAACAAAAGTGAATACTATTACATACACAGGAGCTCTGGTGGCATGGTGCCTAAAGCATTTGACTGCTAACCAGAAGGCTGGTAGTTCAAACACCCCAGCCACTCCTTGGAAGGAAGATTGGACAATCTACTTCTGTAGAGATACTGCCTCAGAAACCCAAGCAGGAGTCACTATGAGTCAGAACCAACTTGACAGCAGTGAGGTTTTTTTTTTAACATACAGTCTTGCAAAAAAGGTAATAACAATAATCTAGGACTGGATTCATAGATAGACACCCAATCAGAACAGGAGTGGGAAGGCAAATGGGACTACACCCAAGAATATATATGTTTGACAGAGAATATTTCTGCATATGTATTTATATGTGGTGCAAATATATATATATAAACACATGCACACACACATACATATATGTGTATAAACATCCATATCTATCTATCTATCTATCTATTTATCTATACACACACGCACCCATACACACATACAGAGTTCTACTATCAACTTTGGTGAGTAACGACTGGGGTCTTATAAACCTGTGAGCCGCTAACACGCAACTATTTGTCTGTCCCCATCTGAAGCAGGGAAAAGTGGTGGTGTAGTGCCTAAGGCATTTGACTGCTAACCAGAAGGCTGGTGGTTCAAACCCACCAGCCACTCCTTGGAATGAAAGTTGGGCAATCTACTTCCGTAGTGAGACCGCCTCGGAAACCCAAGGAGGGGTCGCTATGAGTCGGATCTGACTCAATTGCAGTGCGTTTGGTTTGGTTTGGTTTGGTTTTCATCTGAAGCAAAGAAGAGTGAAGAAAATCAATGATGCTAGGAAACATAGGAAACAGTCCAAATGACCATATGAATCACAGTGTCCACAACCCTGAGGCCAGGAGCACTAGATGGTCCCAGCTACCACTGCTGACCACCTTAAAAGATCACAATAGCAGGTTTCTGATAGAGTAGAAAAATGTGTGGAACAAAACTCAAAATCATAAAACAAAAAAGACTAGCCTGACTGGTCTGTCAGAGACTGATGGTACCTCTGAGACTATGGCCTCAAGGCACCTTCAAGCCTGGGACTAAACTCATCCCTATAGCTCAAATTTCAGCCAAACAATAGATAGGTCTATAAGGCGAGCAATAATACTTGGGAGGTATGTGCTCATTAGAACAATCAACCATATGAGATAAAAAGGACAGCATTGTCCAGGGATAAAGCTCAGAAAACATGAAGGAATAGGAAAGAAGGATGAAGGGAAATGGTGAACATAAGGAGAAGGTGTGAGGAGTGCTGTTACATTGTGGAGATTTCAATGAATGTCACCAAACAAAATGTGTATGAATTCTTGAATGGAAAACCAATTTGTCTGAATGACATAATTTCCCATCCTTCAAGTAGTTTATACCTAAGTTAATTCATACCAGTTCGATATTATCTTAAATTTTGGATTGTTTTCTAGCATAGACCTTATTTATACCATTCCTCTTCTAGTGGATTTAGCAAATCTCAAAGTTAAGAAAACCTTCATAAATAACTCCCATTTCAACCAGTCCCGTTATTTGGTTCCGTTCTCCAAAAAACGTTTGACAGCTGGTCTAAGTGTGTTTATCAGAGCCATGGCTTTCTTTTGAGTTTTGCAATATCCGTATTCATTTAGGGGATTTTTTTTTTTTTTTTTAATTCTCTTTCTCTCTCCCTTTTTTTTTTCTTCCTTCTAGTCAAATGTGTTAAATGTCATTCTGACTTTTTATTTTTTTGTAAGTTAAATTCATTTATCTTAGGATGGATTTAAGAATATTAGGACAGTATTTGAGATAAGTAGAGACTGCCTACAATGTTTTACTTTTGAGTTGGGAACCATCGTTTGAGTAGTATTTTGAGATCTTGAAAGTTGTCAGTGCTACCTAATAGCCTACAGTTTTCTTAGTCAAATTTGTCTTCCCTAATACACTACTAAGTACTTACATTGTTGTTGTTGTTGTTGTTGTTGTTATGTGCCGTCGAGTCGATCCCGACTCATAGCGACCCCTCCTTGGGTTTCCGAGGCAGTATCACTA
>NW_006921610.1:8172769-8173834 GCF_000298275.1 Orycteropus afer afer | reverse complement strand
GGTGGAGTAGCACCAGGGCAAAGGGGTACAGATGATTGGTTGTTGCTAAGGGGTTTAGGGCAGAGCTCTGAGACATGGGGGGACATGCTGGAATCCCTGGCCCTAAAGTCCAGTTAGGGAATAATTATCTAGGGAAGATGTAAAGTCCTGATGCGTGGGAGACTTGCAGGAGCCAGGTAAAGCTCTGATACGGACTGGAATCCGGAGGGGAGATAAAAGCCCTGAGACGTGGGAAGCATTAGAATCCCTGGCACTAAAGACTTCTGGTTAAAGAATTTTACCTGGAGGCCATTAGGACTCAGGCCTCACATTCCTTAGGACTCAGGCCTCACAATCTCAATTGATATTCCATCAATTTCTGCTTGAATCCAATGTCTTCAGTGCAGTTGGACTTCTTCCTTCAATACCATCAGTTCTTGATCATATGCTACTTCTTGAAATGTTTGAATGTCTACCAGTTCTCTTTTGAACAATGAACGATTCTGTGTATTCCATCTTTTTTGATGCTTCCTGCATTGTTCAATATTTTGCTCATAAAATCCTTCAATATTGCAACTCAAGGCCTGAATTTTTTATCTTCAGTTCTTTCAGCTTGAGAAATGCTGAATGTTTTTGCCTTTTGATTTTTTAATTTCACATCTTTGCAAATTTCATTAGAACACTTTACTTTGTTTTCTCAAGCCACGGTTGGAAATCTGTTCAGCTCTTTACTTTATCATTTCTTCCTTTCACTTTAGCTGTTCTACAGTCAAAAGCAAGTTTTAGAGTCTCTTCTGACATCTCTTTTTGTCTTTTCATCTCTATAATGATATTTTCCTTTTTTTTTTTTCCCATTGTTCCCTCTCCCCCGGCAATCAACAAAGAAAGTTCCTTCCATATATAAACCTTTCCTTGGCCTTCCATAACAATGAACTAATACTATATTTTTCCTTCTGTGATTGACTTATTTCACTCAGCATAATATCCTCCAAGTTCATCCATATTATGTGGTGTTTTGCAGACTCTACATTATTCTTTAGTGCTGCATAGCATTCCATTATGTATATGTACCATAGTTTGGTCATC
>NW_006921610.1:8159483-8169622 GCF_000298275.1 Orycteropus afer afer | reverse complement strand
GAAGTAGGATTGCCCAACCTTCCTTCCGAGGAGTGGCTGGTGGGTTTGAACCGCCAGCCTTCTGGTTAGCAGTCAAGTGCTTTAGCCACTATGTTGTTAGGTGCTATCAAATTGGTTCAACTTCAACTTATGTAGAACAGAGTGAAACACTACCCACCCTGTGCCGTCCTCCAGTTTTTGCTGTCTTTGAACCCATTGCTGCAGCAACTGTGTCAACCCATCTTGTTGAGGGTATTCCTCTTTTTTTTTGCTGACCCTTTACTTTACCAACATGATATCTGTTTCCAGGGAATGTTCCCTTCTGACAATGTGACCAAAGTAGGAGGGGCAAAGTCTAGCAATCCTTGCTTCTTAGGAGCATTCTGGCTATACTTCATCCAAGACAGATTTGATTGTTTTTCCAGCAGTCCATGGTATATTCAATATTCTTCATCAACACCGTAATTTAAATTCATCTTTTCTTCCTCAGTATTCCTTATTCATTGCCCAGCTTTCACATGCATAAGAGGTGATTGAAAATAGTGCACCTTAGTTTCAGAGTGACATCTTTGCTCTCTCTTTGTTTTTAAACACTTTAAGAGGTCCTTTGAAGCAGATTTGCCCAATGCAATGCCATTTGATTTCTTGACTGCTGCTTCCATGGGCATTGATTGTGGATCCAAATAAAATGAATCCTTGACAACTTCCGTCTTTTCTCCATTTATTGTGATGTTGCTTATTATGTATTCCATCTGCCAAGATCCACATGTATAATTGCCATTTGTGTTGTTTAAAAATGGTATTTGAAATGAATAAGTCATTGGTCTTGCAAAATTCTATCATGTGATCTTCTGTGCTGTTTCTGTCACCAAGACTATATTTTTCAAGTATTGCTGCATCTTATTTCTAACTGTTGCATTCCAATCACAAATATTTATCAATGAATCATGATTGCATGTTTGATCAATTCCAGATTGCAGAAGCTGGTAAAACTCTGTAATTTCTTCATCTTTAGCTCTAGTGGTTTGTGTGTAAATTTGAGTAATAGTTGTATCAGCTGGTCTTCCTTGTAGTCCTTAGTCTTGTAGTCACTGATAGCACTGTACTGTGCCCTTTGATTTTGAATGCAACACCATTTGTCACCAATTTTTATTCCCAGCAGAGTAGACCGTATGATTGTCTGATTCTAAATGGCCAATACCAGTCCATTTCAGCTCCCTAATGCCTATGATTTTTATGTGTTCCATTTCATTTTTTATAATTTCCAATTATCCTAGATTCATACTTAGTACATTCCATGTTCCAATTATTATTAGATGTTTGCAACAATTTCTTCTCATTTTGTGTCATGCCACATCAGCAAATAAAGGTCCCAAAAGCCTTACTCCATCCATATAGTTGAGATCAACTCTACTTTGAGAAGGCAGCTCTCTGCCAGTCTTATTTTGAGTGCCTTTCAATCGGAGAGGCTCATCTTCTGGCACTCTAACAGAGAGTGTTCTGTTAAGGTTTTCAGTGGCCAGTTTTTCCAGAAGTAGTCTGCCAACTCCTTCTTCCTAGTCTGTCTTAGTCTGGAAGCTTCACTAAAACCTGTCCGCCCAAGGTGACTCTGTTGGTATTTGAAATATTGTTGGAATAGCTTCCAGCATCACAGCAAAATGGAAGCCACCACAGTGAACAAAGTGAAAGAAAAGGGTTGGAAATACTTATACATGTTATCAAATGCATGAGATATATCATTCATATTCATACATTTTCAGTATGAATAAAAATAGAGTAGTTTTTATCTTTACAGAACTGTCTGAACCAAAGACATTTGTAGAGCCATAGGTTCTAGCAAATAAATTCAATCCAGTGTATCTTTAATGTGTAAATAACTTATATTTGATAACAGTAAATAAAGAATAATCAGCATATTTTATTTCATCTATTTAATTTTTTAGTCAATTTTATAATGTAAGTGGTATCAAGGGAATTAGTCTTAAATGAATATTATAATGTAGTTGAGAAAAAATGTTTTTTTTATGTCAAATAAGGGAAACTCAGAGTTTTTTGTTTTTTTTTAAATGGTTATGCTGGGTCCTATATTGAATAGAAATTTTATTCTATTATAAGATCAGTTTGAACGATGTTTTAGCAAATAAAGGAATTTTTTAGACTGGTGTTTTTGTTCAGAGTTTAACAGTGTATTTCCCTTTTTACTGTTAAGAGCCTATGTCTAATATCTTATCTATGACCCCTGGTATCATTGCTAGAATAAAGATTCAGTACAATTTGTTAATTTATTTGAAGACTAATTGAAGGCAGCCCATTCTTTTGAGTCTTACCCTAGATGTTAAACTATCTATTCAGTTTGCCTACAGAGGGCCTAAGGGCAGAAAAAGGGAGTGAATGTTCTTGCTGAAGGAGGAATATGGAAGTGGAATCCTCATTTTTCCTGATTTAGCTCAGGAATGGGAATATTAATGCTTCTTTTCTCTGTTCACTCTGAAATTATTTTTTAAGCATAAATTCAAATCTAGATTTAGAATGATTTTTTAGTTGTAAACAACTGGTCTGCCTTTTCCATCTCAGACATCATGTTTATAAGAAATCTGGGGCAATGCCACTTGAACAGTGGAATTTCTTAACGCCAAAATTTATGAGACTTATGTCTATCAGAACAAAAATACAGAATTTTCTTTCCTTAAGACATGTTTTCATTGGGATAGCCTGTTTGCCGTTGCTGCTTAAAACTGATCCCCAAAGAGAAAAACCTCATGAATCATTAGATTGCTTGCCTTGGAGCAAGGCCAGGAGCAGGGAGTTTTCAAGATAAACAGTGCTCAGGCTGAGAGAATGGCACAGAAGATTTCTTAGGTGGAGTGTTTCCCTTCGCTTCTGGCATGTGCTGTATTTCACAGTGCCTCGCAGAGAAGGCTTGAGGGAAATTCAGTGTGAAATAACTTTATTTCATGAGATGTACTTTCTGCCTGTTTTATCAAAATGTTTCTTGACTAGCCCAAAGAACATAGTTCAGAATTTATTGGCACTCATTGATGGAAGCCTGTTTTCACATCTAGCTCTACGATTTAAACAGGGGACCTCATCTCTCTTTTGTTCACTGCTGTATCTGGAATTCTAGCTTAGTGCCTTGCCCAGACCAACTGCTCAATAAATGGTTCTTAAATACATGTTGAATGAATAAACTCAGGTTCATATCAGTTGAAGTTTGATTAGAAGTATAAGTTTGGGATGCTGAAAATGTAGACAAATTACACCAGATTGGAACATTTTTGTCCTCCTAACTGGCCATGTTGGGAGCTCTGGTAGCATAGTGGCTAAGACACTTGACTGCTCACCAGAAGGCTGGCGGTTCAAACCCACCAGCCACTCCTCGGAAGGAAGGTTGGGCAATCCTACTTCCGTAGTGATACTGCCTCGGAAACCCAAGGAGGGGTCGCTATGAGTCAGGGCTGACTCGACGGCACATAACAACAACAACAACAACAACAACTGGCCATGTTTATGTCTTCTGAATTGCTGAATTATGCAGTCTAATAATTTTCATTCCTTATATTCTTTAATTTATCCAAAAGATATTTATTGACTTTTTTTTTTTTTTTGCCCATGCTAGGCATTATGCTAGTTGCTAAGATATAGCATTGATATTTTTTAGGCCTCTGAAATATATCAGGATATATAAGGCACTTACTTGGCCCTTCTTGATCTTACAATGTCGTATTTGACTTAAGACAAGCAGAAAAATATATGCAAAATAAGGTGAATAAGTGTGCAGACCAAAATGCTCAGAGGTAGGAGGAATTCTGTCTTACTAAGGAGAAAAGAGCCTTTGCAGAGGAGGCAAGGATAGGTAGAATTTCAGAAGGTAAAGCTGATGACTGAGCACTTCCCAGTGTTATGTGAATTAAACCAATTGCATATATATGATGCTATGGCCTTGCCTTAAGGACAGATAGGATTTGGTAGTTTTACCACTGTAATAGATTTGTATACATTTCAGTTAACAATGAACTCCAATAAAATGAGCTTGAGAATTGTGTGTGTATGTGTGCATGTGTTCATTTGCACACTTGACTGGAGAGAGGAAGAGGAAATGGGGCAAAAAAAGAAAAATGTGGCCCAAGAGAAAATTTAGAAATGTTTTTACCTATGTCTGTACTCTCTATTGCTCTATTCCTGTATCTATTGAGGTTGGAGACCCCTGGGGTGAATGATTTCATCTTTTCATTTGACCTTGCCCTTTGTCAGTATGTGGTCATAGTCAGATTTCTGGAACTTAATGGCAAACTTGTTCTGTTCAGAGTGCAGCTAACCGGAATAATAATTTCTTTGAGAGACAAAGGCTGAAAGCATTCAGTTATTTCTGCTTTCTCGTATCACCAAAATCAACTACTAATCAGAACGTGGGTCAGTTTCTCTAAGTAAGAATGTTACTTCTGAAGATTATTCCAGGACCTTATTTTCATAGAGCACAATAGTATTATTTAGCATCTACAGCAGAAATTTAAAGAAGATAATGTTTGTGACTTTTAAGGAGTTGATGCAGTACCAAGCAAACATCATACAGCCCTTAAAATTTCGTATAACCAAAAACCCAACTCACTGCTGTGGAGTCGAATCTGACTCATAGTGATCCCTTCTTGGGTTTCCGAGGCAATGTCTCTATGGAAGTAGATTGCATACGAGTAAAATTTGATTTGTTTTCTTATTTAATTATTTTTAAATAGATTTCACTAATAAGTATTCTTAGGTCATTTCTTTAGGAATCTTGTTTAAATTTTCTGTATTCAAAAGTATGGTTCATTTTAATGCTGAAGTGTTCTCTGGATGTTCAGGAAGATATTTGTACAATGGGCTGATCTAGATCAAGTATTTAAAGAGGAACTATGCATAGACCAAAGGAACCCTGGTTTCACATTGATTAAGCACTTGTCTGCTAAATGGAATGTCGGAAGTTCGAACCCAGCAGCTGCTCTGCAGGAGAAAGATATTGCAGCCTACTTCCATAGAAATAATAGTCTTAGAAACCTTATAGGGTAGTTCTACTCTGCCCTTTGGGACCACTGTGATTTGGAATCAACTCTACGGCAATTTTTTTTTGTTGTTGTTGTTGTTTATGGGTGGACTGGCACAACTGTTAAATGTTCAGCTACTAACTGAAAGGTTGTTGGTTCAGATTCACTCAGAGGTGCCTTGGAAGAAAGGGCTGATGATCTACCCTTAAAGATCATAGTCATTGAAAACTGTGTGGAGCAAGGTTCTAGTCTAACACACATGGGGTGGCCGTGAGTAGGAATGGCAACTGTTTAGTGTTATGGGTGTACTTAGTACAGTCTCTGTATCCAACTAAATGGAGCTATGTGCATACATATGTTTTTCTGGAGCTAGGGCCCGTAGTACTCATCAGCTCCTCAAAGAAGATCCTCACAAAGGTTGAGAACCCTGATTTCTCTTTAAAATTTCTTCCAATGCTAATATTCTTTGGCTCCTAGTCCTGATATGCAGAAACTGGAGGCAGTGTGCTGCAATTATAGAGTTAAAGAAAGAAAGCAATCCTGAAACCTAAAAACCAGAGATTCACACCTTTACCTTCCCATTTATGGAGCACATAGCTTTGCAGTGAGACAGATCTGGTTTGAATCCTGATCCAGCAGTTTACTAGCTGTGTGATCTTTGACAAGAGTTCTTAACCTCTCTCATTTTTTTTTTTTTAATATGTAAAGTAGATACAATAATACCAACTTAAGACAGTTATTTTGAAGATTAATGAAATGATGCATTTAAAACATTATATACTGAAGGAGTGAGTCACTGAGTCCATGGGTGAAGGACCATGATCACAGTGGACAGCAAGTTCAATTGGCATAACATACTACATAAAATGATGTCACATGGATCTTGGCTGAAAGCAGAGAATACCAGAAAGATGTATACTTGCAAAAGCATTCAACTGTGTGGATCATAACAAATTATAGATAACATTTAGAAGAATGAGAATTCCAGAGCACTTAACTGTGCTCATAAGGAAACTGTGCATAGACCAGGAGGCTGTCATTTGAACAAAACAAGGGGATACTGCAAGGTTTAAAGTCAGGAAGGGGGTACTTCAGAGTTGTATCCTTTCACCATGCTTATTCAATCTGTATGCTGAACAAATAATCTGAAAATCTGGACTGTATGAAGAAGAACACAGCATCAGGATTAGAGGAAGACTTATTAATGAAGTGCGAAATGCAGACAATATACCCTTGCTTGCTGAAAGTGAAGATGACTTGAAGCACTTACTGATGAAGATTAAAGAATACAGTCTGCAGTATGGATTATACTGCGACACAAAGAAAATGAAAATCCTTACAACTGAACCAATAAGCAGCATCTTGATAAATGGAGAAAAGATTGAAGTTGTCAGTGATTTCATTTTACTTGGATCCACAATGAACACCCAAAGAAGTACTCGTCAAGAAATCAGATGTGACTCATCAATGTGCTGTCTACCAGAGACTCACAATAGACATAGACAAAAATAGACTAAAAATCAAAGATTGGAAAGAGATATCAAGCAAATAGCAACCAAAAAAGGGCAGGAGTGGCAGTATTAATTTCTGATAAAATAGATTTTAAGACAAAAACGACCATAAGAGACAAGGAAGGACATTATATCACGATTAAAGGGTCAGTTGAACAAGAGAACATGACCATAATAATTATCTACACATTCAATGAAAGAGCCCCAAAATGCATAAATCAGATTTTAACAGAATTGAAAGGACAAATAGATGACTCCACACTAATAGTAAACCAAACCAAACTCATTGCTGTTGAGTCGGATCTGACTCATAGCCACCCCTCCTTGGGTTTCTGAGGCAGTGTTGTTATGGAAGTAGACTGACCAACTTTCCTTCCAAGGAGTGGCTGGTGGGTTTGAACTGCCAGCCTTCTGGTTAGCAGTCAAGTGTCTTAGGCACTACCCCACCAGAACTCTCCATGCTAATAGTAGGAGACTTTAATACATCACTTTCAATAAAAGATAGAACAATTGGAAAGAAACTCAACAAAGATGCAGAAGAACTAAACAATATGATCAACCAACTTGACCTTATAGACATCTACAGGGCCCTTCACCCAACAACAGCAAAATGCAAATTCTTTTCCAGCACACATAGAACATTCTCCAGGATAGACTATATGTTAGGCCACAAAGCAAGCCTCAATAAATTTAAATACATTGAAATACTGCAAAGCATCTTCTCAGATCACAGTGCTATAAAAGTAGAAATCAACAGTAGGAATACCAATGGAAAAAAGAGCAAACACATGGAAACTGAATAACACTTTCTTCAAAAATGACTGGGTAATAAAAGAAATAATAAATGAAATTAAAAATTCCTTGAATCAAATGAGAATAAACACAGCATACTGAAATCTTCAGGACATGGCAAAAGCAGTGGTCAGAGGACAATTTATAGCAATAGATGCACATATCAAAAAAGAAAAAAGAGCCAAAATCAACACCTTAACCCAAAGTCTCCAATAATTAGAAATAGAGCAGCAAAAATGCCTACAGTCACCAGAAGAAAAGAGATAATAAATAATCACGTAGACATAAATGAAACAGAAAACTAAAAAAAAGAAAAAGAAAAGAAAAATACAAGACTAGAAGTTGGTTCTTTGAAAAGATTAATAAAACCAACAAACCACAGCCAAACTTAAAGGAAAAGGTGAAGTTATGCATAACTTGAATAAGAAATGAAATCAGTGACGTCACAACAGAACCATCCAAAATGAAAAAAAATAATATTAGGATACCATGAAGAACTGTACTCCAACAAAGGCATATAACTGCTAACCAGAAGGCTGGTGGTTCAAACCTACAAGCCACTCCTTGTAAGGAAGGTTGGGCAATCTACTTCCATAGTGATACCACCTCAAAAACAACCTCAAGGAGAGGTTGCTGTGAGTCAGATTCGACTCGACAGCAGTGAGTAGAGGAGATGAACAGATTTCTAGATATACACTACTTACCTAAACTAACACAGACTGAGGTAGGATATGTGAACAGACCCATAACAAAAGAAGAGATTGAAAAAGTCATAAAAAAAATCATGAACAAAAAAGTTCTACCCAGATGATTACACTAGAGAATTCTACCAATCATTCAGAGAAGAACTAACAGCACTCTTACTCACACTATTCCAGATATAGAAAAGGATAGAATCCTCCCAAATTCACTTTATGAAGCAAGCATAACCTTGGTACCCAAACCAGGCAAAGACACCACTAGAAAAGAAAACTATAGACCAATATTCCTCAAGATGACAGGTGCAAAAATCTTCAACAATATAATATCCTAGCCAATAGACTCCAACTACATTTCAAAAAATAATCGTGATGAAGTGGGATTCATATCAAGCATGCAAAAATGGTTCAACATTAGAAAAACAATCAATGTAATCTGTCACATAAGTAAAATAAAGGAAAAGAATCATATAATCATATCAGTAGATACAGAAAAGGTATTTGATAAAACCCAACACCCATTCCTGATAAAAATTCTCAGGCAAATAGGAATAGAAGGGAAATTCCTCACCATAATAAAAGGAATATATACAAAATCAGTAGCAAACATTGTCAGTGAAGAGAGACTGAAACCATTCTTCTTATGAACAGGAAACAGACAAGGAAGCCTTCTATCTCCACTTTGATTCAACATTGTTTTGGAAGTCCTAGCCAGCACAATAAGGCAAGAAAGAGAAATCAAAGGCATCCAGATTGGTAAGGAAGAAATAAAACTATACCTATTTGCTGATGATATGATCCTATACATAGAAAACCCAAGAGACTCAGCAAGAAGACTACTGGAACTTATTGAGAGATTCAGCACAGTGGCAGGATATAAAATCAACACACAAAAATCAGTCAGATTCCTCTACACCAGCAAAGAAGTCTCTGAAATGGAAATGAGGAAATCAATATCATTTACAATAGCTACCAGAAAGATAAAATACTTGGGAATAAATCTTACCAGGAACACAGAAGATCTATACAAAGAAAACTACTTCAAGAAACTATAAGTGATCTACATAAACGGAAGAACATATCATGTTCATGGTTAGGAAGAATCAACATTGTGAAAATGTCAATACTACCCAAAGCAATCTATACATTCAATGCAATCCTGACCCAGACTCCATCAACATTCTTTAAAGTCATGGAAAAGCCAATCAGTAATTTTATATAGAAAGGAAAGAGACTTCAGATAAGCAAAGCACTATTGAAGAAGAACAAAGCAGGAAGTCTCACACTCCCAGGTCTCAAAATCTACTACATACCCACAGCTGTCAAAACAGTCTGGTATTGGTACAATGACAGACACATAGACCAATGGAATAGAATTGAGAACCCAGAGATCAATCCATTGACTTATGGTCAACTGATCTTTGACAAAGGGCTGAAATCCATTAAATAGGGAAGAGATAGTCCATTTCACAAATGGTGCTGGCATAACTGGATATCCATTTGCAGAAAAATGACAACTTTCCTTCCAAGGAGTGGCTTGTGGGTCATATTACTGGGGAAATCTGCTGCAAAAGACCTCTTTAAAGTGTTGAAGGGCAAAGATGTCATTTTGAAGGGTAAGGTGTGGCTAACCCAAGCCATAGTATTTTCAGTTGCCTCATATACATGTGGAAGCTGGACAATGAATAAGCAAGACAAGAGAAGAATGATGCCTTTGAATTGTGGTGCTGCTGAAGAAAACTGGAAATGCTATGGACTGCCAGGAGAAAGAACAAATCTGTCCTAGAGTAAATGCAGCCAGAATGCTCCTTGGAAGCAAAAATGGCCAGACTTCACCTCACCTACTTTGGTCATTGTGGTGTAGTAAATTACTTAGTGTGGCTTTTTTACCCATAAGTCTTTGTAAACTCCAAGGTGGGATTTGCTATGAGCAACTGAGGAGCTCCTGATTACTAAAGTTTTCCACCTGGAGTATTTCTGTTGGGAGTGGCACAAAACAATGTTCTGGGAGGTTCCCACTCTCTCAGGTGCTTAGAGTTCTGATGCTATGATTGGCTAGTTTGGCCACTCTGCCAGGCTCAAAAGGAGGCCTCCTAGAGGCAGAACCCTCTCTGACTGCTGGTTGAGGAAGACGTGCTGCT
>NW_006921610.1:8142591-8159208 GCF_000298275.1 Orycteropus afer afer | reverse complement strand
TATTGATGATGACTCTGTCTTCCTCTTGTGGGATTAGAGGCGGTCAGAACAAGTGGCCTCCTTGCCCTTTTTGCAGTCATCATGTCCGAAGGGATCATTCCCTGGAGAAGGATATCATGCTTGGTAAAGTGGAGGGTCAATGAAATAGGGGAAGACCCTTAACGACATGGATTGACACAGTGGCTGTAACAATGGGCTGAAGTATAACAGGGATTGTGAGGATGGCGCAAGACAGGGCAGTGTTTCATTCTATTGTACAGGGGGTTGCTATGAGTCAGAGCTGACTTAACAGCAACAACTACATAAAAACATTGTTCTGCATCCTATTTTGGTGAGTAGCAAGTAGGGTCTTAAAAACTTTCAAATGGCCATCTAAAAGGCAACAATTGGTCTGTCATTGTCTGGAGCAAAAACACATGAAGAAAACCAAAACTACAAGGAAACAATTAGTCCAAGGAACTACTGGACCATGTGAACCTCGGCCTACATGACCCTGAGAACAGAAGAACTAGATGGACCCAGCTACTACTGTCAACCACTTGGGAAGGAATAAAAATAGATTGTGGGTAAAGTAGGAGAAAAATTACAAAATTTTTTAAAAATTATAAAATTTTATAATTTTAAAATTATAAAAAGACAAGGCTTACTGGTCTGATAGAGACTCTTAAAGCCCCTGAGACTATGGGCCCCTAGTGGCCCTTTTGTCCTAGAATTGAACACACTCCTGTGGCATTTATACCAGGTGGGTACATTCCTTTGAACAATCAACCATAGGAGATTAGAAGGCAGTATTTGTATAGGAGAGAGCTCAGAGGGCAGGAATGCATAGGAAAGAAAGACACAGGGAAAGGGTAACCTGAGGGAGAAAGTGGGAAGAGAGCTGTTACATTATGGGGATTGCAAAAAATGTCATGAAACAAAATTGTAAGAACTTTTGAATGAAAAATGAATTTGCTCTGTAAACTTTCACCCAAATCGTTATAAAAAACAACAACATCATATAAAGTAACTGGCAGGTATATATATTGTCTAATTCTCTGAGAAATCATTTCCCATGTTGTTGTTATTATTAGCTTTTGTCAAATTGCCTTCCTTTTCCTGACTCTTGGCAAAACCATGCACAGTGAGATTAGGTGCCTCAGAATTCCCTTGAATTATCTTAAATATGTAAAATAGCATTAGTACAATGACACTTGTGACAGTACGGATAGTAAAAATCACCAATGTAAATGGAATTACAGTGGTGTGCCACTGAGTTGATTCCAACTCATAGTGACCCTGTGTGATGGGGTTGTTGTTGTTGTTGTTATGTGCCATTGAGTCGGACCCGACTCATAGCGACCTCTCTTTGGGTTGCTGAGGCAGTATCACTATGGACATAGATTGCCCAACCTTCCTTCTGAGGAGTGGCTGGTGGGTTTGAACCTCCAGCCTTCTGGTTAGCAGTCAAGTGCCTTAGCACTATGCTACCCAAGCTCCTGTGTGGTGGGGTAGAACTGGCCAATTGGGTTTCCTTGGCTGAAATCTTTATGGGAGCAGACATCAGGTCTTTTCTCCAACAGAGCTGCTCATAGGTTCGACCCACCAAGTTCTTAACTACTGTGTCACCGGGGCTCCTTGGAATTAGAATGTTGTTGTTGTTATGTGCCGTCAAGTTGGACCCGACTCATAGCGACCCCTTCTTGGGTTTCCAAGGCAGTATCACTACAGAAGTAGACTGCCCCATCTTTCTTCTGAAGAGTGGCTGGTGGGTTTGAACTGCCAGTCTTCTTCTGATTAGCAGTCAATTGCCTTAGACACTACGCTATCAGAGCTCCTAGACACCTAGTAATTGTTAATTCCTTTATTTTTCTCTTCCCTATTTGGGAATAGTATGAGATCAGTTTTCTTATCCCTAAAGGAAATATTAAATTCACGGTGGAATTGCCTGTTTCGTGCAATAGCTTATGAAGCAAAGTCAGACAGGCTCTGGGGTCTGGTTTTCTTTCTACTGCTCCCTCTGGTCTGGAGCTCTACTGTGGTGGTGATGGATGATTGGCACTGCGTGCTTTGGTGGGGAGCAATGTGCTGTGCTGTGGGTATGAGGGGAAGCACCTGTCTCCAGCTCTGGATGAGGCTGCAAGACTCATGCAGCAGTGCTGTCCCAGATGTGTGCTTCCCAAAGGGAAGATCGTGATGCCACCAGCAATTCAGTGGCCTGTGAAAAACACCCAAGTGCCCTCTTTACATTCATCTCAAGGGGACTCTTAGAATTTCATTTTCTTAATTTCAAAACTTGAAACCTCATTTCTCTTCAGGAATTTCTTAGACTAATCATTTCCCCAGCTCTCAGAATTCCCCTGACTTATCTTAAATATGTAAAATAATGTAAGTACAATGACACATCATTGAAGAATGAGACATTCTACATTAATGGATTTGCCAGATAACCGAAATTGGTTCCTTTCTCTGTTTTGCTTTAATAATTTCATAGAAATGGTCATAAGATGTATTACACATTCTCTTACCTTCTCAGATATGTTTATATAAGATGCATAATTTAAACTTTTCTTGATTACTCATGAATCAATAGCTGTATTATGTTATATAACACAGCAACTCCCTCAGAGTCTGCTAAAGCCAGTAGATGAATTGTCCCCATACATCAATAATCCCAATTTTCTTGCTTTTTTTGGGGGGGGAGGAGAGATGGATTTTTGTACTAGATGACATAAAGAGGTAAGGAATGCCACTGTAGTTAACATTCTAGAGTGAGTTAAGATTTAAATGATAACTAACTTTTGATTATTTGCATACAAATACAATTCTGACCATTTATTTTATGTACAAACATATTGACATTACTATTTATGAGTATAAAATGCTTCTAGCATTATAGTAATACATCTAACATTTATATTTAATGTATTACTTTAAAATATGTATTGAATGTACATAAGGATTCCCATATCTATTTTCCTCTCTCTCCTATGAATTCTTGTTCTAGATGAACTAGTGAAATGGCCTATTTTTAGTTTCCCAGGGTAAAGATGGTTACAGAGGAGGATGAAACTCCAAGATAATCCCACGTTATTATCAATTGGTTGTTTTAGGAAAACAGTTATGTTTCCTTGGGGCTCTTTTTATACATCAATTTCTATCTAGTTCTAAGCCCTCTGAAATTGACCCCTGGGTACAACAGTCCTCAGTTTAGTGGTGACTTTATACCCATAGTCTCAAAGAATGACATTACTCCTTCTAGGTCTGGCAACATTAATACATTGCCTGTAACCTAATCTCGCCCAATTAACAAAAGTACAGAATATAAATAAACAGCAGGCTCTACTCTCCAGTGTCTCTGCTTTTGTCCTGGACAGAAATGGGCCAAATAAAACCCCTGTGCTTATTTGATTATTTTGGTGCTAGTTGAGGTGGTAAATGAAGTTGAGTCATGCAGTTGGACTCTCAAATTCTCTTTATCATCAACACCAAATGTGCAGTCTCTGTGTAATTGGAAGAGTACACATTCAGGAAAATAGAGATAAAGAACTGTAGCTGCTATGAAATAAAATGGCTGTCACAAAAGGAGAGATCAAATGTGAGAGAAGGTGCATTTAATGTAAAACACACACACACACACAACTGGGGTGCCATTCTTTTTCAAAGAAACTTAAGTGGAGAGTGCAAATGTAATGCATGATAATGAGGGTGCCCAATTTTGGAAAGTGGTTTTTAAAATGCTACAGCAGAATGCAATCTAGAGTCTCTTAGGAAAAAGCAAATTCTCATCAGGGACTTCTTCAAGCATCATTTTCTCCTATTTTAAATGATCTCACGTGAACTTGCTGTAAGTCGATTTAGCATAGAATTCTATTATTCATTACTTTTGACCGCTTGCAAAAGGAACAAAAGACCTATTATTGGTGATTTACCAATGTTGCAAGACTTAATCTAGGTACTTATGGAGCTCTTTGCATTCTGTTTATTTTGAAGTTGTGCAACCTAAGGAATTTCATAGCTCCCTGTTGCTTAACTTAGAAAATCTCTTCTCAAGTGATTAGCTTAAAAGCAGCGATCAACTCTGGGTACGAGGTCTCTGCTCATATCGAAGTTTCACTGACGAATCCTTTTCTCCTTACACAGGAGAGTTTGGCTTTGGAGTAGAGAAGCTTTTTCGCCCTTTGATTATTTGTGTACCAATTCTTTTCTTCCATCAGATGACATTCATTCATTATGTTCCTAAGGATAGAGATAAGAAGATCTTGGTACTAGTAAGTTCATGTGTCAACCACTGTGCTCCTCATTACTTCTAGACCCCACTGGTGGTGCTATGTATTATTATGTGGTTGGTTCATGCTGTACAGCATTACTTTTCTAAAGTCCAAACAATTCTAGCTAAGTGATTGTCGGCCAATAGGAGAAATAGAATATGATGGCATAAGAGATGAAAGCTGTTTTTGTTGTTAGGTGCCGTTGATTATGACTCATAGTGACCTCTTTGACAGGTAGCATTGCACCGGTAGGCTTTTCTAGGCTGTAATCTTTAGGGAGCAGATCACTAGGTTTTTCTCCCACAGAATTGCTGGGTGGGTTCGAACTGCCAATCTTTTAGTGAACAGCCACACACTTAAACTGTTGTGCCACCAGGGCTCCTAAAAGGGTACAAAAAAGCCCCCTAACCCACTGGTATCAAGTTGCTTTGGACTCACAGCAGCTCTATAGAACAGAGTAGAGCTACCCATTAGGGTTTGGTAATAGGGGACAGGAGACCCCAGATTCAAACACGTTCAATGGAGACACTTTTATTAAGCCTTCAACAGGACAAAGACAAAACAAAATCAATCATACAGGATGAGGGAAACCATCAGCATGTACACAGTACAGAAACCTGAATGGAGTCCACTGAGTCATGGCCATGAGGGTAATTGTATATAATAGAAAACAAAGGGAATCATCACTAAATCATGATTGGTGGCAGATCGATTCAGCCCTGTTGCAGGCAGAACTACAAAATCAGAGAAAGGACCATGATTGGGATATATATGTTAACTGAAGATTAAAAAGGGTTACAGGATTGGTTCTGGGCTTTGACTGCCTGGCTAGGTGGTGGTCTGGTTATGACTGATCACCATGTAGCCTGAGTTTTAGCAACCAGGTGGCTATAAAACAATACCAGGACCCCAATCTTAATTTAAATTAGAAAAGATCACACTCAGGCAAGTTCTCTAGTTCTTCTTTGTGTGAGCATAATCTACTTTCAATCATACTCTTCCTGAGTGCAAACTGCCCCTCCCTAGGTTTGTCCTGGAACTGTCTATGCACCGGCACAATGCTGAAGGTCAGAAAGTAGAAGGTATTTGAACTTATGTCAAAATTCAAAATGCAGGCAGGGCTCACACTGTAGACCACAGCCTTCCACAAACTCAAGTGCTTTAGAATTTAAGTTCTAATACAGTTTCCAAGACTGTAAATCTTTACGGAAGCAGACTGTCTCATCTTTCTCCCATGGAGAAGCTGGTGGGTTTGAACCACTGACCTTTTGGTTAGCAGCCAAATGCTTTAACCACTGTACCACCAGAGTTCCTACAATAGTGAAAAGGAGGAAGGAATCTAGTTTTGGGAAAAAGAGGATAGATAGGCTCTATGAAAGAAATGTCATTTGCAAAGAGCCTGAGTATAATTTTGGCACTGACTTTAGGCAATTATAGGGTGGGTTTATAGACAGCTTCAACACAGTGGGTAAAGTAACCAAAGAAGAATAGAACGTATTTCTCTAGGAGTTTAAATATCCAAAGTTACTGGAATATAGAGTGTTCTAAAGGATTTTAATTGATCTTCTTTATAACAACATGCAGTGCTGTGGTTCATTGATGGTGGGTTTGTGGGCTGTGAAGGACTATTTGATAGCACCATGTTGGCCTGATTGATTCTTATGATGCTGAGGCTGTAGTTTTGATCTCAGTGGACTATCAGAGATATTTCATAATATGCTAGTTGTGATGGTCATGGCCATTTATCTTATATATATATATAAACCTTTTTGAAATACCAATTTTTGATTATCTATAGACATTTATGTATACTATTTGTAATTTAAAGACAATTGAACAGACTACACCCAGAATATTTTGGATTTTAATAATCTTTTTTTAAATCATATTAATTTGGAGTTAATAATTCTATATTTTAAAAGTGTCATTTCGTAACAAACTAGGACCTGGGTATTTGGGATAAATAATATGCACTGTCATGGAGTTGGATACAACTCATAGAGATCCCTCCTTGGGTTTCTGAGGCGGCGTCACTACGGAAGTAGATTGCCCAAACTTCTTTCCAAGGAATGGCTGGTGGGTTTGAACTGCCAGCCTTCTGGCTAGCATTCAAATGTCTTAGGCACTATGTCATCAGAGCTCCTGGGATAAATAATATTCTACTGTAATATTGCACAGGCTGAGTTGAAAGAAAAACAGAAAAGAAAAAAAAAAAACAAGCTATACAGTTTGACTGTATTATAAAGGATTTTAGGTGTAGTGGTTAAGGCATTTGGCTGCTAAACAAAAGATCAGTGGTTCAAACCCAATGTCCATCCCATGGAAGAAAGATGGGATGGTCTGCTGCCATAAAGATTTACAGCCTTGGAAACCCCTATGGGGGTTGCTATGAGTCAGAATTGACTCGATGGCAGTGAGTTAGGAGGGGGAAATGGTAGGTATGTGGGTATAAAGATCAGGTTAACTTTGCAATGAAAACTAAAACACATAAAAGCTAACTTCAGAATGGAAGAGCTATAAAACACCAAGAAACAGCCCATATTATCCTTCAGCCATCTTTCTGTATTTTTCAGGATTTAATTTGAGCTCACATGCCATTTTTCTTTCTAGAGAGAAAGAGTGAAAGAATTTGATGGGTTGGTTTGTCACTATCTAATGTGGAGCATCCCTTTGGCACTTTCATGCCAGTTCTCATCTACTTCTCCTATCTCTCTCTAGTCCTCTGGCTTGGACCAAAAAGTCAAACAAACCAAACCAGTTGCCCTTGAGTCAATTCTGACTTGTGGTGATCCCATGTGAAGCAGAGTAGCACTGTGCTTTGTAAGTTTTTCAAAGCCCAGACTTTCAGAAAAACACTTAAATTCTCTACAACTGGATTTCTTCATCTGCAAAAAGGAGCTGAACTGTCTGCATGATAGGGTCATTATGATAATCAAATGTGATGAAGTGTGTAAAGTGTCCCATACATCTACCTGCTCATTGTAGGAATTTATTTATTGCATGCACACCCTGTATGAGCAGGGCCAGTTTGCTTACTTAAGTAAGCCTCTTATTTAATCCTCACAAAACTTCTGTGGATATTACTATGAATCTCAATACACAGATGAGAATCTTGACACTCAAAGGAGTGAAGTGATTATTTATAAGGTTAAACAAACCTAGGAGTAATGGCCAGGAGGTCAACTTAGACCTTCCAACTTCAAACCTTCAAAGAACAGTTGCATTAAGTTCAATTGTTCTATCCCTCTCTCTTCTCTCTACCCCCCTTTCCTTCTCTATTCAGTTTTAGCTTCTTAAATCTCTTCATAGAATCTTTTTTTAAAATGCATTCATAATGATGACTTATAAATCAGATAAAATAAAATATTGTCATTGTAATAATTTGAAATAAATATTGTGACATCATATCTCCAAATGCCATTAATTCCCTGCAAAAACATATCCCACTATTTGTTTTAAAGGTATATAATCATGGTGTTGTTGTTAGTTGCCACTGAGTCAATTCCAGCTCACAGTGACACCATGTATGCAGAGTAGAGCTACTCCGTAAGATTTTCAATGCTGTGACTTTCTGAAGCAAACCAACAGGACTGTACTCCCAGGTACCTCTGGATGGGTTTGAATGGCCAGTCTTCCAGCTAGTAGTCAAGCGCTTAATTATTTGTGCCATTAGAAAATACAGAGAAACAGAAATTGCCTATATTAACCCAATATTCAATGATAATCATAGGTACCACTTTGGTGCATATCCTTCAATTCATGCCTATCCATGTATTGTATTTCCTCTTATAACAATATCATATTATAATTTTGTTTATAATGAATTGAATAATTTTTTTTTTTCAGTTAACATTTACAAATATGTTTCGAAAATTGCCAATGGACATCTAAATAATTATTTCTATCGGCTACATAGCATCACACTCCATAAATGTACCCAATTAAACAATTTCTTATTTTTGGACATCTATATAGTTTTCAGTTTTTTTTTTACTTTTATGAGCTATACATTCTTGCATATACTTCTTTGCACTCTTGGCCAATTATCTCCTTAGGGTAACTCTCTACAAGTGGAAGTCATACATTGATGTCTACACATTTCTCTAAGCTTTTTATATACATTGCCAAATTCCCTCGTAAACAAAGTACTAATTTACATTCCCTCCAGCAACGTTTGAGGAGGCCTATTTCCTTGCTCCCACAATGATGATTATCATTCCTTTTAATCTTTGAGTATTCCATTAGGCAAAAAAAAAGTTACTTTACTGCTTTTTTTTTGCATTCCTGTGTCCATTCATTCTATGAAATAATCATATTTCTAAGACTACTATCTAAACAAAATGTGAACTTGCATAGTTCAAAGACGAAGTTTCCAAATATTTAAATATTTGTATCTGCCATTCTTCTGGGATTGAATAACCCTCAAAATTTGTGATACTATGTGTCAGAAAACCATGGATAGAACCATAGTATAGAACCTTAGGAAGAACACTCTTAGACTTTATTTTGAATCATCAGACTCATTGCTCTCAGAACTAAGGAAACCTTGGAAACCTCGTTCCCACTGTTTGAGCAGTGACAGACCCTCCTGTAGGCACACTCTCAGAACAGAGGAAAGGAGATGGTTATGATGCCTCAGCCTTACATCACCTAAATTTGTGGGCTATCTTGGACTTCTGTCCCATTCAGTCTGTACCTCTCTGTAATCAGTGCCACTGCTACTCTGTGATGCTAATATCTCCTCACTGGGAAAACTATGCAAAATATGCTTGATATGTTTGTTTTGGGGAATATTGAACAGAACTGATAGGCTAGCCCTTCATGAATGTATGTTCCTATATATATATATATATATATATATATATATATATCAATCCTCAGACAATTCACAGTTGCTGGTTTGTTTTGAACAAAATTCTTATCATGTTTTCCCACAAAGAATAGTACTAGGGTAGTAGTTTCTTTCCATGTACTTTAGGTTGCTAAATGATTATTTCTGTCATCCAGTTTGGGTTTATATTCACACACAGTCACATGGATTTCACAATGAGATGCAGAAAAATAATGGAGTCAGGCAGCACTGAGAATATAGATTATGTATTTTCAAAACAAAACCAAGCCCACTGTCATTGAGTGAATTCCCACTCATAGCAACTCTATAGAACAAAGTAGAACTGCCCCATCGGGTTTCCGAGGTTGTAAATCTTTGTGGAAGTAGATTGCCTCATCTTTCTCCCACAGAGCATCTGGTGGGTTTGAACCATAAACCTTCTGGTTAGCAGACAAATGCCTTAACAACTGCACCACCAGAGCTCCTTGATAATGTCTTTAAGAACCAAAACCAAACTCTTTGCTATCAAGTTGATTCTGACTCATAGCAACCTCACCATTGGGTTTCCAAGGCTGTCAATCTTTACAGAAGTAGATTTTCTTTCTTCTGCAGAACAGCTGGTGGGTTTGAACCACTGACCTTCTGGTTAGTAGCCAAATACTTTAACCACTACACCACCAAAGGTAATTCCACAGAAATATGGAGTTTCTGTGTGGTGCAAGTGATTAATGCACTTGGCTGCTAACAGAAAGTCTGAGGTTCATGTCAGCAGAGATGCCTCAGAAGAGAGGCCTGGCAATCTACTTCTGAAAGGTCACAGCCTTGAAAACCCATGAAGCACAGCTCTACACTGACACATGTGGGGCCACCATGAATCAGAATGGGTTTGTTGGCAACTGGTTAATTCCTTAAACAGTTATTTTCAGTTTGGAAACTGTGCAAATCTAAACCATGCTTGGTTGCACATGATTATCCAACTTAAAGTTTACCCTTCCCTGTATAATTTAAAACAACATAAAATTTCAAAGTTCTTATCAAAAATTAATGTATACTTGAGTCAGCAGCACATACTATTTAAAAAGACTTCCTTAAAATAGGAAATTGCATTTAGCTAAGGTTAAGGAAACAAAGATAGTCAACTCAAATCTATGATTATTGCCAGGAATTTCACATTATTTAAGAATGCTCCTTGACTGAAGAACATGTTTTAATGAGTGGTCAAACCAGGTTCAAGAGAAACTTACTTCTTTTTTATTAAAAGGAAACTTCATGATTGAGTTTCCATTGGGAACATCACAGAATCTATAATAAAGTTCACTTTGTACACTGACCGCAGGATACTTGGTCTTGATGTTCAGTGGTGCTTTGCATACTTTGAAAATTGAAAGCACAGTGAAATTCATTCAACAACCTTTGGCACCATGTCCTAGGAATGAGATAGCTTAACTCTTTATGAACCATCAAACTAGTAAAAGAATCAGAATGTAAATGAGGTGATAGCTGTTAGTAGTGTTTTTTTTTTTTTTTTAATTGTGCTTTAGGTACAAGTTTACAGAGCAGAGTTAGTTTTGCATTCAACATTATGTGTACATTTAGATTCACTCTCCATTTACCATCCCCAACCTAACCCAGTCTCTTCCCCTCACTGCCCAGTAACCTCCCCTCCCACCCTCATGCCCCTCATAGTTATGCACTCCTGTATATCCTGCATTTCCTCCATTTGAATGTTGCCCCTCAGGTGTCTTGTGGTTGATTGCTCCAAGGGATGCATTTCCATAGTGTATGTGTGTGTGTCACCCTGGGTTGAGTGGTCTGTGTGTACATCTTGTTTACTATTGGGCTGAGAGCCAGCCCCTGGGAATGAGTTTTATTCCAGGCCCAGAAGGTATTCTAGTTCACAGTATTGGAGGTCTCACCAGACTCCATCCAACCAGTAATTCTGGTCATTATTGAGTTGTCAGATTTTGTTCCACATTTTTCCTCCCACTCTATCTAGGATCTCCAGTTTTGATCCTTTCCTGAGTGGTTGGCATTGGTAGCCAGGCACCATCTAGTTCTGGTCTCAAGGGCTATCGTGTCCTAGGGCTGATTGATTCCAAATGCCCTTGTTTTATTGCACTTTTCTTGGCTTCCAAGGATAGGAGACCATTAGCTGCATCTTAGATGGCCACTTGAAAGCTTGTAAGACCCCAGTCACTACTCACCAATATAGTATGAGGAACAAGACTTTTATGTATTTTGTTATGCCAATTGAGTCTGGTGTCCCCCAGTACTATGGTCCTGAGTTGGTAGATCCATTGGATCTCTATCCCACAGTGTTTGGTTGTCTGTGAGGGATTACTCTATGTCTTCTGTTGTTTTTGTAAGGATTGTGGGTATTTTGTATGACTGATATCTGTGCAAGATTAGCCTCCACTGAATCTATCCTTGGTCTAGAGTATAATCCTGTTCACTGACCCCCATCTGATCTTCTCAGATGTTTTGTGTTTATCTGTAGCCTGGTGTTTGGTGTTAATGGTGATATAGTATTGTGGATATACTGGTTGATATTTGTGTCTGTTGTCTATATTTTATGTGCATAATTAGGTGTCCTCCCTTTTCCTAATGTTATCATGGTGGTCACAGACTCTTTCTATACCATACATCCCCTTACCCACGTCAGTGTGTGGCCCCAACTAGCCCAAAATTAATCCCTCTCCTACTCTCCCTACACCGGTAACCTACAAAGTGAGTTCCCTTTCTTAAGCAAACCCTTCTCTGTCTTTTTATAGTAATGAACTCAAACAGTATTTGTCCTTCTGTGATTGACTTATTTCACTCAGCATAATATCCTCCTGGGTCATCCATGTTGTGAGATGATTCACATATCTTTCATTGTTCTTTAATATAGCATAGTATTCCATTGCATGATTGTACCATAATTTGGTTATCCACTAATCTGTTGATGGGCATTTAGGTTGTTTCCATCTCTTTGCTATAGTGAATTGTGCTGCAATGAACATAGGTATACATATGTCTGTTCATGCGCTGCCTCTCACCTCTTTATGATATATTCCTAGTAATGGAATTGTTGGGTCAAATGGTATTTCTATTTTCAGTTTTTTAAGGAAATGCCATACCATTTGCCACAATAGTTGTACCATTTTACAATCCCACCAGCAGTGCACAAGAATTCCAATCTCTCCGTGGCCTCGCCAGCATTTGCTATTATTGCTGGAGTGGGATGATATCTCATCATTGTTTTGATTTGCATCTCTCTAATGATTAAAAATTGCAAGCAATCCCTCAAGTGTTTGTTGGCCACCAGCATATCATCTTTAATGAAGTGTCTATTAAAACCTTTTGCCCATTTTTGAATTGGGTTGTTTGTCTTTTTGGTGTTGAGGTGCTGAAGTTTTCTATAGATTTTGGAGATAGTCCTTTGCCAGATATGTCATAGGCAAATATTTTCTCCCAATCTGTGGGTTCTCTTCTTGTCTTTTTGATGAAGTCTTTTGATGCGCACAAGAATTTAATTTTTAAAAGGTCTTCGTCATGTAGTTTCTCTTCTACCTCCTGTGCATTCTGGGTTATGCTTGATAGTCTATTTATGCCATAAATTAGGGCTCCTAGATTTGCCCCTATTTTATCTTTGATGAATTTTATAGTTTTGGGTTTTACATTTAAGTCTTTGATCCAGCTTGAGTTTGTTTTTGTGTGTGTTTTTAATAAGTAAAAATGCCATCTATTCCAATTGCCCCTGTGTAACTGCTCAACATGAACCAGAGAAACGCACAAAATATGTACAGTAACATAGCCAAGCATTATAAAAAACTTCAAATTTAGGAACGAATAAAATATCATAATGCCACAGAGTAATGCCATAGATTCACTGAAAAGTCTAAGAAAAGAATGGAAGGATTATTCCTTCCATTATCAGCAAACACTTACATGGTGCTTACTATGTGTCAGACTCTGTTTTAAGTGCTTTATGTGTATTATTCTTTCATTCTTCCCAACAAGCCAATGACATATTACTTTATTTTACAGAAGAGAATATTAAGGCACAGAATGGTTAATAACTTGACAAAGGTCACACAGCCAGTAAGTGGCAGAGCTAAGTCAGCATGGCACATCTAAATGCCCAAGTGAAAACAGAGCATTGCCATCAAGCCCCAAGGAAGTGTACATCCTCTCCAGGGAGTTTTACTGTTGGGTTTTGAGGAAATGGCACATTGGTAAATATTGCGGAATTAAATGAACTCTTAAGAACCAATGGGATAGTTTGGCATGTGGGGAAGAAATCACAGTGGCTTTGAGAAAACTCATTTCTAAGATCTGAGTCTACCACTAAATACCTGCAGAAACTGAGTCAAAACATGTTAAATCCTGGGGCTCAATTCTGTCTTCTGTAAAACAACAGGGATGGAGGACATGTTCAAAAAGAGATTTTAAGATTCTTTTATGAGACAAACACTAAGTACATATGATCTGATGAGCAAGTCCTTCTGTCTACAAAGACCTCACAGAGGGTGCAATGGTCATGTTCTCTGCCATGAAATGGGTTCAGGGAAAGAATTGATCATACTCTGGAATACTTTGCCATTTCACTTCCTCTAAATTGCCCACATGTGAAACTGGTTAGAGCAGAAAGGAAAGTGGCAATGGTAGGTTCAGGAAACAATGGAGCACACCCTTCTCCTGTTTCTGTTAGGAATAATCTTCAGCAGTGGAAAAGAGGATATTGATACTGGCTACATTCTTAACACAAACTGTGGAAATGGTTTGTGCAAACGGTTTGCCCTTGACTACTATCCTAAAAGTTGGAGATTCTAACTCACCCAGTAGTACTTTGGAAGAAAGTCCTGGTTATTTGCTTTGCTAAAATTACATCTAAGAAAATCCACTGCAGAGGTTCTGCTCTACTCTGTGACATGTGGGTCACCATGAGTTGATGACAACTAACAACAACAACACACACACACACACACACACACACACACTAACCAAACCCATTGCTGTCCAGCCAAATTCCAACTAAGTGACCCTATATGAGTTATGAGACAAAGAACACAGTCCTAACATATTCATAACTGAAATTTGGACCAAATGATTCCACCCATCAGAACATTTGTTAACAATGGCCTTTCATCCCCCCGAGATTAGAAGCCAGTATTAATTTCAATCAGCCAGTTTTCCCCTGTTGCACCTCTTATCTTAGACTTACAAAGCCATTTTAGATGAAGACAATAAAAGCCTCCTTTCCCTCCTGTGTTGCCTTGTGCTCTGACATTTTACCAAAGCACATAGACAGAGGATTGTTTTTAACTGTATGTAAAACAGAGCAGCCTTGCAAATCATGCTTTAACATTGCTCTGTGGAAACACTAAGGTTAAAAGTTAAAGCTGGGGCATAACCATATTGATTAATTGATATAAGAAAGGTCAGGCTAATCTTTATCTTGCTTGAAAGACTGTAGTTTTACATGACAGGTTTGTTGAAATTGTTCCTGTGCAAGAAAGATTAAAATAAATAATAAAAAAAGGAGCTCTAATGTAAAAAAAAAAAAAGAGGGAAATCTCATGAAATGATCATTCAGAAAGTTAAAGCACCAAATGTGGGGGATGGAAGGTGAACATTATTTGGATTTCCTTTTATTTTTATTGTGATGCAAATGGTCAATGCAATTGGCTGCTAATGGAAAGGTTAGAGGTTTGAGTCCACCTTGAGGTACCTCAGAAGAAAGGCCTGGTGACCTACTTCTGAAAAATTAGCCATTGAAAACCCTATGGAGCAGTCCTATTCTGACTTACATGGGGTAGCCATGAGTTGGAATAGATTCCATGGCAACTGGTGGGTTTTACGTTTAGTAGAGCTCGGTGGAAACACCTTTTTCACCAGTGAAGTAATTATAGGGGAAATACCACAGGCAAAAGCAGTGACCAGTGATACCACCCAGCCCCATTCCCAGGAAGACCAGAGAAGAAAGCCCCACACCCTTTTCTCAACAAGACTAAAATCTAGTGAAGCAAATCTTACCCTTTTGACCCTCAAGCCCTGCCCAGGTGAAAAACAGACACACAATGCGTCTTACAAGATGAAGTTTACATCGCCAGGCATGGTGGGAGATGGAATTATCTCCAACACACATGGACAGGCACAGACATTGAAGAATGACTTGCCTTAACCTACTCCTGGCCCAAGACAGAGAATGGGGTTTGAGAGCTAAAAATTATAATACTGAAAGAATAGAATGGTACAAGAGAGGAAGGACCAAAGGATAGATCTGTGTAAGTATGGGGGGAGATAATCTAGGGACAACAAAGATAGGAAGTGATGGGTCACAACAATGCTGAATAAGAATAAGAATGGTTTGTTTGAGCTGGGAGAGAAGGATGGGATAGTGGTGGAGAGAATTGGAATGGATGTTGAAAATACATTCTCATTATACTCCTACTTGAAAAGACTTTTCATACTTTTCTGAATCTGAATAGGTTCTGTTATGATATAGTCACAAATAAACCTCAGAGACGTGCTAAAATAAAAATTTGTTTTTAGCTCATGCAAAGTCCAATGCTGTTGGGTAGTACTCCTCCATATTATAGCTGAGTGTTTGGAACTGTAAAATACAAAAGTACCAAAGTTACTGCAAAGTAACCACAGCAATGAAGATAAGATTTTAAAGACCAGACCTGGTCTTTCTTACATCCTACTGGCCTGAAAGGAGCTCTGGTAGTGTAGTGCCTAAGGCACTTGTCTGCTAACCAGAAGGCTGGCGGTTCAAACCCACCAGCCACTCCTCAGAAGGAAGATGGGGCAATCTACTTCCATAGTGATACTGCCTCGGAAACCCAAGGAGGGGTCGCTATGAGTCGAGTCTGACTCGATGGCACATAACAACAACAACAACCGGCCTGAAAGCAGTCACATGGCAAAGGAGGTTGGAAAATATACCATAAAGGAGTACTGGTCTAAATTTATCTTAGAGTACCAGGGGTTTGGGGTATTCATGAAAATTTTTTTTCAAAGACTACTTTGTTAAATATTGAATTATCATAGGCTGTGTGGCAGTTCAGTTTGTGTGTCAACTTGGCTGGGCCAGGTTGAGTGGCTGGGTAGCTAGCTGGATGTAGTATTCCCCATGAGACTGACAGTCAACTCCATGGTGGAATCTACTGTGAGAAGCTGAGTAGCCGCCTTAGGCATGTGGTCTGCTTACTGTATATAAGGAGAAGCCTTGGGGAGTGGTGTCTAGTCTATGGCACGCTTGAACCCTGTATATAGCCATGTCATTGTTCAGCAGCCTGCCATGCTCTGCCGATCTTGGGACTTTTAATGGACATGAATTAATGGCCTGCCGTGTGGTTTGGTAATATTGGGAGTGTGTCTTATTTCTTGTCAACCTTGGGCTTGTCAGCCTTAGCAGCCAGCAGCTGAGTGAAGAAAAGCTTCCAGGTTCAGTGGGCCAGGAGCAGGAGGCAGAGCTGAAGCCAAAGGTCGTGGGGCTTTCACCCAGCCCTTAGAGCCTGGCTCTTTGAACATGGACGTCTAGCCTCC
>NW_006921610.1:8114475-8119283 GCF_000298275.1 Orycteropus afer afer | reverse complement strand
AGAAAAATAAAAAAAGAAAAAGGAAAAAAAATCAGGGGAGGATAGGGCAGGGTACCCAGCCTCCATCCGAGCACACAGACAGTGATGGAGTTCCTGTGGGTCCAGATGGTGGGTGGGAGTGAGGGATGGCCGCATCTCCATTCACCAAGTGGGTGTCAGGTGTAAGAGTAACAACAGGAATGTCACATCTTTTCAGTCATTTAGGTCCAGAGTGTCCTTTGGGTTACTGGCAAGTAGAACCTGTTCTTAAGCCCCTGGAATTTCCGAGAGCACTATCTCTTTAAATATCTGAAATGGTCAAGCCTCTTGTAAACATTCAAAATGGCTGTGTCCTCCAGACAGGCAAAAGTCCACAGCTCAGCCTGCTTTCCTCTTTGCTGCTGCTTTGCCTTTTATTCCCCAGCCACCAGAGCAGTCCTCTGTGCAGTCCCTGGCTAGCAGGACTGATTTTTAGGTTACTTCTTAGGTCCTACCAGCAGTCAGCAATCTCCAAGCTATCTATGCCATCAGGATCGCTGCCAGACCACAGCTCCGTATGTCTCCTTTTTTGGTATTTTCAAACAAATTCTTCTGCTAGTTGGGGTTTACTCCACTTCTATATCCTGCCCTTCAGTGCTCAGGGGTCCAGGATTATCTTCTGTGTCTGTGTTATTTGGTTCCCCTTTGTTGAAGAGGGTCTGTGCAGTCTTTCTGCCTATTCTGCCATCTTACCAGAAGTCCTTGCCACTGCTTTTCCATACATACTGGAAGCAGGCTACATCCTGAAGGGAACTCCCTTTCAAGTGTTTTGAGTGCTCATAGCAGATCTCATCATGAATGGTTATACTACATCAGATCTCATTGTGAGGATTGACTACATCATAATTGCTAAACCACATAGAGTCATGAACCAGCCAAGCTGACACATAACCTTAACTATCCTAGTCATTAAAAAGAAAGAAAAGACACAAATGGATGTGAGATGAGACTCTGAAACATGCTCTTGAATGGAGAGGAACTAAAGCATATGGGAGAAATGATGAAGTGAAAAAAGCTGAACAGAAAACTTAAAAGAGCTGCTTGAGAAGACAAACTAAAACATTCTAATGACATATGCAAAGACCTGGAGTTAGAAAACCAAAAGATAAGCACATGGTCAACATTTCTCAAGCTGATGGAACTGAAGAAAAATTATTCAAGCCTCAAGTTGCAATATTGAAGGATTCTATGGGCAAAATAATCAAAAGAAATGGAAAGAATACACAGAGTCATTGTATCAGAAATAATTGATTAACATTCAAATATTTAAGGAATAGCATATCAAGAACAAATAATTTTGGAGAAAGAAGTCCAAGCTGTACTAAAGGCAAAAAACAAAGCTCTAGGAATTGACAGAATACCAATAAAGAAGTTATTGGTAACTGGAAGCACTCACTTGTCTATGCCCCCAAATTTATAAGACAGTGTTCTGGTTACCTAGTGCCACTCTGACAAGAATATATACCACAAATGGGATGGCTTGAAGAAATAGGAGTTTATTCTCTTACAGTTTGGAGGCTTTAAGTCTAAGTTCAAAGTGCCAGGCTCTAGGGGATGTGTGAAAGCCCCTTGACCTCTGGCTTCAGTTCTACTCTTGCTCCCAGCCCACTGAAGCTAGGGGCATCTCTTTACTTGGGCAGCTACTGGCTGCTGAGGCTAACAAGCCCAAAGTCGACAAATAAAATGGCACAGTCCTGATGTTACCAAACTACACAGCAGACCAGTAATTCAAGTCCATTGTAAGTCCCAAGGTCAGCAGAGCATGGCAGGCTGCTGAACAACAACATGGCTACATGCATGGTCCAAGCATGCCATAAACTAGAGACCATTTCCAAATGCTTCTGCTTATATATAGGAAGCAGACCACATTCCCTAAGGCAGCCACTCAGCTTCTCACAGTAGATTCCACCATGGAGTTGATTACCAGTCTCATTACGGGGAATACTATATCCAGCTTCCCAGCCACTCAACCAGGCCCAGCCAAGATGATACACAAATTTAACTACCACAGACAGCTACCTGGTCAACTGGCAGGAAAAGATCCATATTTGTGCTAATCCAAAGAAAGTTAATAAATACACTATCAAACATAATTAAAAATGTACAAAGATCAGAAGACAAACTAGATGAGTGGGACATCCTAAAAATTAAACATTTATTTGGATCAAAAAACTTCACTAAAACAGTAAAAAGAGAAACTACAGACTGGGAAAAAAAATGGTAATGACTTATTGTGCAAGAGATTAATCCCTAAAATTTGTAGAAAACTTCAATACCTCAACAATAAAAAATTAAATAATCCAATTAAAAAATGGGCAAAGGACATGAATAAGCACTTCACCAAAGAAGATGTCAGGTGGCCAACAAACACATGAAGAAATGCTCATGATCACTATCAATTAAATTAAAAATTAGATTCAAATCAAAACAGCAGCAAGATATCATCTGTTAAAGATGATAAAGAGCAAAGTTAAAAAAAAGAAAAAGAAAGGAATACAACAAATACTAGAAGTCTGGTGGTTCATACCCACCAGCCACTCCTCGGAAGGAAGGTTGGGCAATCTACTTCTGTAGTGATATTGCCTAACCCAAGGAGGGGTCGTTATGAGTCGGGGCTGACTTGATGGCACATAACAACAGCAAGGGCCTGTAGAGACTAGAACCCTAATACACTGCTAGGAGGACTGTAAAAGTGGCACCACTGTGGAAAACAGTATGGTGCTTCCTTAAAAAGTTGGACATAGAAATGCCACATGATCCAGAAATTCCACCACTAGGTAATATCCTGCAAAATAAGAACCTTGACATAAATAAATATATACATGACAGCACTATTCACAATAGCAAAAAGATGGAAATGATCTAAGTGACCATCAACAGGATGAATGGATACACACAATGGAATACTATCCAACATTGAAGAATTGTGAATCTGTGAAATACCTCATAACATGAATGAACCTGAAGGACATTATGCTGAGTGAACCTAGTCAATCACAAAAGGACAAATATTGTATGAGACCACTACTATAAAAAGTGAAGAAAAAGAAGATTCTTTGAATATTACCTTTGAATATTCTTTGAATATTCAGTCAATAGAGGGTAGTCATGTATTAACTTGGGTGAAGAGAAAGGTAACATACAATAAGGGGGAGGTCTGCACAGAATTATCAAGGCACAGGAAGACACTGAGAGGATGATATAAATTAAAGACAACAAAGCTAAATACTATTACATAACATTCTTGCAGTTATAGTAATAACAATAATTTGAGTGGATACATAGATAGACATGCAAACTGATCAGGTGTGGGAAGCAGAATCCATGAATATATGTGAGTTTGACAGAGGCTGTTTCTACTTATGCATCTATATGTGCTGCAGCTATATTCATGAATATATTAGAATATACAAGGAGCAAAGTTATAAAAATTTCTTAGCCATAAACAAACACCTTGAGGGAATGAGTCACTGGGCCTGGGGTCTCAGGATCATAGTTGGGAGACATCAAGGTCAATTGGGCTAATATAGTCCACAAAGACAATGTTCTGCATCCAACTTTGGTCAGTAGCAGCAGAGGTCTGAAAAGCTTGTGAACCATCTAAGGTGTAACTATTGGTCTCTCCTCATCTAGAGCAAAGAAGAATGAAGATCAAAGATGTGGTGGTACAATTAATCCAAAGGACTAATGGATCACACAAACTCAAGCATCCATGACACTAAGACTAGAAGAACTAGATGGTGCCCAGCTACCACTGTTAAGTGCCCTGAAAGGGATCATAATGGAGTTCCTAGATAGAATGGAAGAAAAATGTGAAACAAAACTCAAATTTATAAAAAGACCAGGCTTATTGGTCTGACAGAGACTTGTGGGACCCTGGAGACCATGGCCCTTAGACATCCTTCAAACCTGGTCTGAACTTACTCCTTTGGCTCAACTTTCAGTCAAACAATAGATGGGCCTATAAGATGAACAATTACACCAGGTCCTTATATACCCTTTAGAACTGTCAACCCTTGGAGATCAAAAGAGTAGCATTTGCCCAGGGATAGGGCTCAGAAGACAGGAAAGCACAGGAAAGAAAGAAGAATGGAAATGATAAATACAGGGAAGAAGTGGGGACAGTGGTGTTGCATTGTGGGTTGCAATCAGTGTCACAACAAAATTTCTATTAGTTGTTGAATGGAAAACCAATTTGCTCTATAAATTTCCACCCAAACAACAACAACAAAAATGTTTTGTTTTGTTTTTTTTTTAAAAGAAAGTTGACTTGTCAGAATGCAGAAATTATCTGACAATATAGATAATGTCAAGCACAAGTAAAGTTTTGCTCAGGATAATTTAGAAACTGTTGCAGCAGTACGTTGGCTGGGAACTGCCCGAAATTCAAGCTGGATTCAGAAGAGGACTTAGAACAAGGCATATCATTGCTGATATCAGATGATCTTGATTGAAAATAAAGAATACCAGAAAAGATGTTTACCTGTGTTTTTATTGACTATGCAAAGACATTAGACTGTGTGCATCACAGCAAATTATGAATAACGTTGGGAAGAATAGGAATTCCAGAACACTTAATTATGCTCATATGGATCCTATACATGAAGCAAAAGGCAATCAGTTGAACAGAACGAGGGGATTATTGCATGGTTTAAACTCTGAAAATGTGTACTTCAGAGTTATATCTTTTTACCATTCTTATTCAACTTGTATGTTGAGGAAATAATCCAAGAAGTTGAACTATATGAAGAACAGAACATCACAATTAGAGGAAGTTTTTTTTTTTTTTT
>NW_006921610.1:8101549-8113810 GCF_000298275.1 Orycteropus afer afer | reverse complement strand
ATACTTTGCATATGTTACCAGGAAGGACTAATCCCTGTGGAAGGACATCATGGTTAGGTAAGTAGAGGGTCAGTGAAAAAGACAAAGACCCTCAAGGAGACAGACTGACACAGTGGTTGCAACAATGGCTTAAACACAGTGACGATTGTGAGGATGGCACAGAACAGGGCATTGTTTCATTCTGTTGTACACGGGGTCACAATGGGTTGGAACCTGCTTGACAGCACCTAAGGACAACAACAACTTGCATCATGTAATGAAATAAAAATTGCCAAGTTAAATTATTGGGTATGAGGGAAGGGAAAGGCCAGGAGAGAGCTCTGCTTCTGCAGTTTCATATGGTGCAGGCTTAGATCAGAGTTCTCCACATAGTAATTCAACTCTGTAACTACCCTAGAGAAACTACCACAAACATACATAAGGAGAACGTTCGATAGTTCTGTCTACCACTAAAGGCACAGATAAACTGTGACATTTATAGAATGGAATATTATTGTATCCTTGTTCTGTTGAAACAGTTGCCTTTTGGTGTATATACAGGTTCTGCAAGAACACAATTAAGTGTTCTAGAATTTCCGTTTTTCTCAATGTTATCCATAATTTGTATGATCCGCACAATTGAAAGCCTTGACATAGTCAATAAAACACAGGTAAACATTTTTCTGGTATTCCCACTTTCTGTCAAGATCCATCTGACATAAGCAATGATATCCCTCATTCCATGTCCTCTTCTAAATCTGGCTTAAGTTTTTGGCAATTCCCTGTTGATGGACTGCTGCAAACATTTTTGAATTATCCTCAGTAAAATATTGCTAGCATGTGATATTAATTATATTGTTTGATAACTTCTGCATTCTTTTGGATTACATTAATTTGAAATGGGCACAAATATGGATCTCTTCCTAACAGTTGGCAAGGTAGCTATCTTCCAAATTTTTTGATGTAAATGAGTGAGTGCTTCCAGCATTGCATCTGTTTGTTGAAACATCTCAATTGGTATCCTATCGTTTCTGGAGTCTTGTTTTCTGCCAATTCCTGCAGAGCAGTTTTGACTTCTTCCTTCAATACCATCAGTTCTTGATCATATGCTACCTCATGAAAGGGCTGAATATCAACCAATTCTTTTTGGTATAGTGACTCTGTATTCTTTCCATCTTCTTTTGATGCTTCCTGTGTTGTTCAATGTTTAGCCTATAGAATTCTTCAGTATTGCAACTCAGGGCTTGTATTTTTTCTTCAGTTCTTTCAGCTTGAAAATGCCAAGGGTGTTCTTCTCTTTTGGCTTTCTAACTCCAGGTCTTGGTACATTTCATTAGAATACTTTATGCTATCTTCTCGAGCTGCCCTTTGAAAACTTCTGTTCAGCTCTTTTATTTCATCATTTCTTCCATTCACTTTAGCTACTCCACATTCAAGAACAAGTTTCAGAGTCTCTTCTGACATCCATTTTGGTCTTTTGTTTCTTCCTGTCTATTTCATGACCTTTTTCTCTCTTCATGTATGATATCCATGATGTCTTCCCATAACTTGTCTAGTCTTCAGTCATTAGTGTTTAATGCATCAAATCTATTCTTGAGATGGTCTCTAAATTCAGGTGAGATACACTCGAGGTGGTATTTGGCTTTCATGGACTTTCAAATTTCCTTCAGCTTCAGTTTGAACTTGCACATGAACAGTTGAGCTGTTTTGCAACTGGCCCTTGGCTTTGTTTTGATTGATGATATTGGCTTCCCCATCATTTCTCTCCACCAAGGTAGTAGATTTGATACCTGTATATTCTATACCATGAAGTCCATGTATATAGTTGCCATTTTTATTGTTGAAAAAGGTGTATGCAATGAATAAGTCATTAGTCTTGCAAAATTCTATCATGTGATCTCTGGCATTTATTTCTATCACTAAGGCCATATTTTCTAACTACTTATCCTTCTTCATTTCTGACTTCCTTCTAGTCACCAGTAAGTGTATCTTGATTGATGTTTGATCAATTTCAGACTGAAGAAGTTGGTAAAAATCTTCAATTCCTTTTCTGTGGTGCCAGTGGTTAATTCATAAATTTAAGTAATAGTCATATTATCTGGTCTTCCATGTAAGCAAATGGATATTATCCTGGCCCTGACAGAGTTGTTCAAGATAAGTCTTGAAATGTTCTTTTTGAAACTGAACATGACACCATTCCTCTTCAAGGTGTCATTCCCAGCATAGTAAATTGTATGATTGTCTGGTTCAAAATAGCCAACACCAGTCTATTTCAGCTCACTAATGCCTAGGATATCTATCTTCAAGCATTCCATTTCATTTCAGATAACTTTGAATTTTTCTAGATTAATACTTCTTACATTCCATGTTCCAGTTGTTAATGGATGTTTGCAGCTGTTTCTTCTCATTTTGAGTTGTGCCACATCAGCAAATAAAAGTCCTGAAAGCTTTCCCTATCCACATCATTAAGGTACACCCTATTTTGAGAAGGCAGCTCTTCCTCAGTCTTATGCTGAGTGCCTGCCAACCTAAGAGGCTCATCTTCTGGCCCTGTATCAGACAGTGTTCCACTGCTGTTCATAAAGTTTTCACTGGCCAGTTTTTTTAGAAGTAGATTGCCAGGTCCTTCTTCCTAGTTCCCCTTAGTCTGGAAGTTCCACTGAATCCTGTCCATCACAGATGGCCTACTGGTGGTGGCATAGTTTCCAGCATCACAGCAACATGCAAGCAACCACAGAACAAATTACATAAGTCTAATTAGTGTATCAAAAATTAATTTTTCATTTCACATTTAGCTTGTTTTTGAATGATTTCAGAAAGGAAAAGGATACAGATATGCAATTGCTTTGCTTTCTTAAATTCCTTTCCTCTCATGTCATTCTCTATATATTATCCTTCATGAAGTTTTATCTTTGATTGATTGAGAAATAGTAAGATAGAATTCAAAGGATGCCATGAGTGTCTCTCTGTACTCCCTCACAAATTATGAAACAGATGTTTTATCTATTTAGAAAACAATATTGAATTTGAGGATAACACTAAAGTTTAAAACTGACAGCTTTAAGAATTGTATAAATCCACATTCAGAAGCATTCAACAGTAAGAAGGTTTTCCTAAAAAGTTCTAATGTGCTACAGTGCAGTTATTGTAGAATTCTGATCAAGGAGATAGTGGTTCCGTTTCGATGTGTTTTGGTCAGGCCATACCTATAGAAGTGTTTTCTCTTGTCACCTCTACATTTAGTAGAGACAGGACTGATGGAAGGACTTCATGATATTTAGACTAGCAAGGATGAAATGATAATGGTCTTCAACTATGTGTTGTGGAATATACTTACTCTGTATTGTTCCAGTATAAGAGGACCGATTAAATGCTTATGACTATTTATTTATTTTACATTTTCCCTCCTCAGATTGGAGCAGGCTGCATCTCAGAGTACTAATTTACCACCAAATCATGTAAAGGTTGGAAGGGAAGAGAGGAACGTCATTTGTACTGGGTGGTTACTAATGTTCCTTCCAACCCTGAGGCTAGCATAAAATATTATTTATTTTTATCAACCAGTAGTTTTTTTTTTTTAATTATTGGGAATCAATAATATTTTTTACCCGAATTTTGCTATAAGCAAAATGCAAATCCTTTCATTTTTATAATTTATTTTATAATGTATAGATGTATGTTTCTATAAATGTATATGCCTATATTTTAAATGAAAGAGAAATAAGGGAAGACAAAGGAAATTATTCTCTTTTCTCTACAAAAGTCTTCTGTACTGTAACACCAAATTGTATAGGAGAGAGAGATATTCCCACCCCCCCACAAACATTATTAAAATAATCTCTGTATTTCAAATAGAGTAATAATGTAGAAACCTATTAATCAATCCACTTTGTTGTTGTTATGTGCCATTGAGTCGGACCCGACTCATAGTGACCCCTCCTTGGGTTTCCGAGGTGGTATCACTATGGAAGTAGATTGCCCAACCTTCCTTCCGAGGAGTGGCGGGTGGGTTTGAATCGCCAGCCTTCTGGTTAGCTGTCAAGGGCCTTAGGCACTACGCTAACAGAACTCCCCAATCCACTCTAGGAACACTTTTTTTTTTTTGTTTTACAAAATTTAATTTCAAAATCTGGAAACCTGTCTTGTGAAGTAATTAACAAATTCTCACACTTAAAATCAATATTACAACTAACTATTCAGCATCAGTAATTTATATGGTTTAAGCAAGTTAAGTTTAATATAGAATAACAGTGAATAGGTACTTTGGGTGGAGAAATTCACAGTAACTTAAGCTTTGTGGGTGCTCATGGATTTGTTTGGGCAGCTATTGGAGCACCTCAGAGCACACCAGAAGTTCCCTGTGCACATGGCATTGGTCCTCGTGGTTTCTGCATCTGTCTCAGGACTTCTTTGATGGGTTTAGATGGATACTGTCTGTTCCACAAAATGTCTAATCTATTTGTTTTTCTCATTTTCTATTTCTCCTAATTCATACACATATGAAAATACCTAACATACTACTTGGTGAATAGTTAGTTGTCAATAAAATTTGCTGAATATAGTAGTGAAATTTCAAATGTTCTGCTTCTCTGTCATTATGTATCAACACTGGACAGACAGGCAGCAAAAGAAGCCAAGATCTTAAAGGCATAGCTGGTAGATGACTTCATTCCAGAATAAATAACTTAGAAAAGCAAATGATTTTTGAGCTTTATATTTAAACAGTGTTAAGTCACATAATAATTTGATTTTTTATATCTACTTCCTTTTCTCAAAATACATTGGCAAAATCAAGATTTTGAAAATTATTTCTGAAGAACAGATAGTCTGTGTTCTGATCTGATAGACAAAGATGGGATTGAGCTGGCTCCCACCAGGGTTGTTGGTGTGTTTATGGCCCATTGCCCTTGCTCTGATTCTTGGATTTCTGGATAGTCCTCTGCGAGAATTTTAGTATCCTGGCAAATCCTCTAGAGTATGCTGTGGCCACATTCTCTCCAGCCTCATTCTCTTCTTCTCTTGACAATTGGGACCCAATATCCCCAACATAGAAAGAAAGATAGCTGCTGTTGAATCGCCTCTGGCAATCTTGTGTACAAAAACAAAATGTTGTCCAATTCTGTCATCATCATGATAGCTGGCATGTTTGAGTCCTTTTTTGTGGCTATCATGCCAATCCATTTCACCTAGGGTCTCTGTGGTGCAGTGAATTACTCGGTATGCCTTTTCTAGCCATAGTCTGTAACTCACACCGGATTACTGGGTAGGACCATGCAAATAAGGTGTGCAGAAATCTGATGTTGGGATTGGTTAGTTTTATCACTCTGCCTGGCTTAAAATGAGCCTTTCTGGAGGTAGAAAGGGAGATCTCACTGCCATCAAGAGAGAAGAGCTGGAGGTGAAGTGGAGCACATCCTTGGACCCAAGATCCCTGTGCTGGACCTCCTTGGATGAGAGATGGCCAGCTGAGAGGGAAAGGCCCAGCTGAGAGACAGTGGCAGTGGAGCCAAAAGCAGGAGATGGAGGGGTGGGTTTTCCAGCCCAAGGAGCAAGAAAGCTGCGTGTCCTTGGGCAGGATGCTTGCTGGAAGAGGGGAGTGCATGTGATGTACCATCAGCAGAGCTAAACGAGCTTTGTAACACTTTCCCAAGAAGAGCAGAGGCCAGGCCCAGAGACCAAGGGCTAGAGAAGTATGTCTGAGGGCATAGCAGAGGGGAAACTGTCCTGATTGAAGAATTGTATCCTGAGTGTGTTCCTGAACCTGAATTATAACCTGCTACTTCCCTAATAAACCCCATAATCATGATTATTGTCTGTGAGTTCTGTGTGGCCATTGCAAAGAATTATCAAACCCAGCAGAGAAGTAGTGAGTTGCGTGGGAGGGACGGCTGGTGTCAAAATTAGTAAAAAAAGGTTGAAGGGTGTGGCATGTCTAGCCTCATGGGAATAAACCTTGGGCTGCTGATGGTGATACTGTCTTCCTCTTGGGAAGTGAGAGGAGATCACAAGATGCCAACCCCGTGCCCCTTTAGCAGTGTTCCTCATCTTCATTGACCTTCTACTTCACCAAGCAAGTTGAACGATGTTCTGTTGTGATCCATAAGGTTTTTCTGGCTAATCGTTGGAAGTAGATCACCAGGCCTTTTTTTCCTAGTCTGTCTTAATCTGAAGCTTGTCCACCATTGGTGACCCTACTAGCATTTGAAATACTATGGCATAGCTTCCAGCATGATAGCAACACACAAGCCATCACAGAATGAGAAAGTGACACTTGGGTGTTCAATGCTCGATATATTACATAGACTAATGTCCATTTCTCTCTGGAAGACAATGTTTCTGAATTTTCAGATTTCCCTATGGGGAGGGGATTGAAGACAAACACTTTTGGTGGGGGGTCAGACAAACAAGGCAGTGGTGATATCAATTTTTGTTGAGTTGATGACCACATCATTATCCCTGTCCTGCCTGAAAAAACAAAGTTTTCCATTTACTCAGTGTTTTAAAATGCTTTATTGTTGTAGTAAACATTTTCTTCCCACCCTTGAACATTAAAGCAGTATAGAAAAGTATGTTCTAGTGCTAATCATTGGTTGATCTTTTAAATGTTTCTCTAATTGAAGTAAGAAGGATATTAACCCTGGGAAAAATGTCATGGGCAACCAAACAGTCTTACTTTGCAGCTCACAGGATGAGTTAGTTATCAATTACAGCTTTTTTTTTTTTTTTTTAAAATAGTGTCGAATGTAGTGGATGCCAAAGGAACCTACCGATTCAGTGTATAATTTTAACACATTAACTCAGCCAATAGAATAAATTTCAAGTTCATTGCTGCATGGGTCATTTACAGTGTTAATTTGTGAGCTTAGATGGTGACTTTTTTTTTTTTCATTACTGTTATTGATCACCAAGTGAGTTAATTTTGTCACTTACTTGTTATTATACTCTTTTTTTTTTCTTAAGCAATAAACGTTTTGTGTCATCATTTGCTGTACTAAATAAGATATCCTCTCTGTTTTTTTAAAGACTTGTGCGCACAGCTGCTCTGGCAAGTCAGGAATCAAACTGACAGCCCATTGGAAAGGCATTCCCCATCACCAGCCTAAAGAGACACAGAGTGACAGTTCACAGGCTGAAGTGCAAGGCCTGCCTCTCAATCTTCTTTGGCTGGCTGGGATCTTGGCTGCCACAGGGCGCCAATGCTAGACAGCAGAGAGCCTGAAGTAATAAAAACAAGGACCAGTGAGGTAATTGGGACTGACAGAATGTTTGCCTGTCCCACAGACTTTTCTGAAATGGCAGGCAAATTTAATGTATCCTATGAGAGTCTGAGCGCATGCATTTTTTTTGTTCTTTACCTGTTGAGATTCTCAAACTATTATTATTATTATTGTTTTTTATTTTTGGCATAGTTTCTCATTCCACTCTGTCTCTGGATTTGTGACAGAAAAGATGACACAGAAATCATCTTGTTTTCTTTTCTCTTGCATTATAGCTCATCATGAACCATCAAGGAGGAAACACATACAAGCATTCAGAGTCTATTAGAGCTGAAGAGGGCAAAGTACTATTGGGTATCTTTGAGGGATCATTCACAATCGATGTTTTTAGCTGCTATTATTGCGGTACCTGCTACTGAATGAGAAGGGAAGATTTCAAAGTTTGGTTCCAGTTCTTCAAACTTGGCACTTAGCTGGGATGTGTAATTTACTCAAAGATGAGGTTATCAAATATCAAAAATACAGGGTAAGAATGATTTTTCAGGGGGGATAGTCTGGGTTAGCAACAGTGTTATTTCAATCATCAGCAGGGGCAAGCTTATGGGATTAACTCTCTTTATCCTTTCCTCAAACTCCACTTTATGAAAGTGCTTTAGAAATAACACATTTCTAGAAAGACAGTTTTCCTGGGGCACCGGGTATTATTTTTATTTTTGTAGATTAAGGCATATTTTTACCAACCAAAGTATGGGATGAGTCATATCCAAGACCTTATCTTAAACTAACAAGAATATGGAGCCATAGAGAGTTTGGATCTGAGAAGAAGTGGGAGGAGTAGTTATAGTAGTTGGAATCATAGTTTCCTAGTTTGTCCAATGAGAAAATTATACCAGAAAATGAACAACATGCTACAAACATGGCTGCTTTCTAAAATGATGAGGCAAGGTTTGTGTACTCTGCCTGACAGTCAGTCAGACTATGCAGAAAGTTGGCCATATAGATTTACTTTAATCTGAAACTCTTCATAACAGTTTACTCAACAGACACTTCTTTACTTTCTATCAGTAAATTTTGATTCAGGTTAGACACCAGGAGAGGCTGAGCCCCTCTCAAGCCCCAGAGAATGAATTTTGGAAAATCTAATCTGTCATGGAGCTCTGGTGACATAGTGGTTAAGGGATTCAACTGTTAACCTAAAGGTTAGCTGTTTGAACCCACCAGCTGCTCCATGGGAGACAGATAAGGCAGGTCTGTTTCTGCAAAGATTTACAGCCTTGGAAACTATATGGGGGCAGTTCTACACTGTCCTATAAAACCAGTATGAGTCAGAATTAACTTGATGGCAGTGGTTTAATCCTGTTGTGAGGAGCCCTGGTAGCATAATGGTTAAAGCATTAGGCTGCTAACCAAAAGGATAGTGGTTTGAACCCATTAATTGCCCTGCATCCATAAAGATTTACAGCCTTGGAAACTCTATGGGGGCAGTTCTACTGTGCTCTAAAGGATTGCTGTGAACTGGAATCGATTCACTAGAGGTGGGTTTGTTTTTTTGGTTTAATCCTGTCACAATTAGCCCATCTACTTTTCCAGTGATTATTTTAGTAAAGGAATATGTGTTATTAGTCTGGTTGTTAAGGATATTTGGTGGCATAGTGGGCAAGGCATTTGTTTGGTAACCAGAAGTTTGGAAGTTGAAACCCACCAGCTTCTTTATGGGAGGAAGATGAAGCAATCTACTTCTGTAAAGATTTATAGCCTTGGAAACCCAGCCGGGGTCATCATGAGTTGGAATTGACTTTGTGGCAGTGGGTTTGGAGTTGTTTTGGTTTTAATAAGTAAGTTGAAGGGGCTTGGGACAAAGATTTTTTTTTTTTTTTTCTGTCTTAAAAATAGATGCCAGGAGTAGTTCAGTTGCTTATCTATCTCATTAAAGCTGGGTGAGGAGATATTCAAGCTACTAAAGCTATTCTGTAATTACCGGAGAAGCTACCCAAAGGGCTAGAATGTTGACTATGGCAGAATGGAAAAAGAGAAAGGTGCTGATTCCTACATGATGTCACTGAAGAGCTGATATCAACAGCCACGTAACCCTTCTATGTCCTAGTTTCTTGTTGAATCAGATAATAAATATCCTTATTTTTTCAGTGCACTTTTAAAACTGACTTGGATTTCTTTTTCTTTTAGCCAAAAACTAATACAGTATTGTTGGAGATAAATTTGTTAGAATAAAATCAGAAACCTGTATGCCATATTTTTACACAAATAATGCTTGCATTGTATGTTTTTTGCCAACCACACTCTCCACCCAAGGTATTTTCCTAAGCACACTATGCTAATTTTTAAAATATGTTATTGTAAAAAAAATAGCATAGCATGTTTACAAAAATACCTCTGTGAGGGTGCAATTGTCAAAAAATGTATAGTGAATTATTTACATAAAGATACAGCAATCTGTATTCTTCTAATTAAGCCATTGGACTCTGGTCTAGAAGATATTTACCCACTCATATAGTGGCTAAGACACTTGACTGCTAACTAGAAGCTGGCGGTTCAAACCCACCAGCTACTCCTCAGAAGTAAGATGGGGCAATCTACTTCCGTAGTGATACTGCCTCGGAAACCTAAGGAGGGGTCGCTATGAATCAGGTCCAACTTGATGGCACATAACAACATTGACAACATATTGATTCAATAAACAGTTATTGGCCCTTCACTATGAGCCAAACGGATGATAGAACTGTGAAACAAGCCAACATATCTCTTGCTTTCAGGGAATTTATAATCTAGCAGAGAATAAAGACAGTGAGCAAGTGTTGTTGTTAGTTGCTGTCAAATCTCTTTAGAGTCATGTTGATCCCATGTGCGCATAATAGAAGTGCTCTGTAGGGTTTTCAAGGCTTTGGTCTTTTAGAGGCAAATTGCCAGGTCTGTCTTCCAAGGCACCTCTGTGTGGGTTCAAACTTCCAGCCTTTCAGACACTAGTAGAGTACTTAACCATTTGCAGTTTTCAGGGACTCCTTGATGAGTGCAATTAGAGTAAAATATCATGTGGATTCAATGAGGACTTCACCTACAGCATTAGCATCTACCTTTTCTGGATGTACACTGGACCAAGATGCATATATCTGTAGCTGGATATTGTAGAGAATCTGATCGTCCCATATTCAGACCATAGAGGTTCCTGGACTTCCCATGTACAGCTGTAGGGTGATAAAAGAAGACTGGCAGATGGTTCTCAGTGATACACATTTTCGTGACCATTGTAGTAAATCACAGTTCTTCAAGTCAAGTTCCATTTGCCCTTTGGATTAGTTTACTGGTAGCAAAACAACAACAACAAGAAGAAAACAGAATATATTAATAAAAATACATAAATGCAATTCTTAAGAACAGGAATTACAAGCACTGTAATTAGTTCTAATTAGTATTTGGAGAGACCATTAGCTGAATTTTTAAACAGGTGATGTCCTTCAGTACAAATTCTTTATACTTTTCTTTCTGAAACTTTTCCACTCATGACTTCTTTCCTTTCACTTTGCAAATATTTGTTGAGTGTTTGCTATGCACTAGGGATACATAGAATAAACCAGGGAGCAAACACAGGAGTCATTGTTTCATCCTTGAAGAGTTAGAGCTTTATTTTAAACAAAAGTACAGGCTTGGGAGACATACAGTGAGTTTGAATACTGGCTTCTCTACTTATTAATTATGAGGCTTTGGGTAAGTGATGAAATCTGACTTCAGTCTCTTTGTATGTAGAGTTCATGATGATTTTAGTATCCATTATATAGGGCATTTATTGGGGATTAAATGAGATAAGACAGGTAAGATATTTAGCTCAGTGTCTGGTACATGGTAATTGTTCAGTAAATGGTAACCATGCTCAGACATCAGGCATGTGAAAAAACAACTTTAACATACTGCTAGAAAGCAGTAAGCACCATAGAACTAATGGAAAACTGCTACATGGATTCGGAGGAAGGGGCCTCTGGGAAGTTGTTACTGAGCCACTTCAAAGAGGAGGTGCCATTTCTGCCTTAACCTGCACTCTAGCTTCCCAGGGACAGACTCCATCTTAACGAGGAGCTAGTAGCTTTCCTTTGTTCCCTGGTAACACTGCTGACTCCAAGCAGTCACCACCCGAGAGCAGGCCACTGGTCACTGGTAGGAATAATAAGACAGGAATAAGATGTAGTAACCCATTCCCCATTACTATAAAAGTATTACTTGTTCTTCTCATAGATTGCTCCCCTGATAAATCAAACCAAACCAGTTGCTATAGAGTTGATTCCAACTCAAGGTCACCTTGTGTGTTGCAGAGTAGAATTATGCTCCATATAGCCACCAAGGCTGTGACTCTAGGCATTTCTTCTGTGGTGCCTCTGGATGGCATCAAACTGCAACCTTACAGCTAGTAGTTGAAGGCTTGACCATTTGTGCCACCCAAGGACTCTTCTCCAATGATGGTGCCAGGTTAAAATCCTGTGGTTCAAGCTATATGATATGAACAGGTGTTTTTTTTGTCTCCCTGACCTTAATTCACTCATATCACCAAAAATTTATTGGGCTACTTGATCTGCAGAGGATGTATTATGGTGAGGACTAAGCAGGATGATGAACATAACATGCTCAGCACAGTGCTTTGAGCATAGTGGACATTTGAAAGACATCACTTGAAAATTAAAATTTAACACAGGTCTTACTGAGCTTAAGTCAAGGTATGGATAGGGCTGTGTGGGTTCCTTTCTGGAGGTTCTAGAAGAGTATCCATTTCCTTGCTCATATGGGTTGTTGGTAGAACATAATTCCTTTTGGTTATAGTATTGTAATGTCCCTTTTCTTGCTGACTGTCATCTAAAGGCTGTTCACAGCTTCTAGAGGTCAACCACATTCCTTGGGTCTTGACTTCATCTTTGAAGCTGGTGGTAGTGAGTGGAGTCCTTATTCTTTGAGTCTCCTTATTCTATCTCATTTCTCTAACCAAGCTGAGAAAGGTTCTCTACTTTTTTTTTTTTTTAATTAGGATTTGGGTGAAGATTTACAGAGTAAATTCACTTTTCATACA
>NW_006921610.1:8067121-8077789 GCF_000298275.1 Orycteropus afer afer | reverse complement strand
AAAAAAAAAAAAAGAAAGAAAAGAAAACCAGGTTTGCTGGTCTGATAGAACATGGTGAGACTCCTGAGGCTATGGCCCCTAGCCACCTATCAGATCTGGAATTGAACTCTTGTGTCTTCCAGCCAAACAATGGACAAGCATTTGGAGTTAACATTTACGTCAGGTAGATATTCTCCTTGAAGCAATCAATCATTGGAGAACAGAAGGGCACTGTTGGCACAGGGAGACAGCTGGGGGTCGGGTGGGGAGCGGGAATGCGTGAGAGGGAAGGACACAGGGAAGAGGTAACTACCAGGAGAAGTGGGAAGAGAGATGTTACATTGTGGGGAATTGCAGTCCATGTCATGAGACAAAATGTGTATGAACTGTTGTATGGAAAACAAATTTGCTTTGTAAATTCTCACCTAAATCACAATAAAAATTAGAACAAAACAAAAACCATGGCTTGGGTCAGGCACACCTTAGTCTTCAAAGTAATGTCTTTTCTCTTTAACACTATAAAGAGGTCTTTTGCAGCAGATTTGCCCAGTGTAATATGATGTCTGATTTCTTGACTGCTACTTCAATGAATGTTGATTGTGGATACAAGTAAAATGAAGTCCCTGACAATCTCAATCTTTTCTCTATTTATCATGATGTTGCTTATTGGTCTAGTTGCATGGATTTTCACTTTCTTTATGTTGAGTTGTAATCCATACTGAAGACTGTAGTCTTTAATCTTCACCAGTAAGTACTTCAAGTCATGTTTGCTTTAAGCAAGCAAAATTGTGTCATCTGCATGTTGCAGGTTGTTAATAAGTCTTTCTCTAGTCCTGATTATGCATTCTTGCTCGTATACTCCAGCTTCTTGGATTATTTGCTCAGCACACAGATTAAATAAATATGGTGAAAGGATACAACCCTGATGCACACCCTTCCTGATTTTAAACCATGCAGTATCCTCCTTGTTCTGTTCAAACAATAGCATCTTGGCCTATGTGGAGATTCCTCATGAGCACAATTAAGTGTTTTGGAATTCCCATTCTTTGAAACGTTATCCATAATTTGTTATGACCCACACAGTCAAATGCCTTTGCATAGTCAAAAAAACACCAATAAACAGCTTTCTGTTATTCTTTGCTTTCAGCCAAGATCCATCTGACATCACTTCCTCTTCTGAATCCAGCTTGAATTTCTGGAAGTTCCTGTCAATATACTACAACTGTTTTTGAATTACTTCAATAAAATTTTACTTGCATGTGATATTACTGACAATTTCCAAATTTTCTTGGATCACCTGTCTTTGGAATGGGTGCAAGTATTAATCTCTTCCAGTCAGTTAGCCAAGTAGCTATCTTCCAAATTTCTTGGCATAAATGAATAAGTGCTTCCAGCACTGCATACATTTGTTGAAACATCTCAATGGGTATTCCGTCAATTTCTGGAGCCTTTTTTTTTTTTTTTTTTTGGTCAATTCTTTTAGTGCAGCTTTGACTTCTTATTTCAGTATCATTGGTTCTTGATCATATACTACCTCCTGAAATAGTTGAACACCAATTATTTTTGGTACAGTGACTCTGTATATTCCTTCCATCTTCATTTGATTTTTCCTGCATCATTCAATATTTTGCCCATAGAATTCTTCAGTACTGAAATTAGTGGATAGGATTTTTTCTTCAGTCTTTCAGCTTGAGAAATGTCATTTGTGTTCTTTTTTGGTTTTCTAACTTCAGGTCTTTGCACATTTCATTACAATAGTTTATTTTGTCTTCTTGAGCCACCCTTTGAAATCTTCTGTTCAATCTTTTATTTCACCATTTCTTCCATTCATTTCAGCTATTTTCCATTTAACAGCAAGTTTCAGAGTCTCTTCTGACATCTATTTTGGTCTTTTCTTCCTTTCGTGTCTTTTTAATGACCTTATGCTTTCTTCACGTGTAATGTTATTGATGTCATCCCACAACTCATCTGGTGTTTGGTCACTGGTGTTGAGTGCATCAAATATTTTCTTTAGGTGGTCTCTAAATTCACATGGGATAAATCAAGATTGTATTTTGGCTCTCATGGACTTTTAAAATATTTTGTTCAGCTTCAACTTGAAATTACATGTGAGCAATGGATGGTGTGTTCCACAATCACCTCCTGACCTTGTTTTGACTGATGATATTAAGCTTCTCCATCACCTCTTTCCACAGACATAGTTGATTTTATTCCTGTGTATTTCATTTGGTGAGGTCTATGTGAATAAATGCTGCTTATGTTAAAAAAAGGTATTTGTAATGTGCAAGTCATTGGTCTTGCATGATTTTGTCATGAAATATCTGGCATCATTTCTCTTAACAAGGCCATGTTTTCCAACTATTGATGCTTCTTCTTTGTTTCCAACTTTTGCAATCCAATTGCCAGTAATAATTGATACATTTTGATGGTATGTTTGGTCAGTTTCATACTGCAGAAGTTGGTAAAAATCTTCAATTTCCTCATATTTTGCTGTAGTGGTTGGTGCATAAATCTGAATAATAATGGTATTAAGTGGTTTTCCTTGTAGATGTACGGATATTATCCTATCACTGACAGCATTGTACTTCAGGATAGATTTTGAAACATTATTTGTGATGATGAATGACACACCATTCTTCTTCAATTTGTTATCCGGGCATAGTAGATCATATGGTTATCTGATTCAAAATGGCCAAAACTAGTCCATTTCAGCTCACTAATGCCTAGGATATTGATCTTTGTATGTTCCATTTCATTTTTGACAACTTCTAGTTTTCCTAGATTTATACTTTGTGCATTCCAAGTTCCGATTATTAGTGAATGTTTGCAGCTGTTTCTTCCCATTTTGAGTTGCCCCATTGACAAATGGAGCTCCTGAAAGCTTTGCTCCATCCACATCATTAAGGTCGTCTCTACTTTGAGAAGGTGTTGAAGGACTAGAGAAGTCATCTTGCTGAGAAATTACAGAAGTATAACAAATGATCAGCCATGATTAGGGTAGACATTAATCATGATAATTAGTTTTTTTTATCTTGCTTTTCCCTCTCCCTCCTTCTGTGTAAATAGGTTAGTCATTCCAGGTTTTTTTTTTTTTTTTTTTCTTATACATCCCTTGGAGCATGTGACACAAACAGACTGCCCATTTTTAGCTGACAACTGCAATCAATGGAGTGAGACCTCCCCAGAAAAGAGATACCAAGCAACCAAGTAAAGAAGAAATAGGAATATCTGGCCAAGAGGTCTGAGTGCTCTTACTCTCACATTTCCCCCTCCTGTAGAGTTAATCTTCTCAGACAAGTATGAAGAGTTTACAAAACAATTCTGATGAAGGCAGGTTTTACATCACTGACCAGAGTGACAGAAAGTTCCAAAGGAAGAGATGATTCATCTTGATAACAAGAAGAAGAAGACAATATCAGAGAGACAGACTTTTAGGAGAAATGATTCTCTTTGTCTCCTTGGGTATTGATACTCAATAAATTCTTTTGCTTTCTTGCTTCAGCCTGTTGTGTTAATTGGCTCTATGAGACACGGGGTAAGGACCTCATTGTTCCTACAACAGAGGCGGCTCATCCTCAGTTGTATTTTGAGTGTTTTCCAACCTTAGGGCCCCATCTTCCTGCACTATGTCAGACAATGTTTCATTGCTATCCATAAAGTTTTCCAGTAATATATCAGTGTTTCACTGCTATTCATAAGATTTCCAGTGGCCATTTTTTCAGAAGTACATATCTCCATCCTCCTTTCTAGTCTGTTTGTCTGGAAACTCCACTGAAACTTGTCCAGCATGGCTGACACTGCTGGTGTTTGAAATACTGGTGATATAGCCTCTAGCCTCACAGCAACACTCAAGCGACTACAGTACAACAAACTAACAGACGAGTAGTGGATAGCACATTAGAAGGTTCAAAATGTAAATTAGCATAGAGTTTTAGCTTTATAGGTATATTCATACCTGTAAGCTGGGCTTATGAAAAATGTTTTTGTTATTATAACTAACTATAGGGATATTTGTCCAAGAGGTCTGAGTGCTCTGACTCTCACATTTTCCCCTCCTGTAGATTAATCTTCCCAGAAATAAAATTTGTGCTGAAACACCACAAACATTTTATAGAGTCATTTTGGTGTCACCTCATTTAACTTGATGTCACCACCCAGTGTGGTTCACATTCCCTGTATCCCCCTAGTGATGCCACTGGTTATGGCTGTTGTTAGGTTTTGTCTAGTCAATTCTGACTCTTAGTGACCCTACAGGATAGAGCAGAGTGCCTCATAAGTTGGTTTTGACTCATAATGACCCTATGTAAAACAGAACAAAACACTGCCTGGTCCTGAGCCATTCTCACAATCATTGTTATGCTTGATCCCATCATTGTAGCCACTGTGTCAATCCATCTTGTTGAAGGTCTTTCCATTTTTTGCTGATCCTCTACTTTACCAAGGTTGTGATATTTTTCTGGAGGGACTGGTCTCGGTTGCTATCATGACCAAAGTATGAGAGACAAAGTCAGGCCATTCTCCCTTCTAAGGAACATCTTTACAGATGGTGTGTGGCTGCCCTAGAGGGTTTTCTAAGAAGTAATCTTTATGGGAGCATGTTACTAGGTCTTTTCCCATGGAGCCACTGAGTAGGTTAAACCACCAACCTTTCAGTAGCAGCCAAGAGCTTAACTGTTTGCACCACCAAGGCTTGTGAACATCACACATTTAAGTGAACATCTTTACTCAACAAAACAAAATAAAGCAAAACAAACTCACTGCTGTCGAGTCAATTCTTACTCATAGAGACCCCACTGGGTTTGCAAGGGGGTAAATCTTTATGGAAGTAGACTGTCCCATCTTCCTTCCTCAGAGCGGCTAGTGGGTTTGAACTGCCAACTTTCTGGTTAGCAGTCAAATGAGTTAGGCATTGCGCCACCAGAGTTTCAAGTAAACATCTTTAGGGGCCATCACTCTGCATACCACACATACCTTTTCACCTTAAGGAAAACTTATTATGATCAGGTCTTTTCATTTTTCTATCTTGAAATTCCCATTTTCTGTTTCATTTTCTGCCCCCTAGTGCATCTAGCATTTAAACAGATCTTTGTTTCTACGTAACAATCTTTTGTCTTGTAGCTGATTCCTCATTTCACGCATGAATACTTTTCTATTTTGACTTTTTTTCTCTCCTCTCCTTCAAACCGGTGATATTCATACTTATCTAATCTATTATTACATATATAATTCTCATATCTCCTATGTTTAGGTTATGTCCCCTCCTTTCTATCAATTGAGTTGCTACCTTCCATATTTTCTCTATTATCATCCGTGTATGGCTTCTACATCCTTTTTTTTTTTTTAGAGAGCCATAATTTTAAAGCTGTACAGAAATGGATTAAGAGATGAGATGGTCAGATGAGGGTCAGTGAAAAGAAGTATACTCTAGACCAAGGATAGATTCAGCTGAGGCTAATCTTGCACAGACACCAGTGATACAAAATACCTGCAGTCCTTACAGAAACAATAGAAGACAGACACAGAATAATCCTTCACAGACAACCAGACACTACAGGTGACAGATCCAGTAGATGTACCATCTCAGGACCATAGTACTGGGGGACACCAGACTCAATTGACACAACAAAATACATAAAAGCCTTGCTCCACATCCTACATTGGTGAGTAGTGACTGGGGTCTTAAAAAACTTTGAAGTGGCCATCTAAGATGCAGATGCAGCTAATGGTCTCCTAGCATTGGAAGCAAAGAAGAATACACACACAAACACAAAGAAAAACCAAAAAAAACCAAAACAAGGGCATTTGGAAGCAATCAGCTATAGGACACAATGGCCCTTGAGACAAGAAGAAGTAGATGGTGCCCAGCTACCAATGTCAACCACTCAGGAAAGGATCAAATCTGGAGATCCTGGATAGAGTGGGAGGGAAAACGTGGAACAAAATCCAAAAACTCAATCATGACGAGAATTACTGGTCAGATGAAATCCAGTGAGACCCCCAATACTATGTCCTTGGAATACATTCTGCACCTGGAATAAAATGCACCCCAGGGGCTGGCTCTCAGCCCAATAGTTAACAAGATGTACATGCAGACCACTCATCCCAGGATGCTGCACCCACATACACTATGATAATGTATCCCTTAGAGCAATAGACCATGGGACATCAGAGAACCAACATTCAAATTGAGGAAATGCAGGACAACCAGGAGTGCATAAATATGAGGGTCACAGGGGGAGGGTTACAGGCTCGGAGGGGAAGAGACTGGGTTAGGGTTGGACATGGTGAATGGGGAGAGAAACTAAATGTACAAATGTTGAATGTAAAACAAGCTCTTAAAATAAATAAACAAACAAACAAACAAATAAATGGATTAAGAGAAATGGGATAAATTCAATGATTCAAGATATTTTCTGCTTTCCAGTAATATATTTTATTATTTAAGTTTTCATTAAAAATTTTTATTACATTTTTAATTACATAATTAATATTTATTCATTGTAACAATTGACACAATATCAAAGTGTATAATAAAAAATTCAATAACTACCTCTCATTCCCAGTTAATCTCACACTTGGTTAATATAAATTAACAATTTATGTAATCTATGCATCCCTCAATCCCTTTCTTTGTGCTCATATAACTATATGCAAACACATAGGACTTTTTCTTTTTGGTTTTGTTTTACAAAAGTGTAGAAATTATATTGTGATGTGCTTTGTTTACTTACCAACATGTCATGAACATCTCTTTGAGTAGTGCATTTTAATCAAGTATGTTTTCACATTATAGACAGGAATGTGGATTGTGAGGCTGAAACTGTTCAAGCCCCCTTCCTCAAGTCAGGATTGGGTCTGAGAAGTAATAGAAGTCATGGAGTTATTCCAGATATGGGGAAAGGACCAACATGAGTGCATAGCAAGTGGGGATTCCTGTACAACGTGGGCTCAGGGTAGCCCTTGCAATTTTACTGGTGCAGTCCCTCATGTACCAGCATACAGAGAGCTTGACTAAGAGCAAAAATAACTTCTCCCTTATGTTCCATATGCATATGGATGCCCCAACATATGCGCTGACTAAATAGGTATGTTCCTGTTTAGTTTTCAGCAAAAACAAACAAACAAATAAACAAAAAACAAAAATAAATACATGTGATCACTAGAGTAGCCTTGGCATTCTAGGAATTACTCTGACTTATTTCTACATAAAATAAATCTAGCCCTCCATGTTGCTAATGTAGTACGCCAGTGGTGATGGTGTGATAGCCTTGTTATCAGAGTGATTCTTGACCTGGGGGAACTAAAACCTGGCCTGTAAGAAATTCATCCTCATGAATGTTTTCAAGATGGATTGTGGTAGGGATGGTTTGTACTCCCAGGGGAAGTGGCAGTATCTAAGTATAGTTTCTGTGAACCATAATTTCCATGGTATCTACATAATAATCCAATTTTGAATGAATTCTAGGAAACAACAAATAGAATATTGTTCTTGGACATTTTACATGCCTCCTAGATTTAGCATTCCAAAGTTTAAAAAGTTAATATGGCAAGTGACATATCAGGAATTCTCTACATATTCATGCCATTCTTGGAGTGATTTATCCATGAAATGAAGCAGTGATGGAAAACCAGGGAGATATTGCTTCCTTTTAAGGTCACTGATCCAAAGCAAAGTACACTGTATGTGGAGACTGAAATAGGAAGGTTTATTTAGGGAGAAAGCATTATGGTTATTTTGCTAGTCTGTCAGGTAATATTTTGTTCTGCCCCAAAATAGTGGGAATTTATTCCTATTGAATTTTCAATAAAATTTTAGAATATCTAAAAATATTCTTGAGCTATATTTCTTCAATTAACTATATAGTTATTTTGACATTTATGCCAAGTCTATTTACATTTCAGCTTTAAATTTTTTTTAACTTCCAGATTTGTCTAAATCTCAAGTATAACTTTTGGCCTTAATAATCATTTTATTAACACAATGGTTCATTACTGGTTGATCTTGAGATTTAAGAATATTTTCTTAAATAGAACATACGACTCCTGTGAAAATACACACTTGGCCACATAATCAATATAAAAGAAGTTGGGGAAACTGGCAGTGGGGCCAGAAGAAGAGCAACCACAGCTTCTTCCACAATATACAGTAATTTGCAAATAAAGAGAAATAAATAAAATATGCATGATGTTAAAAATGATATAAAACATATTTAGATTCTTACAGTGCTTATTGTTATGAATAGCAAATGTCCTTGTACCAACAAATATTCATTGAATGCCTACTATATGCCACTGAATTAGGCACTGGTGATATAGTGGTGAGCCAGATAGTCATAGTCCCTGAATCCCTCAAATGAATAGCATAGTGGAAGAGACACTTGCTAATAAATATGTAATTCCAAACTCTCCATGTGCACTTTTGCAGGAGTTCTGAGTAATGCAATGACCCATAAAGAATGTTTACTCAGATTCCCTTAGAGTCTGCCTTTGGCAGGTCTCATCATTTCTTATTTAATTTCATGTTTCTTTATTCTCCAGGTCCAATCATTTTCAGAGGATCTCTAAGGCACTTGACTGCTAACCAGAAGGCTGGCAGTTCAAACCAACCAGCCACTCCTCGGAAGGAAGGTTGGGCAGTCTACTTCGGTAGTGATACTGCCTCAGAAACCCAAGGAGGGGTCGCTGTGAGTCAGGTCCAACTTGATAGCAATAACAACGACAACAACAACATGGATAATTGTTATTCCCAAATGGCAGTCAGTAGAAAGGGAGGGTATTCTTTATTCAGAGTTTGGTTTTAGCCAAGTCTATACCCTTTCATACATGTTTTTAAATAAAAATCTTTTTATCCTGTCCTTTTTATAACTACTATCATGGAAATATAGAAAATGTTCTGATTCTCTAATTTGGGCCTCTCCTATGCAAAACTACCTCAAGAGAAGAATAACTCTAATTGCTGGGACAGCTTAATAGTGGTTCTGGCAGAGAAGTAGTGAGAACATAGCCTGTCTGGGAATGGGCCAATTGGCCTCTCATCCCAGGAGAGAGCCTCACATTGCTGAGTCTATTCCAGACACAACCAGTCACAATTGTTTTAGGTGAGGGCTTCTCAAGGAATGCCAGAATAAGAAGTGATTGAAGGGCATGTTTTCCATAGCCTCTGACTATACTATGTGACTTCATTAACAGAACAGGGAGTGCTATATTAGACCGGTTAGATCCACAAGTTTGAGAATGTGCTAGTATCTAGTGAGTTTTATTTTTGGAGACACACTGATATGAGAAAGCATCTTTATGTAAAGATGTAATAAGGGAAAGATTACTTTTCTCAGAGATGATTCCTGAATGGGTCCTGGCTCCCTAGGGCTGAGGGATTGGTGGTGGGAGAGAGGCAGCAGTAATGTCCACCTCAAAATCAATTTGAAGAACTAGCAGTCTCATATGACTCTACTTGATCTCTCTGAGGTCCCAGCAGCCTGAGGCAAAATTAAGATTTATGGAGATTTCTAGAGAGTTTTCCCTCCTGGACCAAATGAGAATATAATTTTACAGCAATCCTTTTTAAGAAGAAAACCAACTCCAGAAGCTTTTGATTCCCTACTGTGTACAATTGGAATCATCATGAAATAAAAAAAATCTTGAATATTAAGAATTAAGTGACCCCAAACTTTACTAATGTTCACAGCTGATACAATTCAAACAAAATAACCAAATCTTAGGGGGGAAGAAAAAAAGACCTCTGCACAAGTGACCTCATGATGGTGCTAACCCCCTTTTTTCAGAAAAGAAGCCAGAGGTGATTGAAAGTATCACCTAACTATTAACATTTCATCATGAGCTTTGCCTCCCTGACATATGGGAAATATCGTTTATGACAAGACACCAGTCTGTAAGGGAAATGAGATAGATTGTCTGTGGAATATTAAAGATGATAAGACTGTCTGGTATTAATTGAAGCATTTTTGAGATTGATCTCATCTCCTGAGAAATAATTTATTTCTGTAGCTTCTACAATTGCAGCTCTCTTTTATTATTTCATTTATGGGTACACACCCATATGTGTGCATGCATGTGTGTGCACACATACACACACATACACTCATTTATTTAAGTGATGGAAAATCCAGTTCCTAGGGTGTTTGAAAGATGTTAGCAATGAGAAATTTAAATTCCTTATATATTTTTTAGGTATTTAGGGGAAAGTCAATCACATGATAAATTCTTTCATATTGGAATAATATAATAGTTGGCAGCTTGCAACTACTTCTGTCACATATTATGTGATAAAATTTTTCAGCTGAACTTTTTCTGTTGTTAGAAAGAATTCTCAATTTTCTATCTGTGAAGAGTAGCTCTCTGTGAAATCTAAAGTAAAATTGAGAATAAAGCCCTTCTGAGAGTGAAGAAAGTAAAAATTTTATTTGTAACAAATATACTTGCTGTTCTTTTTCAAACATAAAATATTAAACACTATGTTAGTTTAATATATCTGGGCCCCAAAAGCTGTAGTTTTGTTCAGGCTATAGATCATCATCATCACCAACTGGAGGAATAAAGAAGAAAAAAAAAGATGATGGAAGTTGAAGACAAGTGGTTTTTTGTTTTCTTAAATTTTTCTATAGTAGAATTGACTCCTAGTTGGCTTCTTGAATGGTTTCTTTCTTCTTCCTGTTTTTTTTTTTTTTTTTT
>NW_006921610.1:8064170-8067021 GCF_000298275.1 Orycteropus afer afer | reverse complement strand
GAAGTTGAAGACAAGTGGTTTTGTTATATTTATATTTATTTGGTGCTTGTATGTTAGAGTGAGATTTGCCCAAAATTTTCACTTTCTTCTTCCTGTTTTTTTTTTTTTTTTTTTGAGGCACCCCTTACTTAATTTTAAGCTTACTTAAAAAATTTTGTTACTTAGATGGTTTGGGGAACTTGTTTGCCATCCCTATTCTTTTTTGCTAGATAAGTGTTGCTTGTGAGTCTTCAGACAAAATTGCATAGAAAAGTAATTCTGATTTGTTTTTTGGTATGTGAGAGTGTGGAGTGTGTGTGTTTCTATGCACACACATACATGTGCACACAATTTTCATGGACTAAATCCCAAAATGGGAAACTTAATTCTTAATTATCAATGTCTAAAATTTTCCAGGTAGCTGGCTAAAACTATTGCGTGATGTTCTTTTATATATATTGTTGTTGTTGTTATATGCCGTCGAGTCGGCCCCAACTCATAGCGACCCCTCCTTGGGTTTCCGAGGCAGTATCACTACGGAAGTAGGATGGCCCAACCTTCCTTCCTAGGAGTGGCTGGTGGGTTTGAACCGCCAGCCATGTGGTTAGCAGTCAAGTGCCTTAGGCACTTTGCTACCAGAGCTCCTTTTATATATTAGCAAATAACATTATTCAAAGACTGTATCGAAAGTTTTTTCTCATTTCTTCCAACTATTTAGACTTTCACCTTAGCTGGCCAGTCACTGAAAATCTAGTCAGGAAGATCATGGAGGCTCTGCGAAGGACCAACAAACCTCTCTTTAAGTCTTCTGGTGGAGCTGAATGTGAAACCTGCCCGCCCCCCCCACCTGGCTACTCTCTTGTCATGAGATTCAGGTAAGAGCGCCCGTTTTCAACCCACCCCGTTGGAGGGGGAAGTGCAATGGAGACTGGATTTAGAGCTGATGATTTAGTTTTGAGGATGGCAAGATTTTTATAATTGGTATGTTTTATACAATTCACTTAGTATCTTTATGTTTTCCTAACTTTTTAAATTTGTTCGTAAACCATGAATAATGATAACCTACTTCACACAGGAATAAATGAAAAAAATATATAAAATAACTTTATCCATTCTCGAGATGTTAGATATTATTTGTTATTGTTTTGAAATTTATATATTGCCCTGTTCTCCAGCTGCTATTTATTTACTCAGCAGAGATATATTGAATCTCTGGTAAGTGTCAGACTCTGGGTAGATTCTGAGATGTGATGGTCATTTCTCACATGGAGCTAATGGTCCAATAGTGAATCTGACTTTAAAGAAACACATTAATAAATCTGTAATGATGTAGGGTAATAAAAGCTGAGGTGGAAAAGTACTGGTTTCCAGGTGAGAGTGTAATGGAGTCTTGGCTTGGGTTGTGGGTCACGGAAAGCTTATTGCGGAATTGACAGCACATTTGATATGGAATTATAAGGGAGAGGTTGGCAGGTGGAGAGTGGGTCATAATGTCTTCCCAGCAGAGAGAACATTACTCTGGGGTTAAGTCCAGTGTGCTGAAAGAATTGAGTGCTGCTCACTGTGGCTGTAGGGTAGTGAACTGGGGCTGGGCTTGCATTGTGAGTGACAGACGAGACTGGGAAGGCAGGCATGGAATAAACCATATTAAAAATTGGGATTTTATCACAAGTTCTGTGGGAAGTCATTAAAGTATCTGGAGCAGGTGAGTAGCATGAGCTTATTTATGTTTTAAAAAGTATAAACCCCAAATATAAGGCATATCACTAGCTATGCCTGTAATAGCTTAATTACTCTTATACAAATATAGATACTTATCATAAACATTTGAAGAATTTATAGAAATACACAAATGAAGACAAAATTCATTGTGAATCCCACCATTTAGAAAAAACCACTCAACATTTGAGTGAACTTTCTTTCACACAGTATACATGCATGCTTACAAATTTATACTCAGATGATCAAGCTATATATGTTTTTCCTCTAACTGACCTTAATAAAAACTCTACAATGTGTTGTGGTCATCTTTCCTTGCCAATAATAATGTATATCAGTAAGTTTGATGGATGCTTAATGGTTCATTGTAGTAAATTAGCCTAATTTGCACAATAAATCACCTATTGATGACTTTGGGAGCTCTGGTAGCATAAGGCACTTGACTACTAACCAGAAGCCTGGTGGTTCAAATGCACCAGCCACTCCTCAGAAGGAAGGTTGGGCAATCTACTTCCATAGTGATACTGCCCCGGAAACCCAAGGAGGGGTCGCTGTGAGTAGGGTCTGACTTGACGGCACATAACAACAACTTTGATGACTTTTAACAGTTTTTCCTTTTTGCTAGCATACATAGTGATACTGCCTCGGAAACCCAAGGAGTGGTCGCTATGAGTCGGGTCCGACTCGATGGCACATAACAACAACAACAAGAAGCATACATATGTGCTGAGGCATTCTTGGGCATAGACATTTTTCATATAAGTGATTATTTCATCAAAACAAATATCTAGGAGAGAAATTGCTAGATTAAAGAATTTCTTTGTCTCTCAGTTTTATAATTACTATTTCTTTTCTTGCCATTCTTCCACTTTCATAAGACCTCTAAAAATGCTGTTTATTTATGGGCCATACCTTTCCATTGAAACAAAATTGTTGCTTGTATCTTCCCCTTGGCACCATAGTGCTATTTCTGTGAAAGGAGAAAGGCAGCAGTCATTCCATTTGTAAACCCATGGGCATGAAGATTCAGTTGTTGTTGTTAGGTGCCATCAAATCGCTCCACAACATAGTGACCCTGTGTGCAAAAGAACAAAACACTGCTGGGTCCTGCACCGGCCTCACAATCCTTGCTATGCCTGAGCCCATCTGTGTT
>NW_006921610.1:8044394-8064070 GCF_000298275.1 Orycteropus afer afer | reverse complement strand
ATAGAGAGAGAGAGAGAGAGAGAGAGAGAGAGAGAGAGAGAGAGAGATTTATCTTAGGAAAATGGCTCACACACTTATAGAAACTGGCAAGTCCAAAGTTCCTGGATCAAATGTCAAGCTGGAGGCTTTTCCCAACTCTTTCAGGGGCTGAGGAGCTCAGAGCTGGCAGGCAGTACACTGGCTGTTGACTCCAACAAATGACGAATCCAAGATCTCCAGGCCTAATGGTGGATTGTTCACTCACGGACAGTTGTAGGCAGCACAACAGAATCCTGATCCACAGAAGAATGTCTCCTCTCCCAGGATGTCCACAGATATCCTGGAAGCAGGCCACACTCCTAGGGAAACTCCCTTTCAACAGATTGGCCACTCAAAACATAGTCATCTGATCCCATCATGGGAACAACCCACAACAGCTCAAACCACACAGAATTGTGGTCCAGCCAAGTTGACACACAGCTCCAACTATCACACCATCCTTGCACCCACTGTGTCAATCCCTTTCATGGAGGGCCTTCCCTTATTTCATTGACCCTCCACTTTACCAAGCATGATATCCTTCTCCAGTGAATTGTCCCTTCCAACAACATGACCAAAGTAGGTGAGAAGAAGTCTGGCTATTCTTGTTCCAAGGAGCATTTCAGCTACACTTCTTCCAGGACAGATTTGTTAGTCCTTCTGGCAGTCTATGGTATTTTCAGTATTCTTCACCAACACCACAACTCAAAAGCATCAACTCTTCTTCAGTCTTCCTTATTCACTGTCCAGCTTTCACATGCATATGAGGTGATTGAAAATATCATGGCTTGGGTTAGGGGCACCTTAGTCTTCAAAGAGACATCTTTGCTCTTCAGCACTTTAAAGAGGTCTTTTGCAGCAGATTTGTCCAGTGCAATATATCCTCTGATTTCTTGATTTCTGTTTCTTGGTGTTGATTGAGCAATCAAGTAAAATGAAATCTTTGACAACTTCAATCTTTTCTCCATTTATTGTGATGCTGCATATTGGTCCACTTGTGAGGATTTTCATTTTCTTTATGTTGAGGTGTAATCCATACTGCAGCCTTTAATCTTGATCAGTAAGTGCTTAAGTCATCACTTTCAGCAAGCAAGGTTGTGTGGTCTACATATCACAGGTTGTTAATTAGTCATCCTCCAATCCTGATGCTACTTCTTCATATAGTTTGTTTCTCAGCACACAGATTGAATAAGTATGGTGAAAGATACAATCCTGACACACTACTTTCCTGATTTTAACCAAGCAGTATCACCTTGTTCTTTTCAAATGAAATCCTCCTGTTCTATGTACAGGTTCCTCATGAGCAGAGTTAAGTGTTCTGGATTTCCCCTTCTTCTTAATGTTATCCATAATTTGTCATGATTCATACAGTCAAATGCTGGTGAAGATTCACAGTGATACAGTATTCCTTACCCAGGGCATGGTCACCCAGAATTCTGCTTCATCACTTCTCAGCCCAGTGTGATGACCCCCTCATGCTGCTTCTTTACATCCTAGGGCAACTAAAACCTGTTAGCAGTGTTGAAAATCGGGTAAAGTGATTAAGTACTTCAGGGGTATGTCCCAGTGAGAGGAAGTGTTTCTCACAGTATATTTGAATCTAGACTCCATTTCTTTCAGAGTGGTGTCAGCAAATCATATCAAGTGTGAGAAAAACATTTTGGATCATGTTTACAAGGCTCTTAGATGCACTCATTTTTTAGAAGTAGGAGTTTAACCATTGTTATTTTTATTTTTTATTTTTTTGTTGTTGTCTAGTGCATGCAGACCATGACTTTTTAGGCCTGTCCTGCACAGGGCAGTCAACAACTGACTGAGTTATAAATGTTCCATCTGTGACTCCTGTGGCATCCTTTCACAATTTAATTTCCATGCCACAGAGTGCTCCCTGTTCACAATAATATAAGCTTTTACATATCTCATGAAGTGCATTATGGTTTGCACTTTACTGTTCACTATATTTCTTGACCATTTATTTTTGATTCTTCTAACCCTGCAAAATAGTCACATAATGTGGAGAGGCAGTATGATGTAGTGATTAAAGGCACAGGGAAAGATTCTGGTCTGCCACTCACCTACCCTGTATCTTTTGATAATTCAAACCCTTATAGATCTTAGTTACCTCATCTGCAAAATGGGTGTAATGAGAATATCAACTCATAGAATGGTTGTGAAATGTGAATGAGATAATATACATAAAGTAATGCATTACATATTAGTTATCCTCTTCCTCTCATCTAAGATCATAGAGTTTGAAAGATGGGGAAGCTTGGATTCAAACCCAGATCTAACTTCCAAGCCTGTGTACTTTTCACCATACCATAATGCCTTCCACATGCATAATTGTGTTTCATAACAAAGATTTGTATTGAACTCTGACTATTTCCTGGGTTCTGTTTTGAGCATGAGTGCAGTGGCGACTCAGTGGTAGAATGATCCATGTGGGATATCTGAGTTTGATTTCTGGCTGATGCACCTCTGCACAGCCACCACACATCCCACCCATCTGTCAGTGGAGGCCTGCATGTGGCTGTGATGCTGAATGGTTTTTAATGGAGCTTCCAGGCTAAAATGGGCTACTGAGAAAGGCATAACTATTTACTTCTGAAAATCAGCTGATGAAAACCCTGTGGATCACAATAATCAGAGAGTATAGGATTGGGCATGATTTTGTTCTGATGTTCATGGGGTCACCATGTGTCAGGGGTTGACCTGACAGCAGGTAGCAACTAGTCCAAGCACTTATACTTAGTGTAACACCTTTTATAGTCACAGCAACCCTGTAATGTTTTGTGGTGGTTAAGTTTGTGTGTCAACTTGGCTGGAGCTTGTTGAGTGGCTGGGTAGGTGGATATAGTATTCCCCATGATGAGACTGGTAATCAATTCCATGGTGGGATCTATGGTGAGCAGCTGAGTAGCTTCCTTTGAGTATGTGGTCTGCTTCTCATATATGAGAAATAGCTCTGGGAATGGTCTCTAGCTTATGGCATACTTGAACCCTGCATGTAGCTGAGCTGTTGTCCAGCAGCTTACCATGCTTTGCCAATTCTAGGACTTTCAATGGACTTGAATCAATGGCCTGCCATGTGGTTTGGTAACATCGGGACTGTGCCATTTTATTTGTCAATCTAGGGCTTATTGGCCACACCAGGCACTAACTGCCGAGTGAAGAGATGCCTCTAGTTCCAGTGGGCTGGGAGCAAGAGGCAGAGTTAAATCCAAAAATGTTGAGGGGCTTTCGCCCAGCACCTAGGGCCTGGCTCTTTGAATTTGGACTTAAAGCTTTCAAATTGTAAGAATAAATTCCTGTTTATTAAGGCCATCCCATTTGTGGTATATTCTTGTCAGAGCAGTACTAGGTAAACAAAACAGGTTTGTGCCATTATTATGATTATGCACATTTGGAGATGGAGTAACCAAGGCCCAGCCAGGTTAAGTAATTTGTTCAAGATTCCTCCTTATAAGTGACAGTAGTTGAACCCACCATCTGACTAATAGCTTAGGATCTTAGTCACTATATAGTGCTCTCAATCACTAATGTGCACTCCATTATGGCTTCACTCTAGTGTGGGGGAAGTGCCAGTGTAAGAGCCAAAGCTGAGCAAGCATACTTGCAAGACTGGTTAGAAGAATGTGTCTGGGATCTGTTAGCAAACAGAAGAAACTTACCCTCCTACTGAAAGAAGGAAAGACAGGAAACTCATGGAACATAAGTTTGGTCTGAAACTGGTGACTGTAGGGGAAGGAGAAATCAAGTAGCCTTATTGAATCAATTAATCAGATTATTTCTGACTTAATTCCATGGCTAATTCCTGAATAGGAAGTGGAGTTATATATAATAGTAGTATTAATAATTCAGGAGGGAAGATGGGGCAATCTACTTCTGTAGGGATACTGCCTTGGAAACCCAAGGAAGGGTCACTATGAGTTGGGTCCAACTCCACGGCACATAACAACAACAACATTAATAATTCATACATATTATAGCTCTATATAAATGATAATATTTAATTATCATGTCTCTGAGTGGTACAAATGATTAATGTACTCAACTGCTAACTGAAAGAATGGAGATTTGAGTCTACCCAGAGGTGATTTAGAAGAAAGGCCTAGTGACTACTTCTGAAAAATTAGCCATTGAACCAACAGCCAACATTATTCTCAATGAAAGGAGACTGAAAACATTCCCCTTGTAAATGGAAACCAGATCACAATGCCATTTATCATAACTCCTGTTCAATATTGCATTAGAAATACTACACAGAGCAATAAGGCAAGAAAAGGAAATAAAAGGTGTTATACTGGCAAAAGAGAAGTAAAACTATCTCTATTTGCAGATGATATGGTCTCTTACATAGAAAATCTCAGAGACTCAACAAGAAAAATCCTGGAACTAATAGGAGGATTCAGCAAAGTGGAAGTGTATAAGAAAAATTAGTAGAATTCCTCTATAGTGAAAAACAAAAACAAAAACACAACCTCTGAAAAGGAAATCAGAAAAAAAAAATGCCATTTATAATAACCACCCAAAAGATGATGTACTTAGAAATAATTCTAACCAGATAACCAGAGACACAAAAACCTATGCAAAGAAGATTACAAAACACTACTACAAGAAACAAAAGAGATTTGCATAAATGGAAGAATATACCATGCTCATGGATAGGAAGACTTAATATCAATACTACGCAAAGCAAACTACAGACATAATGCAATCCTGATCCAGATTCCATCATTTTCCTTTAAGGGGATAGAAAAAATAATCACCAACATTATATGGAAATGAAAGAGACCCTGGATAAGCAAATCATTACTAAAGAAGAAGAACAAAGGAGGAGGCCTTACACTCCCTGATCTTAAAACCTACTCTACAACACAGCTGGCAGTGTGACAATGACAGACACATAGACCAATTCTGGGAACAGAATTGAGCATCCAGAAGTAAATCCACCCAGTCACGGTCTTTGAAAAAGGGCTGAAACCATTAAATGGGAAGAGATAGTTTCTTTAACTAATGGTGCTGGCAACATTGAATATCCATCTGGAGAAAAACAAAATGAGATCCATATCTGTCACAATAAACAAAAACTAAACTAGTGCAAGCAAGATGAGTCAAAGACCTAAATGTTAAATTTTAAACTATAAAGATCATCAAAGAAAAAATAGGGGCAAACTTAGCATCCCTAATACATAGCTAAATACACAATCAAACATGACTGAAAACACACAAACAGCAGAAGACAAACTAGATGACTGGGACCTCCCCAAAATTAAATGATTATATACATCAAAAGACTTCACCATAAGAGTAAAAGGATAACCTACAGACTGGGAAATCATATTAGCAACAATATTTCAGACAACAGTCTAGTCTCTAAAATTTATATTGTTGTTATATGCTGTCAAGTCAGACCCAACTCATAGCAACCCCTCCTTGGGTTTCTGAGGTGGTATCACTATAGAAGTAGATTGCCCAACCTTCCTTCTGAGGAGTGGCTAGTGGGTTTGAGCCGCCAGCCTTCTGGTTAGCAGTCAAGTGCTAAAATTTATAGAAAACTTAAAAATATCAACAACAAAAAGACAAATAATTGAATTAAAAAATTGGCAAAGGACATGAGGAGACACTTCACCAAAGAAGACATACAGGTAGGCAACAAACACATGAAGAAATGCTCATGACCATTAGCCATTAGAGAGATGCAAATCAAAACAATAATGATATGTCATCTCATATATTATTAGCAAAGTTAAAAAAGAAAAAAAAAAACAGAAAACAACAAATGCTGATGAGGGTGAGGAGAGATTAGAACCCTTATACACTGCTGATGGTACTGTAAGATGGTGTAAACACTGTGGAAAATAAATAGTATGGAGCTTCCTTAAAAAATTGGAGATAGAAATGCCCTATAATCCAGCAATCCCATTACTAGGTATATATAGTGCCTAAGGCATTTGACTGCTAACCAGAAGGCTGGTGGTTCAAACCCACCAGCCACTCTTTGGAAGGAAGATAGTAAAGCATACAGGGGACACATTTATGGCAACTTCTTAACTATAACCAAATACCTTGAGGGAATGAGTGACTGGGCTTGATGGTTCAGGACCATAGTCTTGGTGGACACCAAGGTCAATTCATTTAACATAGTCCACAAAGACAGTATTCTACATCCCAGTTCTCTGAGTAGTGACTAGGGTCTTGAAAACTAAGCAGGCATCTAAAGCACAGCTATTGGTCTTTCTCCATCTGAAGCAAAGGAAACAATTTGTCCAAAGGTCTAATGGACCATGTGAACCCCAACTTCCACAACCATGAGACTAGAAAAACTAGATGGTGTCCAGTTATCAATGCTGACTGCTCTGAAAAGGTTCATAATAGAAGATACAGAAAGAGTGGGAGAAATATGTGGAACAAAACTCAAATTAATAAAAAAGACCAGCCTTGCTGGTCTGATAAAAGCTAGTGGAACCCATGAGACTATTACTGTTAGATACCTTTCAAACTTGGAACTGAACTCACCTCTTTAGGCTAATTTTCAGCTAAACAATAGACAGGCCTATGAGATGAATAATAACACTAGGCAGGTGTGCACTACTTAAAACAATCAACCACACAAAATCAAAAAAGCAGCATTTGCCCAGGGATAAAGTTCAGAAGACAAGAAGGGATAGGAAAGAAGATGAATGGTAATGGTAAATACAGGAGGAAGTGGGAAGAGTACTTTTACACTGTGGGTATTGCAAGGAGTGTCAGAAAACAAAATGTGTATAAATTGTTTAATAGGAAATGAATTTGCACATTCTTAGTGATGGCAAGTATTGATCTATGGGTGGATAGATGAGTGGACAGGCTGAATGATCAGGTATGTCTATGCAGAAGGTACTGTGCCCATGACAACGTACAGGGTTGGCAGATGATGTTTCTACAAGAGTATTTGTATGTGCTATAAGAATGTCTGGGTGTATGGTAGAGCTGACAAGGGTTAAGTTTGTGGTGGCTTCTTGGCCACAGCCAGCTACCTTGAGGGAGTGAGTAGTTGGACCTGTGGGCTTGGTACCATGGTTGCAGGAGACATCAAGCTCACTTTCCATAATAATAAAGGGCATCTATGCAAGGGAGCTCTGATAGCGTAGTGGCTAAGGCACTTGACTGCTAACCAGAAAGCTAGCCACTCCCCGGAAGGAAGGTTGGGCAATCCTACTTCCGTAGTGATACTGCCTCGGAAACCCAAGAAGGGGTCGCTATGAGTCAGGGCTGACTCGACGGCACATAACAACAACAACAATGCAAAACCAACAGCCAACATTATTTTTAATAGAGAGAGACTGAAACCATTCCTCCTGCAAACAGAAACCAGACAAGGACGCCCTCTATCACTTCTATTCAACATTGTACTGGAAGTCCTAGCCAGGGCCATAGGCAAGAAAGGGAAATCAAAGGCATCCAAATTGGCAACGAAGAAGTAAAACTATCTCTATTTGTTCATGATATGATCCTAGGCCTAGAAAACTCAAGAGACTCAGTCAAAAATCCACTGGAACTAATTAGAGATTTAGCATTGTGGCAGCATATAAAATAAACATCCAAAAATCAGTTGGATTCCTCTACACCAGCAAAAAGATTTCTGAAAAAGAAATAAAGAAATCAATACCGTTTACAATAGCTACCAAAAAGTAAAATACCTGGGAATAAATCTTACCAGGGACACAAAAGACCTGTACAAAGAAAACTATAAAAAATTACTTCAAGAAACCATAACAAATCTATATAAATGGAAGAACATACCATGCTCATAGACAGGAAGATGGAACATTGTGAAAATGTCAGTTCTACCCAAAGCAATCTGTACATTCAATGTGATCTGAGTTCAGATCTCATCAACATTTTTAAGTATATGGAAAAACCAATCACTAACTTTATTTGGAAAGGAAAGAGACCCTGGATAAGCAAAGCACTATTGAAAAAGAACAATAAAGTAGGAGGTCTCACACTGACAGATCTCAAAACCTACTATACAGCCACAGTAGTCAAAACTGCCTGGTATTGGTTCAATGACAGATACATAGACCAATGGAATAGAATTGAGAACCCAGTAATAGATCCATTGACCTATGGTCAGCTGATCTTTGACAAAGGGCTGAAATCCATTAGGTGGGGAAGAGAATGTTTGTTTAATAAATGGTGCTGGCAAAACTGGAGATCCATTTGCAGAAAAATGAAACAAGATCTGTACCTCACACCATACACAAAAATGAACTCCAGGTGGATCAAAGACTTAAATGTGAAACCTAAAACTATAGAATTCCTGAAGGAAAAACTAGAGGCAAATTTAGGGGCCCTATTATATGGCATAAATAGAATATCAAGCTCACTTGGCATAATAAAGTACACAAAAATATTGCTCTACATCCTACTTCGGTGAGTGGTGACTGGGGTCTCAAAAGCTTGCAAGCGCCATCTAGATGCAACAATGGGTCTCTCCTCGTCCAGAGCAAAGAAAAATGAAGAAAATCAAAGATGGCTGGAAACAATTAGTCCAAGAGACTAGTAGACCATGTGATCCTCAGCCTATATGACAATGAGACCAGAAAAACTATGTGGTACCTGGCTACCACTGTTAACCACTTGGAGGTGGATCAATGCAGGAGATTCTGGATAGAGTGAGAGAACAATATGGAACAAAACTCAAAATCATAAAAAAAAAGGACCGGTTTTGCTGGTCTGATAAAGGCTGGTGAGACCCCTGAGACTATGGTCCTTAGTTACCCTTCAGGTCTGGAACTAAACTCACTCCTGTGGCTTCCAGCCAAATAATAGGCATATGGGGTGAACATTTACATCAGATAGACACAACCCTTGGAGAGATCAATCATGGGAGAATGGAAGACAGTATTTGCACAGGGAGACAGCTGGGGGTGCAGGTGGGGGAGTGGGGTGCATAGGAGGGAGGACACAGGGAAGAGGTAACTATGGGGAGGAAGTGGGAAGAGACCTGTTACATAGTGGGGAATTGCAGTCAATGTCATGAAACAAAATGTGTATGAACTGCTGTATGGAAAAATAATTTGCTCTGTAAACTTTTACCCAAATCACATTAAAAAATTTAAATGAATAAAAATAAATAATAAAAAAATGAATTTGCTTTGTAAATTTTCACCTAAATCACAATAAAATTAAAAAAAAAAAAGCAAGAAAGAAAAATTAACCATTGAATACTCTATGGTGCACAATTCTACTCTGACACATATGGTCACCATGAGTCAGAATCAACTCAATGACAACTGATTTTATTATGTTTATACTCATTTTTTATCTGAGGAAATTGAGATGCAGAGAAATTAAATAAAACTTGCCTATGATCACAATGCTGGTGATGATGGAGTCAGTATGTAGCCCTTGAATATATGGACTCTGGGGCTTGCTTTAGTTCCATGGATATGGCTACAGTGGAGTGAAGCCACACATACCCAGAGACAACAGGATGCTGCTTGCCCAAGCAGCAGTCCTAGGGAATTTTCTGAAAAAGACAGGTTTGACAGTGGTTGGAGGAAGTTTTGCACACTCGTGGTGGCAGCAGTTAAGAGAAATGAATAAACAGAGCTAAGCGAAACAATCACATGTTTCCTCCCTTGCCCTAAGATAGTGTAGCCCAGGGAAACCCATGTTAGAGAAGAAATGATTTAGTCAGAGGTTCTGCATGGAGGATCACACTTTTGTTTTCCCGGAAAAGGCCAGGCCGTCAGTAAACACAGTACTTTAAAGGAAGACACCTGTGGTAAATCTTCTACTTTGAGGGAGAATAATTTCCTGAGAATAGAAAAATTATAATGAAATTTCTACTTTTTTATACAAATGGGAAATGGTGGTAACTTGGTGATGTGGCTGGAAGGCTAGTGCTGATTCTCTAGAACTTCATTCTGACTAAAGTGAGGGTAATTCTTAAATCATTAAGGTAACATCAGATCAACAAATCAACCAGCCCTAACATGGTCATTAATAATTCCGTCAGAAAAACTTGAAATCATATGCTCCTTATGATTTCACAGCAAATTGAATGTGCTCCTTCAGGCATTTTAAGTGATATAATTTAGGTCCAATACCTACATTCAAGGTTTCCTTTATGTTGAATTAGTTTGCACAAGAAAGGTCTCCAAGATAGGTAAAACAAAAAGCACTGCTACCATGAATGAGACCAACACAACCATTTAAAACCTAATAAAAGTGCATTTGGCCAAGAAAGAGAATAGTATTTCATTATTCTAATGGAAACTTAGCTTGTGTTTTATTTAACTTAGTTTCATCTTTCTATGACTCATAAATAAGAAATGCCAAGTAATAAATACATTATACAAAATGCGTTTTAGTAATGCTAAAGGGTTTTATTAACCTGGAAATGTAAACTATGGCTGATACTCCAGCTTCCATTTATCGACTTCAGAGGTTCTGGTTTTGTTGCCATAAATGATACAGGATTATGCTAACTACTTATGGAATAAATTAACTTGGTGCGGTTAGATGGAATTTCCTTGCTTTTAAGTATCTAAAAGATACTATCAAAATCTTCAAGGACTATATCATGATATATAATTTTGTGTGGTTTAATTTTTTTTTTAAATGAAAACAATCCGTACTTTATGGTAATAAATTGGAAAGTTACCCAAGAGAAACCAAACAGCTGTTTTCAATAACAGCAGGTAAATTCTAGTCATGGGAAAATCAAAATGATTTCTTGAAACGTTGAAAAAATGTGCATTAAACAGGTCCTGGAACTAGCAGAAAAATCCCTTATATTATTTGTCCCCAACCTATTGTACTTTTTTCAGTTCTCTATCTTTTCCTTCAGATCTTGAATCTGGAATCCTTCCTGCTCAAAAACAAACTACATACAACCATATATTTTTACTATTACCTTGTTATCCAACTGAAAATGTTCTTTCTACATCTCCAGGTAGTCATAGCCTTCTTTGAGTCCTAGACACTATATCACCTCTTCCATGAAACACTGGCTGTGTGATTGGCCTCTTCTCTGAAGTCCTTTCCAACTGGTTTAATTACATTCATATGTAATGCCCATCAAATAAACTTTTACACCTGTACACAATTCTCATCTTTCAGACTAGTCTGTGAGAATAGGAACCTTGTCTTAAATGTGTAGGCATTTTCAAAAGTGTTTATCACAGTGTCTTATATGAATTTTCCATTCAATGAATATTTATTGAATGTACAAATAAATGGGTTTCTAACCAGATACTCTAATCCACAACCCATTTGTTTACACCTGAGTACATTCTGGTTTTGTTACTGTAACTTCTTTAGAATGATGACAATTATTAATGAAATAAATTAACATGGGATATGGGTTGCTGGAGGAGCTCTGGTAGCATAGTGCCTAAGGCACTTGACTGCTAACCAGAAGGCTGGTGGTTCAAACCCACCAGCCACTCCTCGGAAGGACGATGAGGCAATCTACTTCAGTAGTGATATTGTCTCAGAAACCCAAGGAGGGGTCGCTATGAGTCGAGTCCGACTCAACGGCACATAACAGCAACAACATGAGTTGCTGGGCATTTGAAAGGATACCCTATAGTATTCTTGAAATTGCTTAATAAATACATTTTTACAACATGCTTCAGTCTTATCCTAATGTGTGTGTGTGTGTGTGAGCGCATGTGCCCTTGTTTCTCAGGGCAGAGTAGTAAATTTTATCAATCACTATACTCTTTCCACAGCACTCTACTTCAGTCCAAGAGTGCTAGAGGCTAGTTTTCCCTCTGTCCCTGGAGAAAGTGTAAGGTTGTTATAAATACACAACTGCAAGCTTGGATCATGATGGTCTATGATTTTTCTAATGATGCCTTTCTTCTGTCTTAGAGACCTGGCCATACTTCACACTAATCCAAATCTACCATTTTATTTATGAACTGCTCAAAACTGACCTCTGCTTAAATGTCTTACCTGATTAATTCCACTCTAGTCTGTTCACATCTGTACTTAGAGTTCCTTCAGTACTGATGTATATCATATATACAATATTATTTTAGCATTCATAAATATATTCATTCATGTAGCAAATGCTACATTCAAGCCCTGTATTAGGCATGTGAAATGATAAAGATGCCTCTATCATAAATCATGTCCTCAAGAAACATACAGTTTAGAAGGAAAGACTACACACATCTGTATGTGCAAATAGAAATGATGAACACTTCAGGAGAAGTACAGATGAAACCGGATGGGGGCTCAAAGGAAAGAGAACTTTTTTAAGCTGAGAGTCACCCAAGGAAAGCTTTTTGGATTGAGTTGTAATTGGAAGGGGATTTTAATGGACAGTTAGAATTAGAATACTTGCTGATTTATTGCTTTGTGATACTCCCATTGTAGATTAGATATAGAATTCAAAAGACCAGCATCGGGTTTTACCTCATTCCAAACTTCACTGAGGAATCAGCAAGTTGTTGCAATCTCCCTTATCCTTAAAATTAAACGAAACAAAAACAAAAACAAAAACATTCTAGATAGCATTTCTGAGAAATGAATATTATACTAATGGTCACATTATTACTAGGGGTGAAGGAGGTGAGTTTTACATCGCACCCTCAGAGAGTCCTTTCTCTGCCTCCACTCAACCCTGATCAGCTCTATTTGTCCTGTCTCTCCGCTCAGCCTGGAGGCAGGAGGTCCATGCTGGCCTCCCGCTGCCGCATCTGCCCTGATGCTTGTCCTTGCCTCCTCTTCTTATGAAGAGGCTTTTATCTCCTTTGAACACTCCCACCCACTGCTTAATGCTAAATTTGTCAAAGGCTATTCATTATAACAAGGGTAAAGATTTCACTGCATTCAGCTGTTATCAGGACCCACCCTCTTTAGAATTCATTGAGAGATCATAAATAAAATATTTGGTCGTCTTATAATTATTTTCTGTGTACACGTTTCATAGCTCAATTGCATTTTAATCCCTCAAGGGGATGAACCACATCTGATTCTTTGCTCTCCACACTGGGGTTGTAGGACAGTGAAACAAAACTTTTCTCTAACCCTGCAGGCCCGTGGTACTCAGGCACCATTCTGCCAGGTTAAACAGCAGCTGTGTCTAAGTGGTGTTCCTACAGCTAACGTAATATCTGGGACATCAGTCACCAGGTAGAAATTTGCTTCTGTTAACTTGTTGTTGTTGTTGTTATGTGCCGTTGAGTCGGACCTGACTCATAGAGACCCCTCCTTGTGTTTCTGAGGCAGTATCACTACGGAAGTAGATTGCCCCATCTTCCTTCCAAGGAGTGGCTGCTGAGTTTGAACCACCAGCCTTCTGGCTAGCAGTCAAGTGCCTTAGGCACTACATAACTTAGGAGACTCTGAAAGGCAGAAGCTTCTGGCTTTGGGACTACAGAACAAGGCTTGAGTGAGATGTAATATTAAGCATCCCCTGGGAATTAGCATGAAAGAACTGGAAACAAAGGAAGGCAAGGTAAGGTCAGATTCATCTCTGTCCCTAAAATGTCACCCAGTGTTAGCCACAGATATATTTGTTATGGCAGCACAACACTCCTGGATTCCAAAAAGAAAGCATTATGACAAATCCTATTCATTAACTCCAGTGGTGCATGATGATGCATGACACACAAATATTTCCAACATTACTGTCAGAATTTATTTCCATATGTTATTTTTAATGGACATAATAAATGTACATATGGTTTCTTTCCCATCTTTATGGTCTAATTGCTATAAATATCCTAGAGCTATTTTAATTGTATTGAACCATCATGTATTACAAGGTTGTTTATTCCTGTGTTCTGAAGAAACACAGGGAAGTAAAAATATTCTGCAAATGAGAGTCCATCATTCAATGAAAGGAATACTGGAAATGCATCCTATGAATCAGATTGGTAACATATAAGAAACATATATCTTGGTCTCTAGCCATATAAGAAAAGAAAATGTTTACCAGTTGATGTTCAACCCCTGGACTAAAACATATTGGAATGTTAAAAACAAAATTAAAACCATTTTAACTAGATCTACCACCCATTGTCAGAGGGAGCTACAGGAAATATTCCTTAAAACAGTTTATTTTTGCATTTGTTTAGAATGCAGATATGAGAGACGTAAGGGAGGGCAATGGGCAGCTCCAGGTCTTCAATGTTCTGGAAACAAAGAAAGAAATGAGCAAGGGAACAGTGTTTGAGGGTAGAATTACGTAGGGGACTAATTCCTCAAAAGCAAACAAATAAAAGGTGCCCCAGTTAAAAATCTCTGACTGGTCTGTGTCAGGTACGTCTTAGATGCTCAACAAATAGAATATAGAGTGGAAAGATTTGTAGACAAAAAGCAGAGATATATAGTGATTTATAAAGTTGATTAGTGATGAAGCTGAGTCTAGTATTCTGTTTTTCAGCTATCAGTCCAGCCCTCTGTTGGTCCTTGCTCACCAATATCTATTTTAACATTTCTGATGGTAAGAAGCCACCTCACTTTGTTTAATTACTTTTTAAATAAAAGTTGTGATTTGTAGAAACTATAGCCTCACTGTAAGTGTTGCTTGCCTATAACCACTCAAATATTCTCATTTTGTCTTTTAAAGCATTATAATTTTTTTCCCCCCTCTTTTATACAATTGCCTTTCAGCTGTTTGTGTTGAAGGAAATGGTGGGCTTGAGGTTCCATGATATAGACTTTGGCCTGAGGATTTGGGAATTCCCAAATCCAACCTTGAATGAGTCCTCCTACCTGGGGAGTCTCTGAGGAGATAAATACACAGGAAAAGAGAACACAGAACTACTTTTATTCAGCTTCTTGCTGAACCACTACTGAAAAACCCTAGTAACTTAGTCCAATGGTTAAGAACTTCACCCCTCCAAATTCTCAAATCCAAATTGGTGTAGTGCCTAAGGCATTTGACTGCTAACCAGAAGGTTGGTTGTTTGAACTCACCAGCCACTCTGTGGTGGGAAGATTGGGCAATCTACTTCCACAAAGTTTTATCACCTTGGAAACCCAATAGGGGTCACTTTGAGTCAGAATCGACTTGATGGCAGTGGGTTTGGTTTGGTATCTTACAACTAGTAAGAAAATACAGAACAGATGAGAGTGCTAGAGCATGAACAAGAAAGGGGAATTGGGATGAGGCAGTATTGGAGAGCAGGATGGTGCTGGTTGTTTTTACTACTCAGGTTGCTGAAAGATGATGTGAAATACAGAAAAGAATCCAGAGCTGATTTTCTTGCTAGTCCTGGGAAGGTTAAAGTGTTGATAGCATGGAGGCAGTAACCTTTAAAACCACAGTGTTGCTGCCTTCTAGAAAATATAACTCAATTTTGTATCATCCTACCAGTCAGTCTCTGGTAGCATAGTGGCTAAGACACTTGCCTGCTAACCAGACGGCTGGTGGTTCAAACCACCAATCACTCCTCGGAAGGAAGGTTGGGCAATTCTACTTCCGTAGTGATACTGCCTCGGAAACCCAAGGAGGGGTCACCATGAGTCGGGTTTGACTCGAGGGCACATAACAACAACCAGTCAGTCTAGTATCTCCTCTTCTGAATGACGAGGACAGAGGAGCTGGGAGCTCTGGTAGTGTAGTGCCTAAGGCTTTTGACTGATAACCAGAAGGCTGGTGGTTCAAACCCCCCCAGCCACTCGTCGGATGGAAGATGGGGCAATATACTTCTGTAGTGATACTGATTCGGAAACCCAAGGAGGGATCACCATGAGTCGAATCCAACTTGACAGCAGATGATCTCTTCTATCCAGTCAGTCAGCAAACTCTGGTTTGGCAGGCAAATCAACCATTACTTTATATGAACTCAGAAATCCTGGTAAAGATTAAATAATTCCCTAAAACAAAAACACTGTCAGGATCAAGCAAAACAAATTTGTGAGCTGGGAACTTTAGAAGCTTGAGTTGAATATTTAATTAAATTTAGGGGCTTTAGGATTCCCCACCCCAACTTTTATTTTGAAGATTTTCAAACCTACAAAAAAGCTGAAAGGCTTGTACAATGAACTTGTATCTAACCTATGTCTAGATTCACCAACTGTTTCCACACTTAATTTTTCTTTTCGTTCTTTCTTCCTCAAAGAACTCTCCTGAATGTATACATTTTTTGAAACATTTGAAAGTAGATTGCAGGCATCCAGATATTTTCTGCCCAAATATTTCAGCATGCATGTCTCAGGAATAAGATAATCTCTTATGTAACCATAATATCATTATCATACCTAAGAAAATGAACATTCATTTAATTATATCATAGAATTCTTATAGTGAATATTTTCTTAACACCCACAATGATACTTTCCTTCCTCAATTTGTGTGCTTCTGTGAACACTGTATATCCTTCTATTTCTACTGACTATATGAGGACATCATATCTATTTGTTTCTTGATGCTTTCATGTATCTCTACTGAAGAAACACAAATATTAAATATAAATGTGATGATGTATGTTTTCCTTGCATCAACATGTCTTGTTCTCTTTCTCATGCCTCACATTATGAGCATACATTTATAGATGTTGGGGCTCCATGTGCATTGTTTGGATCCATTTCCCTAGTATTTCCTCCACAGAAACACAGGCTTCCTTCTTTGTGTGTGTGTCTGTGTGTGTGTGTGTGTGTGAGACAGATTTTTATCCCTCCACAAGACTTGGTTTTATCTGGACATATTGTCCATTGATGTCTTCAGATTTATTTGTAAAGCCTTCTTGAACAAGTTCATTAAAATATTTCACTTATTTACATGTTTGCTTTTTCTTTGTTCAAATATCAACACCTTAAGGAAAGAAATTAAATTTAGATGAATGTTTCAAAGGGTGCTTGTGAAGAGAAGACTCTAGATTAATTTCACTGAGTCAACACTGATTAGAGTGAGGATGTTTAGGACGGTTGTGTATGCTCTAAACCAGCTGAGGTGCTTGCTGAGGGCAAGGAAAATACAGAATGCGTGGTGGAAGAAGGTAGTTCTGAATATCAGCTACAACCATGTGATCAGCTGCAGAAACGAGGACTGTGATTATTATATTTCTTCATTGTATATGTGCATCAAATATTTTTGCTTCCTTCTGTTATGAACTGTGAAATGTAAATAAGGTTAATGCATTTTGGTTGTACGTGTGTTAGTGTATCATGTTAGGTGCAAATATGACTTTATAATTGTCCTTGTTTAGAGATTATATATGGTTAAGAAGATGTGTACAACTGCCAAGTTGACAAGGAGTGGACTGTGATAGTTGGAGCTGTGTGTCAACTTGGCTGGACCATAATTCTGTGTGGTTTAAGCTGTTGTGATGTGGTTATTCCCATGATGGGATCAGATGATTATGTTTTGAGCAGACAATCTGTTGAAAGGGAGTTTCCCTAGGGGTGTGGCCTGCTTCCAGGATATCTATGGACATTCTGGGAAAAGAGACACTCTTCTGTGGATTGGAATTCTGTTGTGCTGCCTACAACTGTCCATGAGTGAACAATCCATCATTCGGCCTGGAGATCTTAGATTCATCATTCGTTGGAGTCAACAGCCATTGTACTGCCTGCCAGCCTTGAGCTCCTCAGCCCCTGTGGCTGCAAGAGTTGGGAGAAGCCTCCAGCTTGACGTTTGATCCAGGAACTTTGGACTTGCCACATAGTGGCTAAGACACTTTCCTGCTAACCAGACGGCTGGTGGTTCAAACCCACTAGCCACTCCTCGGAAAGAAGGTTGGGCAATCCTACTTCCGTAGTGATACTGCCTCGGAAACCCAAGGAGGGGTCGCTATGAGTCGGGGCCGACTCGACGGCACATAACAACAACAACAACATAAGTGTGTGAGCCATTTTCCTAAGATAAATTTCTCTCTATATACAATATATATATAAGCTTTACTGGTTTTGTTTCTCTAGAGAACCCAGTCTAACACAATGGTCTAATCTAAGAGATTCATTATCAAAAAGAACATTTCGAGATCTATACTAAAGTATAATCTTGTCAGAGGTAGCATAATATCTGTATGTCTACAAGGAAGACTAGTTAATACTGCTATTATTCAAATTTATGCACCAACCACTAAAGCCAAAGATGAAGAAATTGAAAATATTGCCAGCTTCTGCAGTCTGAAATTGACCCAACTTGTAATCAAGATGTACTGATAATTACTGGTGATTGAAATATGAAAGTTAGAAACAAAGAAAAAGCATTGATAGTTGGAAAATATAACTTTGGTGATAGAAGTGAAGCTGGAGATTGCATGATAGAAGTTTGCATGGTGAACTAGTTATTAATTGCAAATAACTTTTTTTTTTTCCAACAATGTAAATGGTGACATAGACTTCTCCAGATAAAATACAAATCAACTACATCTGTGGAAAGAGATGATGGAGAAGCTCAGTATCAATAGTCAAAACAAAGCCAGGGGTTGACTGTAGAATAGGCCATCAATTGCTTATATGCAAATTTAAATTGAAACTGAAGAAAATTAAAACAAGTCCACAAGAGCCAAAATATAACCTTGAGCATATTCCACTTGAATTTAGAGACCACCTGAGGAATAGATCTGAGGCACTCAACACCAGAGATCCCAAGACCAGACAAATTGTGGGATGATATCAAGAACATCACACTTGAAGAAAAGCAAAGGTCATTAAAAAGACAGTAAAGGAATTAAAAAAAAAATAATGAATGTCAGAAGAGACTCTGAAACTTGCTCTTGAATGTGGAGTAGCTAAAGTGAGTAGAAGAACTGATGAAGTAAAAGAGCTGAACAGAAGATTTCAAAGTGCAGCAGGCAAGGACAAAACATTATAGTGAAATGTACAAAGACCTGGAGTTGGAAAATCAAAGGGGAACAATAGGCTCAGCATTTCTCAAACTAAAAGAACTGAAGAAAAAATGAGACCTGGAGTTGCAATATTGACAAATTTTATGGGCAAAATATTAAACAATGCAGGAAATATCAAAAGAAGATGGAAAGAATACACAGAGTCACTGTACCAGAAAGGATAGGTAGCATATAATCAAAACCATTTCGGTTGGTAGCATATAATCAAAAACCAGTGGTGTTAAAGGAATAAGTCCAAGCTTCACTGAAGAAATTGGTGAATAGCAAGGATGCAGGAATTGATGGAATATCCATTGAAATGTTTCAACAAATGGATGCAGCACTGGAGGCACTAACTTGATTATGCCAAGAAATTTGGAAGGCAACTACCTGGCCACTGGACTAGAAGAGATGTGTATTTTTGCCCATCCCCAAAAAAGGTGATCCAACTGAAAGCAGAAATTATTGAAGTATATCATTAATGCAAGTAAAACTTTGCTGAAGATAATTCAAAAATGGTTGCAGCAATACATTGACAAGGAATTGTGAAAAATTCAAGCCAGATTCAGAAGAGGGCCTGGAACAAGGGATATCATTGCGGATGTCAGATGGATCTTGGCTCAAAGCAAAGAATACCAGAAAGATGTTTTCTTGTGTTTTATTTACTATGCAAAAGCATTCAATTGTGTAGATCACAATAAATTATGGATAACATTGCAAAGAATGGGAATTCCAGAACACTTAATTGTGATCATGAAGAACCTGTACATAGACCAAGAGGTAGTTGTTTGAATAGAACAACGGGACATTGAATGGTTTAAAATCAGGAAAAGTGTGCATCTGGGCTATACTCTTTTTTTTTTTTTT
>NW_006921610.1:8008575-8040478 GCF_000298275.1 Orycteropus afer afer | reverse complement strand
AAAAAATCGGCGGAGGACTGGGTAGGGCACCCAGGCTCTGTCTGAGCACACAGACTGTGATGGAGTTCCTGTGGGCCCAGAAGGTAGGTGGGAGTGGGGATGGCCACACCTCTGTTCACCAAGCAGGTGTAGGGTGTAGTAACAAGAAGAATGTCTTACCTTTTCAGTCTTGCAGGCCCCGAGTGTCCTTGGGGTTGCTGGGAAGCAGAATGTGTTCTTATGGGCTATACTCTTTTACCACACTTATTCAGTTGGTATGCTGATCTTCAAGAACCTGGACTATGTGAAGAAGAATGTGGCATCGAGATAGGAGGAAGACTCATTAAAAACTTACAAAATGCAGATGACACAATCTTGCCTGCTGAAAGTGAAGAAGACTTGAAATACTTATTGATGAAGATCAAGGACTACAGTTTTCAGTATGGATTACACCTCAGCATAAAGCAATCAAAAATCTTCACAACTGGACCAAAAATCAACATTATGATAAATGGAGAAAAGATCAAAGGTATCAAGGTTTTCATTTTACTTGGATCCACAAGCAATGCCCACATGCAGGCTCTAAGCTGCTGGCTGCTGATGCTGATAAGCCCAAGTTCAACAAGTAGAATGGCATAGTCCCGATGTTACCAAACCACACGGCAGGCCATTAATTCAAGTCCATTGTTAGTCCCAAGGTTGGCAGAGCACGGCAGGCTGCTAAACAATGACACAGCTACATGCAGGCTCTAAGCATGCCATAAGCTAGAGACCATTCCCCAAAGCTCCTGCTTATATACAGGAAGCAGACCACATTCCCTAAGGCAGCAACTCAGCTGCTCACAGTAGATTCCACCATGGAGTTGATTACCAGTCTCATCATGGGGAATACTACATCCAGCTGCCCAGCCATTCAACAGGCCCAGCCAAGCTGACACACAAACTGAACTACCACAACAGTGAGGGCTGTAGTCTTTGATCTTTATCAACAGATACTTCAAATCCTCTTTATTTTCAGCAAGCAAGGTTGTGTCATCTGCATATTGCAGGTTGTTAATAAATCTTCCTTCAATTTCGATGCCATGTTTTTCTTCACAGAGTCCAGCTTTGAAGATTATTTGCTCAGCACACAGGTTGAATAAGTAAGGTGAAAGGATACAACCAGGATGGACACCTTTCCTGATTTTAAACCATTCAATATTCCCTTGTTTTGTTCAAATAACTGCATCCTGTTCTTATAATTATTTGAAAACCAGAAATATTTGTTTAGGGAATTTCTTAATCATATATTACCAACAATGTTTGATTCATGCTAACTTGTGCTCTTCATCTTGAATAATCAAAATCATCATCATCATTATCTAACTTTTATGATGTGGTATTTTAGTTTTCAAAGACCTATATTGTATAAATACCTCATTTGATTCTTATCCTATTTTTTTGAGGTAAACAGGAGGGATGAATTCTCTGAGACTTAGATTCTTGCTTGTAAAAAGGTGATATTAGTATTCATGTGAATGGTAGTGTTAGCTTTATGTGGCATGTGTGAGCACTTTTATTGTCAGTTCTTATAATACTGATTGTGCTAGTTTTCCTAGAGGTTCCATAATAAACTACCACAAATTGGTGGCTTAAAATGGAAATTTATTCTGTCATAGTTCAGGAGTCCAGAAGTACAAGGTCAAAGTGTTGATATGGTAATTCTCCCTCTGGAGGTGTAACGGAAGATTGTGGTCCTTGTTTCTTTCAGTTTCTGGTGGCTGTCAGCATTCCTTGACTCATGGCCTCATCACTCCAATATCTACCTCTATGTTCACGTTGCCACCTCCTCTTCTCTTTGTGTCTTTCTTTTGTATATTTTTTTATAAGAACACTTGCCATTGGATTTAGGGCCCACCAGATAATCCAGGATGATCTCCTCACCTCAAGACCCTTAATTTAATTACATTTGCAAAGACTTTTCCCAAATAAGGTAACATTAATAGAGTCTAGGGATTAGGACATACATTGGGGGAGGGAAGGCATTTTCAACCTAGGACATTGACCTTAGAGAATTTGCATAAAGATTATGTGCTGCAATGGAGCTCTGATGCATAATCTATGCTCAGCAAATTTTGGATTCTTCTCCTTAACAGTGCCTCCCTGTTCCACAACTGTGTCCTTGATTCTTTTGATTTTATACATGCTTTAAATTCCTTTTTGTATGTGAATGATTTTCTAAGAGCAAAGTCTGTGGAACCAGGTCCTTTGTGTTCTGTTTTTTTAGTCCAGTATTCTTTGCAATAATTATACTATAGTTAGTATATTTATATACTAAATAAACTATTTCAGAGTATTTGAAAGGTCTGCATGAATATACCAAGAGTAATATTCCTCATTAGAATTTTCTGGGTAGGTATGCACATTTACCTATGGAAGCAGTGAACAAATGGACAAGTGCAAGATTATTGGCTAAGAATGTGGAATCTGTGGTCAGGCTGCTTGGGTTCAAGTCTCAGTTCTAGTGCCAATTAAGATGTGACCTTGGATAAGTTATTTTACCTCACCACATTTCAGTTTCCTTACTCATACAATGGACTTAATAATAATAATGGACTTGCAATCATTTAATGATTTAATATATACAATAGTGTTTCAAACAGAAAGCAAGAGGAAGCATATGTGTAAGCTTCTATTATTATTACTATCATTATTGTATTGTAAGGAGCTCTGGTGGCATAGTGGGTAAGGCATTGGGTTACTAACCAGAAAGTCGGTGGTTCAAACCCACCAGCTGTTCTGTGGAAGGAAGATGAAGCCATCTACTTGTGTAAAGATTTACAGCCGTGGAAACGCTGCAGGGGTTGCTATGAGTTGGAATCGACTCAGTGGTAGTGGGTTTGGCTTTGGATGAGTATGTAATAGGAAATAGGCTGGTCTTTGAAAGTAATGCTTCTGTGAGTAGGTAAGGAATATACTAGGTAGAATTTTAAGGAATAATCGTTCAGTTTGGGGAAAATTCAGTTTGGGAAAAACCAAGAAACTCAAGAAACCAATCTAGTAGGTGCTAAAGAAATACTTCTATTAATAAAACTGGTACTCAGTGTTTCTTTAAGAGCTTAGTAACTAAGTTATTCTTTCACTGCTAAATAATAAACTGCCAAATTTTGCCACTGGCTGCCTGCCCTGATCAAGGATTTGGAAAACTAAGGGAAAGACAGCTGGCTATTAAGTAAAATTATTTGCAAATGTTTTATTTTACATATATACATCTGTGGCTTATTACCTGACAGAAGCTTTGAGGTGACAGTCTACCTTTTTGATTCACTGTAGAAATCAAACTAAAATGTTAGCAGAGTGGAGAAGGGAGAATGTCAGTTATCCAAATGTTGCTAAAATGGAACAGTGATAAGGGCACAGAATTTAAAGAATCTGAAACATTCAGCCAACTTCGGAGTGACCTGGAGAGAGGCTAATTCAGGATTTGTTTGCAGAGGGAGCTTGTGTAACAGGAATTATTTAATTGGCTGGATTTTTATTCATCTGAAGCCTGTTAATAATGCAGTGGAAGAACATGGGCAAGGAGACCCTGGGTGATGCAAATAGTACAAATAGCTGAGCACTGGACTACTAATCAAGCATTGGTGGTTCAAAGCCACTCAGAGGCTTCTTGGAAGACAGACTGGCAATCTACTCCTGAAAGGTCACAACCTTGATAACTCCATAGAGCAGTTCTAGTCTGCGTGCATGGGTCATCATGAATCAGAACAAACTTGAGGGCAACTAACAAGGAATATGGGCAGCCAGACTTTAAATGAGTTCCCGTGGGATGGACAAGACTCATAGATTACACAGTGTGTGCTCTTAGAAAGGTTGTGACTCCAGACACTTGGCAGGGTTAAGTAACTTGTCCACAGACCCCCAGACAGTACAGGTCCACACTAAGTTCTCATCTAAAACACACTGAAAACAGTATATTTTTTTTTTTTCCCATAACTCATTTGGACAGAACTGGACCTGAACTGACATGAGATTATTTATCATCTTTACTGAGTGTGATTTTAATGTGTTTCTTGAAGACATATTACTATGTTTGATTATGGAGCGCTACCCTAGAACCCCCTGTGGGTGTAATGTTATATCACATGTACTCTATTACCTTTCTCCACTATATGCCTGTCAGTTTGTTGTACCATAAACCAAACTCATTGCCATTGAGTCGATTCTGACTCGTAGAGACTCCTACTGAGTTTCCAAGGCTGAAAATCTTTACAGAACCTGACTGCCTCATTTTTCTTCCATGGTGCAGCTGGTGGGTATGAGCTAGCAGGCAAAACAACTACACCATCAGAGTTCCTTATATTTTTGTTATGCTGAAAGCTATGTCACTTGTATGTCAAATTCCAGCAAGGTGACCTATGCTTGATAGGTTCCAGCAAAGTTTCCAGACTAAGATAGACTAGGAAGAAAGGCTTAACAATCTCCTTGTAAAAGTTAGCCAGTGAAAACCAAAGAGATCACAACAGAACAATGTCAGATTCACTTGCTTTGGACTTGTCATTAAAAAACAAACAAAACCTACCACCATCAAGTAGATTCTGACTAATAGCAACTTTTATTAAGTTTCCAAGGCTGTAAATCTTTACAGAAGTAAATTACCTCATCTTCCTTCCATTGAGCAGCTGGTTGGTTTGAACCACCAACCTTCTGGTTAGCAATTAAGCACCTTATGCACTGCACCACCAATGCATAACTTGTCATTGAACTAGTCATTAGGTGGGATCAGTTGCTGGGGGTGGCATCATGTGTGGTGAAGCTGAGGGCCAACAGTGGTGAGGAAGACTCTTGGTAGGATAGATTGGCACAATGGCCACAAAAATAGATTCAGAAGGGACTAGGCACCATTTTGTTGTACATGTATGTGGTTGTCATGAGTTGGGGTGAACTTGATGTCAGCTATCTATCTCTGTTACCTTTCTAAAGTCCCCTAAATCTCACACTTCAAATCATATCTTGCTGTAGGATTTCAGATAAAATGCTGTGAACCAAGGTAGGACCCTTGTCTTACCCACAGAACTAGACTTTCACCATAAAAAAATGAGAGAATGAAATGAAGTCTCCAAGATGCTTTCAACCTTTAAAAATTTCATTGAATCTATGAAAATTAATAGACAATGTTTAAATAAATCTTATTTTGTAGTCATGTCTAGCATACTTCAAGGCTAATTTCTGATTCCACATGTCTACTTGTGGAGTCTCAAGGCAGGGCTATATCATACGGCCCCAGAACAGATTCAGGGCTCTTTGTCCAAGAGCTTCTGTAGTCCTGAGTGCTTGGAGCATCATGTAGAAGTCCGGGGTTGTTGCATGGAGCCCAGAATGTCTTCTTTGCTCTGCAAGGTGGGGCATGGTTAGAAGGCCAGAATAAGTTCCTCTGATGCATGTCCAAGGTCATTGGCCCCAGTTGCTTCGTCTAAAGGTGGCATTATGTGACAATTAGGTAACAAACAAACTGACTGCCATTGAGTCGATTCTGACTCATAGTGACCCCCTTTGGGTTTCCGAGGAGGAGAAATCTTTACAGAAGTAGATTGCCCAGTCTTCCTTCTGCAGAGTGGCTGCTGGCTTTGCACTGCCAACCATCTGGTTAGAAGTCAAATGCCTTAGGCACTACGCCACTAGAGCTCCTTGATAGCTAGGTAGGGTTTCATATTAGGGATTGAATGAGAAAGATAGAACCTAAGAAATTCTACTGGACAAGAGATAGTTTCAAATGTACCGACTGTGGGCTGTGGAGTACTGTCCCCTCATCCCACACCCCCTCTTTGATCTTGCTTGTGAAGGACTCCTTGCTTTCAACAGCCAATCTTCAGGAGACACTAGAGGAGCAAAAACTCTCTGCTGTTCCTAAGTCAACAAGAACTGAGAATAAAACATAAAACTCTTAAGGTTTATTTTAGTAAACTTTGAAGTGCTGGTTAATACTATGTTGGGCCCCTGAAGTTAGGTTTTAGAGAGAGAAAACTTTGCCTTTTAAAATTGTAATTGCTGATATGGGATATTAGACTTTTAAAATATGTTTTGATACTAAATGTTTTATGAAGAATAAAATCTAAGAAGGAATACCTAAGAGGATGGTGTTGACTTGTGTTTGATGTATTTTAGCAAACTGAGATAAAAGAAATGTTTCCTCTAGTTTAAAAATATCTGTTTCATAAGAGTTCTTGTGGTTTCATTATGTGAGGAATTTTTAAGGCACTCTCCAAACACATGGTTAGCACATACAGGAGGATCTTATGGAAAGGACTTTGAGATTTAGAGTAAAAGTTTGGTGCCATCTAGCCTTAACCCTTTATCTATCTGGGCCTCATTTATTGTCAGCACCTGGTGGTTGAAAACACAACCGCCAAATCTCAAGAATCAAAGCAAAGACAATGGAAGGTCAGAACAAACCAACTTGCTTAAACTTAAGGGTGAGCATGTCATCCTGAATCCAGTTTTAAAGATTGCTGTGAGTTACTTTTGCTCCTATTCACTGCAGAACCAGCATACAAGCAGTGCAAAGGATGTGTGTGTGGATACAGATACCAGCATGTAGGCAGTGCCCCTAGTTGCTCATGAAGACATATTCAGGGTTCAGTGGTTAATGCAAAGAATCTGCCAGATGAGAAAAGTCCAGAACCAAAGGTTAGGGGTAATTTATACTGTAGCAGTTCTCAAGAATCTATTCTGTTACCAGTAAGGAAACTTCCTGTGCCTATACTTTCGTATCCTATTTCTCAAAGCATTATCAGGCCAACAGCAGCTCTTGTCGTGGCCCACACCCTACTTCTTGGGACCAAGGGCAGGAACCTGGGTCAGAGGCCAAGCTTAATTTCTATGGTCTACCCTGTCATCGTTGCACCAGCCATGGGTGAGCCATGCTAGGGAGGCCTAAATAAAGTAACCTTTGGCAAATATGAACCTTGATCAAAGATGACAATAGGCATCTTGAAGACTCTATTTGTGACCACAAGGAAGCCTTCAGCAAGTAACCGCTCTCCCATATCCTACTGTATCCAGAACTGAGTTTGGTTCATTTCTCTTCTCCTTCTTTTTTAAATCTTTAGTTGATTCTGACTCACGATGACACCGTGAGTGTCAGAGTAGAATTGTGATCCATAGTGTTTCCAATGGCTAGTTTTTCAGAAGTAGGTAGTCAGAACTTTCTCCCAAAGTGCCTCTGGGTGGACTCAGATCTTTAACCTTTAGTTCAGGAGCCTAGCACATTAACTGTTTGTACCACCCAGAGATTCCTTGTCTTCTTGGAGAGCCAAATTCAAACATTTTCAGAAGAGCGGTGGCTCATGTAGTTTCTTTTCATTCTTCTGCTGTCCTTTTTTATACTGGACTGGGTATGAGGTTGGATTGCTTCATGCATGCACCAAGAGGACACTTATTGGACTGTAGGCATTTGAATAAATGTGTCTTTTATCTCAAAGGAGTTCTATTCTCTACTCAGCAACTTAAAAGAAAGTTTCAGCATCTCTCTTAAAAGAGAGATTTTTGGAATGGGTGAGGCTAAAGTCTGTGATACTAAATGTCCACAATGCAATCAAGCAGCCAAGACATATCTATCTGTCTATCTGTATATTAACTGACATGATGGTGTCTTGTAGATTGAATGTGGGACACATGAATGTAGATAAGAGATGATTGAGATGTTTCAGAGGAGAGGGAAGACTGAGAACTGGAGTCACTGAGGGAGGTACTGTGGAGGTGCTGAGGTCTTAGTTGTTTTTTGAGAAAGTCTGAGCAGAAGAAGGAGCCCTTTTTAAGTAGACAGAACAGCATGAACCAAGATAGGGGCCTGGACTGTATTATGAATTGAATTGTGTTCCCAACATAAAGGTAAGTTGAAGTCTAAACCAGCAGTATCTCAGTTTCAGAACTAATTTGGAAATAGAGCTGCAGATATAACTAGTTAACATGAGATCATATTGGAGTAGGTTGAGCCCTAATTTATTAATGACTAGTGTCCTTATACGAAGAAAAACACAGACACAGAAGGCACAGAGGGACGATAATTATGTGAAGTCAGAGGCAGAGATTGGAGTTATGCTGCCATAAACCATGACTGCCTGGGGCTACCAGGAGCTAGAAGAGAAAAGGAAGGATCTTCCCCTAGAGCCTTCAGAGAAAGCATAGTTCTGGAGACACCATGAATTTGGACTTCTAGCCTCTCAAACTATGAGACAGTAAATTAATTTTTTAAAGTCACCCAGTTTGTACTTTGTTATGACATCTCTAAGAAACTAATGGTTACAAAAATGGGTTCAAGTATAGCAGGGATTGTGGGAATAGTGATGACTAAGCAATATTTTGTTCTGCTGTACATAGGGTCACTAAGAATTGAAACCTACTCAATGGCACCTAAAAACAGAGAACTAATAGAGACTCAGTAGGGCTTATTGGGGACCAGTGATACATAAATCAGACTTTGAAAATATTATTGGAAGTCTATATTGTAGTCAGCGCTCTTTTCAGACACAATGAGATACTATTGGCTTCTCCTTTGAAGTATTTTCAAGCAATTTTTCTTTGCCAAAAGTCTTATGAGGAGCTCTGGTAGCATAGTGGATAAAGCATTTAGCTGCTACCCAAAAGATCAATGGTTCAAACCCACTAGCCTCTCCACAGAAGGAAGATGAGGCCATCTACTTGCATGAAGATTATAGCCTTGGAAACCCAATGGGTATTGCTATGAGTTGAAAATTGACTCGATGGTAGTGAGTTTTTTTTTTTTTTTGGAAAAGTCTTATAATTAGATTTAATAATATCTCCTCTGGCTTCAGGACTTCCTGAGTGGCAACACTCAAATTGAGGAGAAACAGCAGCAAACATCCATTAATAATTGGAACATGGAATGTACGAAGTACGAATCTAGGAAAATGGCAACTTGTAAAAAAATAAAATGGAACGCATAAAGATTGATATCTTAGGCATTAGTGAGCTGAAATGGACTGGTTTTGGCCATTTTGAATCAGACAACCATATGATCTACTATGCCAGGAATGACAGTTTAAAAAGGAATGGCATGGCATTCATCATCACAAAGGATGTTTCAAGATCTGTCCTGAAGTACAATGCTGTCAGTGATAGGATAATACCCATATGCCTACAAGGAAGACCCATTAATATAACTACTATTCAAATTTATGCACCAACCACCAAAGCCAAAGATGAAGAAATTGAAGATTTTTATCAACTTCTGCAGTCTGAAATGGACAAAACTTGCAATCAGGATGTGTTAATTATCACTGGTGACTGGAATACAAAAGTTGGAAACAAAGAAGAATCACCGGTAGTCGGAAAATTTGGCCTTGGTGAAAGAAATAATGCTGGAACTAGCATGGTAGAATTTTGCAAGACCAACGACTTATTCATTGCAAACACCTTTTTTCAACAACACAAACAGTGACTGTACACATGGACTTCACCGGATGGGACACACAGGAATCAGATTGACTACATCTATGGCAAGAGGTGATGGAAAAGCTCAATATCTTCAGCCAAAACCAGGTCAGGAGCTGATTGTGGAACAGACCATCAGCTGCTCATATGCAAGTTCAACTTGAAGTTAAAGACAATTAAAACAAGTCCACAAGAGCCAAAATATGATCTAGCATATATCTCTCCTGAATTTAGAGACCATCTAAAGAATAGATTTGATGCATTGAACACCAATGACTGGAAACCAGATGAATTGTGGGATGACATCAAGAGCATCATCCATGAAGAAAGCAAGAGGTCACTAAAAAGACAACAAAAGAAGAGAAGATCAAAATGGATGACAGAAGAGACTCTGAAACTTGCCCTTGAGTGGAAAGTAGCTAAAGCAAATGGAAGAAATAACAAGATAAAAGAATTGAACCAAAGATTTCAAAGAGCAGCTCAAGAAGACAAAGCCAATTACTATAATGGAATGTGCAAAGACCTGGAATTAGAAAATCAAAAGGGAATAACATGTTCTGCATTTCTCAAGCTGAAAGAATTGAGGAAAAAAATTTAAGCCTCGAGTTGCAATATTGAAAGATTCTAAGGGCAGAAAATTGAATGAAGCAGGGAACATCAAAAGAAGATGGAAAGAATACACATTCACTGTACCAAAAAGAACTGGTAGATCTTCATTCATTTCAGGAGGTAGCATATGATCTAGAAACAATAGTATTGAAGGAGGAAGTCAAAGCTGCAATGAAATAATTGGTGAAGAACAAGGGTCCGGGAACTGATGGAATACACATTGAGATATTTCAACAAACAGATGCCGCACTGGAGGCACTCACTCAGTTATGCCAAGAGATTTGGAAGACAGCTACCTGGCCAACTTACTGGAAGAGATCCATATTTGTACCCATTCCAAAGAAAGGTGATCCCACACAATGTGGAAATTATCAAACAATATCATTAATATCACATGCAAATAAGATCTTACTAAAAATAATTCAAAAACGGTAGCAGCAGTACATTGACAGAGAACTTCCAGAGGTGCAAGCTGGATTCAGAAGAGGATGTGGAACAAGGGATATCATAGCTGCTGTCAGATGGATCTTGGCTTAAGGCAAAAAATACCAGAAAGATGTTTACTTGTGCTTTATTGACTGTGCAAAGGCATTTGATTGTGTGGATCATGACAAATTATGGATAACATTGAGAAGAATGGGAATTCTCGAACACTCGATTGCATTCATAAGGAACCTGTACCTTGACCAGGAGGCTTTTGTTCAAAAGGAACAAGGGGACACTGCATGGTTTACAATCAGGAAGGGAGTGTGTCAGGGTTGTATGCTTTTCCCATATTTATTCAATCTATATGCTGAGCAAATAATCCAAGAAGCTGGACTATATGAAGAAAAACGTGGCATCAGGATTGGAGGAAGAATCATTAACAACCTGAGATATGCTGATGATACAACTTTGCTTGCTGAAAATGAGGATGATTTGAGGCACTTACTGATGAAGATTGAGGAACACAGTCTGCAGTATGGATTACATCTCAAAATCAAGAAGACAAAAATCCTCACAACTGGACCAATGAGCAGCATCACAATAAATGGAGAAAGATTGAGGCTGTCAAAGAATTCACATTGCTTGGTTCTACAATCGAGGCCAATGGAAGCATCAGTCAGGACATTAGATGACGTGTAGCACTGGGCAGGTCAGCTGCAAAGGAACTCTTTCAAGTGCTTAGGAGCAAGGATGTCTCCTTGAGGACTAAGGTACACCTGACACAGGCCATGATATTTCTAATCACGTATGCATGTGAGAGATGGGCAATAAATAAGGAAGACCGAAGAAGAGTTGATGCTTTTGAGTTGTGGTGCTGGTGAAGAATGTTGAAGGTACCATGGACTGCCAAAAGAACTAACAGATCTGTCCTGGAGAAGTGCAGCTGAGATGCTTCTTGGAAGCGAGGATAGCCAGACTTCGTCTCACCTACTTTGGTCATGTTGTCAGTGAGTACTATTCCCTGGAGAAGGATGTCATGCTTGGTAAGGTGGAGGGTCGACAAAAGAGGGTAAGGCCTTTGACGAGATGGATTGCCATGGTGGCTGCGACAATGGGCTCAAGTATAGCAAGGATCGGGATCAGGCGGTGTTTTGTTCTGCTGTGAATGGGGTTGTTATCAGTCAGAAGCAACTCGACGGCATCTAACAACAACAACTGGCCTCAGGACCAGTCAACCACTAATGGCTGTAGAGCAGGAACCCGGACCCCATTGCTTATTGTATTATTTGCATGGTTTCTGCCATAGCATCTTGTACATGCCATATCCTGATGACCACCATTGGAGGGCAGCCATCTTCTCTCCTCCAAGAGTGATCCCTGCCAACAGGCAGCTCCATATGGTGGGAAAAGAGAGAAATAGGAGAGAGAGAGGGAGTGCTGGGCTAATTTCATCCTTTCATACAACATTCTTCACATGTAATAACTTTTATAAAATAGATTATTTGCCTTAAAAAGCATATTTCTTTGGTTATTTAAGTAGCTAATTGGATTTATTGGAAAGCTTTGTAGTTCACAGTGATAAGTACAGTAACATTTTATCTGATCCCCAATGCCTAATTGTGTGGAGATAGTGATATCTCCTTGTGAGGAATAACTTTGTAGTTTCCCTTGGGAAGGAATGCATCCATAATGGGTGTAGCTACATTAGCTTTTTAAAGATAGAGGGAACAATTTGGTATTCTAAAAATCTTCTTTCAAGTGCACCATACATCTAAATAGCTTCCTGAGTTTATTGTTTATTCAGCTGAAAAGCAAAATATTGTTGGCAACTGAACTAATTCAAAATTAATGAAATATTTCTTTATTGTTGGAGGCTTTATCTAATTATATATCCTCATGCTTAAAGAGATATAGAGAATGCTACAAATCTCATGTGGAAAGAGAATAGGAGAAGCCTCCAGTATGATCAAAATTCTTTTCACACTATATTTAGAATGCTTTAGAAAGAGTTACACACTACTGTTTTGCTGTTTCCTAATGTCTCACGTAGCTTTGTCAGTCTTTAACACATAATCTCTAAAGCTTTTCTTTGGACAACTCAATGGTCCATAGATATATTCTCTTGAGTTGTGTTAGGAGAAATGTTGGAGAGCTCCCTAAGATTAACATGGATATCAAAGGCTGATATCCATGAATAACTTTTCCTGTTCCTGTAACCCATGTTGGTAGGAAGGAGGAAACATAGAAACTTGGCCTTATGTTTATCCACCTCTCCTATCACCTACATTTAGAAATAATGTCTGGTTACTGGGTTCACTGCTTCTGGTCTCACTTACTTCTTTATTTAAAGTGGACCTCAACACTAAATCACCAGATGGAGTACACAGGAATCAGAATGACTACATCTGTGGCAAGAAGCAATGGAAAAACTCAATATCTTCAGCCAAAACAAGGCCAGGAGCTGATTGTGGAACAGACCATCAATTGCTCATATGCAAGTTCAACTTGAAGTTAAAGACAATTAAAACAACTCTACAAGAGCCAAAATATGACCTGAAATATGTCCCTCCTATAATTTAGAGACCATTTAAAGGGTAAATTTGATACATTGAACAGCAATGACTGAAAACCAGAAGAACTGTGGGATGAAATAAAGAACATCATCCATGAAGAAAGGACATCAGACAATGTATAGCACTGGGCAAGTCAGCTGCAAAGGACCTCTTTCAAGTGCTGAGGAGCAAAGATGTCTCCTTGAGGACGTAGGTGTGCCTGACACAAGCCATATTTTCAATCACCTCATTTGTATGTGAGAGCTGTACAATGAATAAAGAAGACTGAAGAAGAATTGATGCTTTTGAGATGTGGTCCTGGTGAAGAATGCTAAAAGTACCATGGACTGCTAAAAGAACTAACAGATCTGTCCTGGAGGAAGGGCAGCCAGAATGCTGCCCTTCTTGGAAGCAAGAATGGCCTGACTTCATCTCACCTTCTTTGATCATGTTCTCAGAAGGGACCATTCCCTGGATGAAAGATGTCATGCTTGGTAAGGTGGAGGGTCGACAAAGTAGGGAAAGGCCCTCAACAAGATGTGTTGACACAGTGGCTGCTGCGATGGGCTCAAGTATAGCAGGGATTGCGGAGCTGGTGCTGGACCGAGTGATGTTTCGTTCTACTGTGCATGGGGTCACTATGAGTCAGAGATGACACACTGGCACATAACAACAACAACAATACTAAATTTTCAGTAGCACTCTTGGTATCACTCCTGATCTCCTTAACTCCTTGACCTCTACTATTCCCACAAGCTACAAAGGACTCTGGGAAACAGCAACACAGAGCAGCTAATTTTTCTGCCTTCTCAATTAGGTTTTTTTTTCCCCTATTGTTAGCAGGCTGATGACAATTCACAGAGTAAGTCATAAAAGTAATTCCAGAGCTTTAAACAAAAATCTTAGTTCTTAACCTTCTTATTCTCTCTGCAGTATGAAACACATTGGCCATCTACACCTTTAAATTTCAGTTGACCTTTGTGATGCCATGTGCTTCCTGTCCTCCCCTGACTACTTGTTAAGATTTGCTCTTTAGTCCTCTTCTTTCTTTCTAAATGAAGTTGTTCCTTCTCTTGTTGGTCCTTTTTACTTCTCTCCCTAGCTAAATGTTTCCAAATCTTATATCTTAAGCAGAGACCTACCTGTCTTAGATCTCCATTTTCAATTGTTTGCATAGCTTCACCTGGAAGGTGAACTACTGACACTCAAACTCAACACGGTAAAAAGTGAACTTACCTTGTCTTCCTGTTATTACTTTATTTCAGTCCTGTGTCACCAATTATCAAGAATACAGTACAGGCATACCTCAGAGATATTGCAGGTTCAGTTTTAGAACACTGTAGTAAAGCAAATATCACAATAAAGTAAAATATTTTATTCCCCAGTGCATATAAAAGTTATGTTTATACTATAGTGTAGTCTCTTAAGTGTGAAATTACATTATGAAAAAGTTTGGAATATTGTGAGACTTACAAAAATGTAACACAGAGATGTAAAGTGAGGACATGCTGTTGGAAAAATGTCACTGATAAATTTGCTTGACACAGGGTTGCCACAAATCTTTAATTTGTAAAAAAACAGTATCTGTGAAGCACAATAAAGTGAAGCATAATAAAACGAGATATGCCTGTCAGCTTTTTACCTTAATCTCCCACTCAATCCATACCTGTTTGGATGAATTAACTAATGACAGATTATTTTTCAAACTTTGGCCCTCTTTAAAATCTGCTATTGATTTTAAGTCTCTCCAATGTGGACCCTACAGGTCTTTTCAGGCTTATTCTCCTATAATACTTCTATACATTTCCTATATAATAGATAAAAATGACAACTCATGGTTCCATGAACATGCTTTGCTCTTTCTTTTTCTTATTTCAATAAACTAGCACTCAGAAATAGTAGACAATAACTTCTTTTAAAAAGGAGTACGAGCAAATTCATGCTTATGAGTTGAAATTTGGAATCCAGGAGTTATAGCTAACCCTAACCTGTTCTTCAGTATAAGTAAGAAAAAGTTGAGTGGCATGGTATGTATCTGTTCTTATAAGTTATGTCTTTGAACATAACCAGATTTTTAAAATACATGCCTTCTCTCTCAAAAAAGACTGAGATCCTTGGGGATAGCAAAAGACTTATGCTTCTTTATATCTTCCAAAACATGAGGAAAACACAATAAATAGTCAACACGTATTTGTTAAAAAGATACATGGATACGAAATGGGCACGTGCCTACTACCCATTGAGGCAATGTGTCTAATGCAAGCCTGGCTTTCTGTGCTCAAATGAGAGCTCTGTGGTAAACATCTCAAAGCCTAGACAAATGGAAATTAAGCTGCTCCCAAATATATCTGGAAATTACAAAGCACTTTGTGATGTTTTCCCCATTTTATCTTCCAACTTGCTTTTCATCTGGAGAACAACATCCCATGAATGGCCCTAGCAAGTTGCAGATGCCAGCTGAGGGAATTTTGCCATTTATAGCATGAGCCATTATGCTTTTTCTCAAAATTTCCAGGGTTGTTTGAGGCTGCTGATAACTATAAGGATAATGCACATTCTCTATGCCAAAAGATGTTGAATTAATGAGGTAAAAGAAATGTTTATCTCTTGCAAATGACCCAGAATTTTGCCAAATCTCTTCAAGTTGTTTCTTTTCTCTCAGAACTTTCTTGGAAAAAGTGCTTCCTAGTCATGAGAACCTCATGTGATTAAAGAGAACTTTTTAACTATTGCGTCTCTTACATGACTACAGTTTGGAAGTTGACATTGTCTTTGAGAAATCCAGAAGAGATATTAAAATGTGATAAATGAAAAATGCCCACCCTCTAAGATAGGTCTACATGTCCAATGAAAAGTCATATGATGAGTAGGTGTGTGTAAAGCCAAATCAGTCACCTGAAAATTCTAACCTTGTTTGACATCATGACCCCACATGTCTCCTTCACTAGGTAGTGAATGTTCATGTATGCATGTTTATATTTAGGTGAAATCCAACTTCAATGCTTTAAATAGGGAAATAATCTAGGAAAAAAGTCTATCCTGGTAAAAAACTGTCCAAGGCTAATATCTTGAAGTAAAATTTTTGGGTGACTGAGGTTGTGGCTAGTCACATTGGTGCTCTTGTGGATAGTCACAAGTTCTTACAAAGTTTTCCAGGATTTGTGCTCTCAGCTTTGGATGATTTCTGTGTACAATCTTCATTAACTAGATAATAGTCTCCTTTCTACTAGGAGTTCCACATACACTTTTCCCTTCTGCTCACTCTGCCTTTTCCTCTTGTTTCCTAGATCAAATAGTCCCTTACACAGTTAAACAAATTAGCCTCTGGATAAGCACCTGGTGGTAAGTGGAACTCTTTAGGTGCTAGTGTTATATGGTCTTTTGGGTACCATCACCCCTAATAAACTAGAATGTGCTCTTTTGCTCTCACAGGGACTTGATTTTGCTTTTATTTGCTTTTTTTTTGTGTGTGTTTGTGTTTGTGAGAGAGAGAGAGAGAGAGAGAGAGAGAGAGAGAGAGAGAGAGATATCTTCCCTTATCCTACTCTTTATCTTTCTGGCTCTCTCTTCTCCTTCCTCTGTTTTCAGTTGTTCAATTCTAGATACCTGGGAGTTAATGTGGCTTGTTAAATATTCTCCTCACAGAAAGACCCCAGAGCCCCTTAGTGGAAAAGTGCTATGTATGTCACACAAATAATGATAAAGAATCAAATTCCACTCTGTGCTTTTGCCACTTTCTGGTAATAAGTTATGTAATATTGTACTCAGTGATCAATTGGCAGCCTGGTGGGGTGAATGTTCTCCTCTAAGTGCCTTGTGAACAACCTGGGAGTGACTTAGGTACTGGTAAGAATAAAATCCAATAATACACGTCAGCTCTGATGCACTTGAGAATTCATGTCCTGAGAAATTTCAATGGAAAAATCTAATTTCACATCCACAATGGCATTTGATTTGCATTCAAAGAAGGCTACTTTTCTGGTCTGGCTGCTCAGGAAGGGACTGTGGAACTGAGAGAACTTTTCAAGTCCTAAATTCTTGTTCATGTCTCATTACCATAAATGCTCACTGCGTTCATGGCATTGCCTAGAAGAAGGGCACAGTTTAGAGCATGACTGATGTGGCAGGTGCCCTTGGGAGTGTCTATAGCCCTTCTATAAAAAAGCCTCCCTAAAATATACTAAAATATATAAATATGTAAAATATACTAAATATATAAGTAAATATATAAGTATATAAAATATACTAAAAGCCTCCCTTATCTGAAACTGAGCTGACGAATTCCCTCAGATAGCTAATATTCTGATCTAATCTATGTTTACAAAATAAAAAATAAAAGCATGCTATCTGTATTGGTATTAGTAATCTGAAATTGGCTCAGTAAGAATGTAAAGAGATGGACAATTCATGCCCACAAGGTGCTTACAAGTTAGTGGAAGAAATATGCCGATTATAATAGTCTATATGTAGTTTATACATAACAGTGTGTAACAAAGCTCCGGGAATAAGCATAGAAGTATTAGAAAAGTTAGGACCGGCACAGGCTGCAACTATGAGACGAAAAACTCATGAGGATGGTATGACTTGACTTTGGCCTTGAAATTAGGAAAAATCTCCGAATTTGAGGAGCCAGTGTGATATAGTGGAAAGAGAAGGGTCTTTGGGAACAAATTGACCTGGAGTGACTCTAGACTAGTTGCTAAATGTCTTTATATCTCTTTTCTCCTGAGAAAGCTACACTGAACTGCATGGTAGATGCTGTGCAAATCATGGATTTAACTAGGTGGAAGAGCATGGAGAGAAGGCACTGTAGGCAACAAAGAGCTCCTGACCAAAGGTGCACAGCATGTGGGAATAGGGTCTGTGGGTGGAAGTGAGGCTACTGATTAGTAAAGGCAAAAGGAAATCAGGAGAGAAGTATGAAATAAGGTTAGATTAGGGTAGAAGTAAGGAACCCTGTTGGCACAGTGGTTAAACACTAAGATGCTAACAGAAAAGTTAGTGGTTTGAACCCACCCAGAAGCTTCATAGAAGACTGCCTATCTTTCTCTTTAAAGATTACAGCCTAGAAGACCCTATGGGACTACAGTCACTATGAGTCAAATTTGACTCAGTGGCACCTAAAAGCAACAACAATGGACTAAATTAGAAAATGTGTAGGTCAGAAGTTCTTGAGCTATTTCAGTTAACCAGAAACATCAGTGAATCAAGACAACCAATTATTTGGTGTGAGGAAATTTATTGTAAAAATTGGCACTCTCCTGATTATGATGTCACCTACTGGAGGAGCCTCTTCATCCTCCAGGACTAGGTTATATGTATGCTCCTGAGATTCTACTAGGACAGGATCTATTATTCTTTCTTGCAGATACTTCTTCCCATGACTTCTCTAGATGGGTATGTTTCCTGAGGGTAGCTGGGACTGTGCCAGTTTTATTCATTGCATTTCTAGCACAGATCATGGGCTCTGGCACAGAGTAGGTATATAATAAACATTGATTGAAGGGAATAAAAGGAGGGATGATGAGAGAGAAGGAAAGAATAAAGGAAAAATGAAGGAAAAAGAGAGATGGAAGGAAGGAAGAAAAGAAAGAAGAAAGAAAAAAGAAGAAAGGGAGGGAGAGATGAAGGAAAGAAGGAAAGAAGAAAGGATGAGCTAACTAGTCAATAAGTTGGAAGTGAGGAAATTCTGTTGTTTATTAATATAAATGTGTCCCCTACAAAAATATGTTAAGTCTTAACCCCTGTACTGGGAGCTCTGGTAGCATAGAGATTAAGACACTTGATTGCTAACCAGAAGGCTGGCAGTTCAAACCCACCAGCCACTCCTTGGAAGGAAGGTTGGGCAATCTACTTCCATAGTGATACAGCCTTGGAAACCCAACGAGGGGTCACAGGCACAACAATCCCTGTGCCTGTGAGCATGACCTTATTTGGGGAAATAGAGTTTTTCTTTTTTTATCAGTTGGGTTAAATCAAGCCATACCAAAATAGCCCTAATTTCTACTGAGTTGTCTTATAAAAAAAGAATGACATGGAGAGGAGATGAATGCCATGTGACAACAGAGACAGATACATCTAAAAGCAGCAAAGAAACGCCAAGGGTTGCCGGCAGCCACCAGAAGCTAGGAGAGAGGGCCACAGAAAGAACTGACATGACTGAGACACTGATTTGGATTTTCAATCTCCAGAACTCTGAGAAAATAAATTTTATGGTATTTTGTTATAGCAGCCCTAGACACTAAGACATGGTATTGTGAAGACAATTACTTTGAGAGCCCGTTATTGGGCAGGGTGTGAGAACTGATCTTTTGCAAATTCCTGACTTTGGGTTTTGCTTTGAACAAGCAAAGACTTTAACTCTCAAATGCCTAATTGATTCCAAATCACTCTATAGTTTCCAGGCAGAAATGCATTTTCCTCAAAAGCCCTACTCCTCTCTTTTCTGTAGCTATTTTCAATTGCTTCAATTCAACTACAAAAAGAAAGGAAGTCACCAATTCAAGCACTCATTTCTTCAAAAAAGCAAGCAAAGAGGAACACTTTCAGAAGTATCTGTTTAGCTAAACTCTCACTCCTCAGCTCTACCCTTTGCCATTGATTCTAAGGGGTACATTTTTTATTTTCATATTTTAATATTCTGGAATAAGGGTGTATATAATGAGCAATGGCATATTGCAATTACAAATAGCTGTGGCTTTTATTTCTTGGGGGTAAATAAAACAATTGTATATCTTTTAATTGATAATAATTGATAAGATGAAGTTTGTGAGGATTAAGCTATTATAGTGATTCACCAAAGTTTACTTTACAATTTGGTAATAGAGCTAGGATAAGAACTCTGATCGTCTCACTCCCAATGCATGGCTCTGTGATCCTAATTATGTTTCCTTCCCTCTTTTAAAAATGTCCACATATCAAAACTGCATATACATCATAGTAACATTGCTTTTCTCCCTGAGCTACAATGAGCCAACTATGAGGGAAAAAGGACTGGGCAAAGATCACTTGGGAAACCTGAAGAGAGAGAGAGAGTTTATAATGATCAGTGTGGCATACAGGAGCGTCCACTGTTGATCTGATTTATGTGAAATGCAAGTAGAAGGTTTGCCTCCAGATTGGTTCCGAGAGACTCAGTTTCAACCCCATGGAAACAGGTGACACAGCAGGGACACTAGACCAACTCACATGTCCATCATTGTTCTCCTTCCTCTTCTCAGCCCCGAGGGTCTGTATAATGAGACTTCTACTCACTAGGACAGGATCAACTTGTTACACATTATATTATTCACTGACTATTTGGATTTTAATACCATTGTGCCCTGGATGGCCTCCCTTGACAATCTGGAAGCCAGCGGAAAGGAAGTCTCTTTATATTATGCATGATTTGACAGTCTCATGGTCAGCAAGCCCTGCTCCAAATGACGAATGGGTGAATACCCATCTCTGCAGGGAAGAAAGATTTGGAACCCTGGAGATTTGGTCCAGCTATTCATAGTGGATATCTTTCAGCATAACATTCATTCAGTTTCCTTTTGTTATTTCCCATATGTGTGTATTGTCTTGGTCCGCCAAAGAATAATTTATTTCTTATTCAAACAGTTTTCACATTCAAAGAATGACTCCTGTGTGCTTCTGATCATTTTCTCTTTGTGTTACATTATGGAATTCATTATGCTAATATATGTGGGACTAGGTCAAAGGCAAATTCCTAGAATTTGCCTATAATTGGCCATTAGGCTGTTGGAAGGTTTTCATGTGGCCTCTTATAAAACTCCTGGCTCATGTGGTCTTTAAAATATTTCAATGATAGTTTTTATATGGCACAACCATGAGGGCGGTCTCTGCATGGCTAAAATTATCTGAAGAATTTAGTAATTCTCCCAGAAGTTAGACTTTATCTTTATGATTTGATAAAAAAAATTAAACTATCCATTAAGCAATTGACAAGTTTCAAAAGGAAAAACAAACAATAAATTTCATTAGGGACAGGATTTAGAGACATTTTTTCCCTAAAATAAAATGTTTAAACATAGGTCAAAGGTAAAAACTTCTGATCATTCATTAAGGTTTTCATCACCTGCACGGATTTACTAAGTTTTCTTTTTTTTTTTTTTTAAATAAATAATAGTAATGACCAGCCAGACCAGTTGCTGCTAACTCAATTCCAACTCATGGCTGAGTAGAACTGTCTTTCACAGGGTTTTTAAGGCTATAACCTTTCAGAGGTAGATAGCCAGCCCTTTCTTTTAAGACATCCTTGGATAGGTTTGAACTGCCAACATTTTGGCTATTAGTTTAGAGTTTAATAATTCTAAGAGGCGTTTAGGAGCTCTGGTAGCATAGTGCCTAAGGCACTTGACTGCTAACCAGAAGACTGGCAGTTCAAACCCACCAGCCACTCCTCGGAAGGAAGGTTGGGCAATCCTACTTCTGTAGTGATACTGCCTCGGAAACCCAAGGAAGGGTCGCTATGAGTTGGGGCCGACTTGATGGCACATAACAACAACAACAACAGGCATGTATTAAGCACTTCTATGTGTAAGAGAGAGGTCCCTAGGTGGTGTAAATCGTTGGTGCTTAACTCTAAACCTAAAGTTTGGCTGTGAGAACCCACCCCATGCTACTGCAGAAGAAAAGGAGCTATGATCTGCTTCTATTAAAATTATAGCCAGAAAAACTCAATGGGGCAGTTCTACACTGTAACATGTGGGGTAACCATGAGTCGGAATCGAACCAAAGGCAACTAAGCAACTACAACATGCAAGAGATAAATTACGACTTTAGTCTGTGAGTCAGAATTTAGAGAACGGAACTCTCAAGTGTACGGACATAGACATTGTAGTAGATTACCATTAATTTCGTTCTGTCTAGATCTGATTTTTCTTTCCCTCCTCCCTGGGAAAGCCCCTTACCAAATTCTCTGATCATTAGAATGAAAGTGGCTGAGTTTTTAAATTATCCTTTTTGGTCGTAGTCCATGGGAAATTGGAATTGGGATCAAGAAATCCAGTCTTTTTGAGGAGCTGCATCGACAATCTGTAAACTAGGTACTTAATGGCCACCTATTTCCACTCCTCGGAAGGAAGGTTGGGCAATCCTACTTCCGTAGTGATACTGCCTCGGAAACCCAAGAAGGGGTTGCTATGAGTCGGGTTTGACTCGACGGCACATAACAACAACAACATTTCCCCCTGTATGGCTAGGTGAAGGAGACGTGGAGATAGAAAGCTAGAGATGAATAAAGTATATGTATAAAGAGGAGGAGACCTTCCTGAAGGTTTCAGAGGCTGTTCCTGAAAAACCTTATTCCATGATTTTTTCGCCTCAGTGATCATCTGCATTTTGTTTTTCCTTTATTCACTCTTGAGTGAGTTTCTGTTACCTATTACCAAAGAGCCCAAAGTAGCATATGGCTAAATGTTTACTGTGAACATATATCATGGATATTGTACTATAACCTGAGTCCAAATTCAGTTTTGAGTTCTGCTCTCATTCAGAAAATCTTTGTGGAGTAGGTGGAATGTTCATCTAAAGGAAGAAAAAGGACTTTTAAACACACTTTCTGATTTTATTCTACTTTTTCACATTGCCCCCAGATAACTTTTACTGAGCACCTACTATATGCAAACTACTGGGGAAAGCATTAAAAATAAAGATAACTTGTACTATTACACTCTCTGCCTTTAAGAATTTATAATGTAGTTGGGAGATAAAATGCACACATGAAAAATTCTTAAGTATGCTATCAATGTTGCAACTGTATAAATACAAAGTAAATAAAGCAAACTAATTGTATAAATGCTTAGAGGTGACAGAGTAATGAACAGGTTCAAATAAATGATCTCTAAGGTCTGTTTTAGCTAAAATGCCATGAAGTTGCAGCTATTGATAATTGGATAAGACAAAAATTAGCAATAATCCTCAGCCTTAGGGATCTGAAAACAGATCAAAGATAAGCAAAGGTTTGAATAAATTAGAAAGATGGAAACCCATCCTGTTCTGGGCAGATCCCTTCTAATATGACTATAGCAAAGGGACTTCTGAGAAGTATTTGAAATCTGCCTAAAAGAGAACAAAGCAAGAGAAGAGAGGCACCATGTCTTCTTCCAGGAGACTTTGGACAGGAAAGGAAGGGGAAGGGGACCCTAGGCCAGATTGTCTTTATGATTGGTTCTCAGTTTGCCAAGATATGATAGATTTGCTGGCTCCCTAGATTATTTCCATCTGAACTTCATGTCAGTATATACATATATTTTAATTATCTTATTTCCAGTCATTAACTTAGAATATTCTGGAGATCATTGTTTTAAATAAATATGATAGAGGAAGCAAATCTTCTGCAAAAGATCTCTTTAAAATATTAAAAAACAAAGATGTCACTTTGAAGACTAAGGTGCACCTGACCCAAGCCATGATATTTTCAGATACCTCATATGAATGCAAAATCTGGACAATGAATAAGGAAGACCAAAGAAGAATAGATGCCTTTGAATTATGGTCTGGCAAAGAACACTGAATATACCATGGACTGCCAGAAGAATGAATAAATCTGTCTTGGAAGAAGTACAGCAGGAATGCTCCTTAGAAGCAAGGATGGTGAGACTTTATCTCACAATCTCTGAACATGTTATCAGGAGGGACCAGTCCCTGGAGAAGGACATCATGCTTGATAAAGTAGTAGAGGGTCAGTGAAAGAGGAAGACCTTCAATGAGATGGATTGTCACAGTGGCTTCAACAATGGGTTCCGGCATAGCAACAATTGTGAAGATGACACAAGACGGGGCAGTATTTTGTTCTGTTGTAGACAGGATTGCCATGAGTTGGGACTGACTCGACAGCTTCTAACAACAGCAACAACATAGAGGGAAAAGGAGACTGAATGGGGCAAATAATTTGCAAAAGACTACTCAGCAAAATATTGGCCATTCGAACACACCCAATGGCCCCATAGAAGCCTAGTGAGATGCTTCTATAAAGATTACAGCCAAAAAACTCTTTGAAGCACTTCTACTCTATAACACATGGGGTCACCATAAGATTTGATCAACTCCACTACAGATAAGAGCAACATAGAAGGAGAGTCCTTGGCATCACATATTAAGAGATTTTAACATGAGCTATGACAGCATACATGACTACGTTTCTAGCATTGTCAGACCCAATTATAATAAGATGATTATTTATTTTTTTCTTTCTCTAAATTGTAAGTTCCTTGACACATGTAATAGAGTGTTTTTTTGGGGGCTTGTTCTAGATTTTGTAGCACAATGTCTGACAGTTAATGAATAGTCAGTAGGGGCAGTATAGCTGAGTAGTTAAGAGTTTGATAAAGTTTGATAAAATGAAAGATTTGATTTCAAGTGTTGACTATAAAATTAGATATGTAACATTAGACAAATTAATGTAGCTCTTAGTCTTCTCATCTGTAAGAAGGAATAATAATAGTATGCATCTATTAGGGTTGTTGTGAAGAGTAGGTGTGATAAGATAAAGCACCTAGCACAGTGTCTAGTGCATAGTAAGCTCTCAATAAATGATAGCTGTTTGTTTTATGTATCAAAAACTGCTTGTTGAATAAATGGATGAATAGATGAATGCTTTGATAATATTCTGCAAGACAAGTCTTATGACATTTTGATAAAAAAAAAAGTTGAAATAATAGGAAATTAAAAAGAGAAAAGAAAAGAAACAACTCCACAACACTATAATGAAAGGTTATAAGATGATTTGCATCTTCTATCCCACAAAGAGTTATGTTTTCACCAGTATTATTAGAAAGGTGAGAATAAGGCTCCACATTTTTAATTCCTTTAGATTTGTATGTCACTGAAAATAACAACATGCCAGTGGGCAGCTAGATTACAATGTGGAGATGGATCCTGTTGACGCTGAAAGCTTCCCTGAAGCCTAAAGATATTCCTAGTGCTCCTCTGGATGTAGTGATGAGCAGATTCTGCAGATGCAAGATGGTGCTGGCAGAGACTAAGCTGTCAACAAAATAATGAAAAGTCTTTTGTCATTTAAACTCTCATCCATTGAGAGGTGGAATGAGAGAGTATGAGAAGGGAGAATGTTCTTTTATGCCAAAGCTTTAATGCTAAGGCATTATATGAACCAGAGCTTCCCCAGATCTTATCACTGAACTTCCTTAGGGCTTGCAACATAAAGTGAGGACTTCTTCTACAACTTGTTTGCAGTAGCAATGGGCTAAGATTAAATTCTATCTTTGAAGCCAAGGAAAGATAATTTGCCAAAAGAAAAAAAAATCAGAACAGCTATTATGATGCAACTATGAAACACAGAACAGCAATGACAAAAAAAAGACAAAACGTTTTGGTTAATAAGACAAAGCTTAAGCCCTTACATATTTTGGAGGGATCCATGCTTCCTACAGTAAGCACAATTTGCTAAAGCTCAGGAATTTGTCCTTGTAATTAGGTAATAAGGAATTGATCAGGAGCTCTGGTAGCATAGTGCCTAAGGCACTTGACTGCTCACCAGAAGGCTGGCGGTTCAAACCCACCAGCTACTCCTCGGAAGGAAGGTTGGGCAATCCTACTTCCGTAGTGAGACTGCCTCAGAAACTGAAGGAGGGGTAGCTATGAGTCGGGGCCGACTTGACGGCACATAACAACAACAACAACAACAAGGAATTGATCAACTATAAAAAAGTTAACTTGAACTCAGAATGTGAAGGAAAGAAACTAATCTTTAAAGTTCTTCAGCAAAGACATACAAGTATTTGCTTTAATGACAAGGAAGACAGAAATAATAATCTTAGCAGTTGAGTTAGTCTGTCTTCTTGACCTTGATGTTCAAGCAGTGGGAACCATCTCCTCTTGGCTGTCATAGATGCTCTGGCTAAACAGCCTGCCTCCTAGGGTTGGAATATTGATAAGGACTGTCTCTTTGGGGCAGCTGTGCCTTCCTTGGCTCTGAACCATGACTTTCCACCACTTTATATTTCAGTCTTTTCCATGAGAATGTCTGGGAAAGCAGATAATGAAGGTTTTATGAGACTGCTCTGAAGGTTTCTACAGGCAATACACTAATCTAGTAGGGTGTTGTTGTTGTTGTTGTTATGTGCCGTCTAGTAGGGTAGTTGTGAAAATTTCATGACATCAAATATAAAGTTAATAGCATAACATCTACAAAATAAAAAATGCTCAACAAATCTTTGAGCTTTTTTTTTTTTTTAAAAAAAATCTACATAATTAACTATGAAAAAAATCAGGGAGCTCTGGTAGCATAGTGCCTAAGGCACTTGACTGCTAACTAGAAGGCTGGCAGTTCAAACTCATCAGCCATTCCTCAGAAAGAAGGTAGGACACTCTACTTCTATAGTGATACTGCCTCAGAAACCCAAGGAGGGGCTTTTATGAGTCGGGCTGACTCAATGACACATAACAACAACAACAACATGAAAAGATCAGACTAGATTATTTTAAAAATTCAAATAATTTAGAGAAGATCCAACATGTAGGACTGGGCAGATATACTATCCAAACCTTCTACAATGAAGACCTGAGAAATCAAGTGAAAGAGATATAAATGACAATGCTGGAACCTAGAGCTTCAAAGGAAAGGGTAAAGAAGTAGATTATATATCAATTAGAAGAAGAGACTGAACAAAACAGTGAACAAGGAGGCATATGGAGCAGTGAATTATCCACTGGTTCCATACAATATGACCATTTAGAACTATTGTAAGCAGTGTTCCAATTAAGACAGGAACTAGATTGCCAGATCCACTGTCCAGAATAACACCCACAACTATACAGGTGATCAAAGAGGTGTGATCTCCCTCCTTACCTTGCACAACCTTTCAATGACCAGTGGTAGTAGCCACTCCACTCCCTCGCCCCAACTCAGTGGCTGGTCAAACCTTCCCTCACTGCCAGTACTGTGCCACTTTAATTTATTTTCCTTTTCCTTTTTCTTTGTTCTTAATTCTTCTCTCACCTCCATTTTTTCCCTCCATTTTCCCCAAATGATATATACATACATACATAAATATAAATATAAATATAAATATAAATATAAATATAAATATAAATAAATATATAAAAAATGAAATGTGCAAAGACCTGGAGATAGAAAATAAAAAGAAAAGAACATGCTCAGCATTTCTCAAGCTGAAAGAACTGAACAAAAAATTCAAGCTTTGAGTTGTGATACTGAAAAATTCTAATGGCAAAATATTGAATGATGCAGGAAGCATCAAAAGAAATGGAAGAAATATTCAGAGTCATTGTACCAAAAAGAATTGGTCGATAATCAGCCATTTCAGGAGGGAGTGTATGATCAAAAATCAATTGTATCAAACGAAGAAATCCAACCTGCACTGAAGGAATTGGTGAAGAACAAAGCTTCAGGAATTGATGGAATACCCATTGAGATGTTTCAACAAATGGATGCAGTTCTGGAGACACTCTTTTGCTTATGTCAAGAAATTTGGAAGACAGCTACCCAGCCAAATGAGTGGAAGAGATTGATAGTTGTGCCCATTCCAAAGAAAGGTGATCCAACAGAATGTAGAAATTATTTAACCATATCATTAACATCTCATGTAAGTAAACTTTTGCTGAAGACAATTCAAAAATGGTTACAGCTGTACATTAACAAAGAGCTGCCAGAAATTCAAGCTAGATTCAGAGGAGGGTGTGTGTGGTAGTTTAGTTTGTGTGTCAACTTGGCTGGGCCTGGTTGGGTGGCTGAGCAGCTGGATGTAGTATTCCTCAAGATGAGACTGGTAATCAACTCCATGGTGGAATCTACTGTGAGCAGCTGAGTAGCTGCCTTAGGACTGTGGTCTGCTCCTAATATATAAGAAGAACCCTTGGGAAGCGGTATCTTGCTTATAGCATGCTTTAACCCTGCATGTAGCCATGTCATTGTTCAGCAGCCTGCCATGCTCTGCTGACCTTAGGACTTACAATTGGCTTGAGTTAATGGCCTGCCATGTGGTGGTGTGGTAACATTGGGACTGTGTCTTTTTACTTGTCAACCTTGGGCTTGTCAGCCTCAGCAGCCAGCAGCTGTATGAGTGAAGAAAAGCCTGTAGCTTCAGTGAACTGGGAACACGAGGCAGAGGTGAACCCCAATGTTGAGAGGCTTTCACCCAGCCCCTAGAGACTGGCACTTTGAACTTGGACTTAAAGCCTCCAAATTGTAAGAATAAACTCCTGTTTGTTTAAGCCATCGCATTTGAGGTATATTCTTGTCAGAGCAGCACTAGGTAACCAGAACAGTGTAGAATGAGGAATATGATTGCTGATGTCAAATGATTCTTGGCTAAAAGTGCAGAATACCAGAAAGATATTTACTTGTGTCTTACTGAGTACACAAAGGTATTCAACTGTGGATCATAACAAATTATGTACAACACTGAGAAGAATGAGAATTCCTGAACATTTTCCTGTGCTTATGAGGGACCTGTGCACAGACCAAGAGATAGTGATTCAGACAGGAGGAAGGGTTACTGAATGGTTTTAAATCAGGAAGGTTGTATGTCAGGGTTGTATCCTTTCATCATACTTATTTAATCTGTGTGCTGAGCAAATAACCCTAGAAGCTTGACCAAGAAGAACGTGGTGTCAGGATTGGCAGAAGACTCATTAACAACCTGTGACATGCAGATGACACAACTTTGCTTGTTGCAAGTGAAGATGACTTGAAGCATTTACAGATGCAGATCAAAGACTACAGCTTTAGCATGGAATATACCTCAACATAAAGAAGACAAAAATCCTCACTACTTATGGCAGTTAAGGTTATGTGCCAACTTGTCTGGGCCTGGTTTCAAGTGTCTGGACAGCTGGTTGTAGTTATTCCTCATGATGAGACTGGCAATCACCTCCATAGTGGAATCTGCCGTGAGCAGCTGAGTAGCTGCTTTAGGGATGTGGTCTGCTTCCAGTATATAAGGAGAAGCCTTGGGAATGGTCTGCAGCTTTTGTCATACTCGACTCCTGCATGTAGCCAAGTCATCAGCAGACTGCCATGTTGTCTGCCAGTAATGGGACTGTCAATGGACTTGAATCAGTAGCCTGCCATGTAGTTTGGTAATATTGGGACTGTGCCTTTTTACTTGTCAACCTTAGATTTTTCAGCCTCAGCAGCCAGCACCTGCCTGAGTGAAGAGATGCCTTCAACTTCAGTGGGCTGGGAGCAAGAGGGAGAGCTGAAGCCCAAGGTCACTGGGACTCTTATTTAAGAGAATAAAGCCCAGTTTGTGCAGCCATCCAATTTGTGGTATATATCTCTTAGAGCAGCATGAAAGGTAACCAAAATACTACCAGACCAATAAGTAACATCATAATAAATGGAGAAAAGATTGAATTTGTCAAGGATTTCATTTTACTTGGATTCACAATAAAAGCTCATGGAAGCAGCAGTCAAGAAATCAGATGATGTATTGCACTGGGCAGATTTGCTGGTAAAGACCTCTTTAAAATGTTAAAGAGCAAAGATGTCACTTTAAAGATTAAGGTGTACCTGACCCAAGCCTTGGTATTTTTAATAGCTTTATACGCATGTGAAAGCTGGACAATGAATAAAGAAGGTCAAAGAAGAATTGATGCCTTTGAATTGTGGTGTTGGTGAAGAATACTGAAAATATTATGGACTATCAGAAGAATGAACAAATCTATCTCAGAAGAAGTACAGCCAGAATGCTCCTTAGAAGAGAGAATGACCAGACTTTGTCTTACATACTTTGGTCACATTGTCTGAAGGGACCAGTCCCTAGAGAAGCATACCATGCTTGGTAAAGTAGACAGTTAGTGAAAAAGGGGAAGATTACCCAATGAGATGGACTGACACAGTGGCTACTACAATGGGCTCAAGCATAGCAAATATTGGGAGGATGATGCAGGATTAGGCGTTGTTTTGTACTGTTGTACATAAGGTTGCTATGAGTAGGAGCCAACTTGATGGTTCCTAACAACAACTACATCCCTAATGAACGTAGTTGCAAAAATTCTTAACTGAATTCTACCTATAGAATCCAACAACAGAGCACAAAAGGTAATATAACCATGTTTGATTTATGCCAAGTGTGAAAGATGGTTCATAATTAGAAAAGCAATCAATGTAATCCACCACATAAATAAAACAAAGAAAAGAACCACATGATTATATTAACTGATGCAGAAAATGCATTTGACATATCCAACACACATTCCTGATGAAAATGCTAAGAAAAATAAGAATAGAAAGGAAATTCCTCAACATAATTAAGGGTATAGACACAAAACCAATGCCCAACATTATTCTCAAAACAGAGAGACTGAAAACATTCCCCTTATGAATGGGAACCAGACAAGGCTCCCCTTTATCTCCACTCCTATTCAATATTGTATTGTAAATCCTAGCCAAAACAATATGGCCTGAAATGGAAATAAATGGCATTCAAATTGTCAAAGAAGAGGTAAAACTATCTCTGTTTGAAGAAGATGTGTTATGGTTTATGATCTTATTCCTAGAAAACCTGAGACTCAATTGGAAAACCCCTGGAACTAATAGAAGGATTTACCAAAGTGACAGTCCAATATCAACATAAACAAATCATTTGGCTTCCTCTACACTAACAAGGAAAACTCTGAAAAAGAAATCAGGAAAACAATACCATTTACAATAGCCACCAAAAAAATAAGGTACATAGAAAATCTAACAAGAAATACAGAAGACATATACAGAGACCTCTGATAAGATGGACAAATAGGCAAACAAGCGACACAAACACTCTTCGACAGAGAAAAGAAAAAAAAAAATTGACAGAGATAGAAGATAATCCTGGAACCCTAAACTTTGAAGGGAACTATACAGAAGTGGAGTAGGCACCAACTAGTGCCTAATGAAAACAGTGAGTACAGAGATGGTTGGAGCTGCAGACCATCGGAGCTAGGATTTACAATATAATATTGAATAGGAGTGGAGATAAAGGGCAGCCTTGTCTGGCTCCCATTCACAAGGGGAATGTTTTCAGTCTCTCTCTATTGAGAATAATGTTGGGTATTGGTTTTGTCAGCTACTCTGATGGTACCAACAGCCTGAATATTTCCAAGTGGTGTTGGGCCTTAGAATTGACCTAAAGATCAGCCCTAGTCACCAAGGGCTGCAGGGACAACTATACTGGTGACCAATGACTAGGAAGGGAAACAGCAAGGAGGGAGGCAACCTGAGCTGTTGACTTTCTGCTGTCAGGAGGGTGCAGCCATTTTGATGGTTTACACGTGACTGATTTTGAATATTTAAAGTGACTGAGAATGCAGCCATTTTGCATCTTTACAAGTGGCAATCATTTTTTAACGTGATAGCATTCTCATTTGGATTTCAGGGACATAGGAATAGGCTCTGTTTGCCAAGAATGTCAGGGACATACAAGAGGCTGACAATAGGAAAGGAGACAGGTGGTAAGTGTATAAGTGTCAACTAGTGAAAAGCGGAGCACACGACAGTATGCCATTTGCATAGATAACATACAAACAAAACAAAGAAAACAAAAATCATGGGCAAGTCACTCCAACATACAATCACCAATTAAATATAAATACAAAAATGCCCCAATGCCTCGGAGACAACAGAGCATCTCAGTCCATACAAAGAAGCAAGGTAAAGCAGGAGAAACAAGGGACCAGGTTACAGACCTAAAACATATCCCTGAGGAAGATGCAACATTGGAACTCACTGATAAGGAATTCAAAAGAATTATACTTAGGTATCTTCAAAAATTTAGAGGCAGATCAAGGAAAACACAGAGAAAACCTTAGAACAATTTTGAAAGACAATACAAGAACAATATGATAAAATAAATGAAAAATTAGAAATGATACAAAATCTACACACAGAAATCCAGAAGATTAATACTAAATTTTCAGAAATAGATAAGACATTGAAT
>NW_006921610.1:7988234-8006142 GCF_000298275.1 Orycteropus afer afer | reverse complement strand
GCAATCCTACTTCCATAGTGATACTGCCTCGGAAACCCAAGGAGGGGTCGCTATGAGTTGGGCCGACTCGACGGCACATAACAACAACAACAACAACAACAACAATATAGCCACAGTAGTCAAAACAGCCTAGTACTGGTACAACGACAGCTATCTAGACCAATGGAATAGAATTTAGAACCCAGTAAATCCATCCACCTATGGACAGCTTATCTTCGACAAAGGGCCAAAGCTTATTAAATGGGGAAGAAATAGTCTCTTTAACAAATCAGCTTACAGAATTGGATATCTATTTGCAGAAAAATAAAACAGAAGTCATATCATACTATATACAAAAATGAGCTCAAGATGGATCAAAGTTCTAAATGTAAAACTTAAAACTATAAAGATCATAAAAAAAAAACAGGGACAAATTTAGGGGCCCTAATACATAGCATAGATACACTGTCGAACATAACTAAAAACACACAAACAGCAGAAGACAAACTAGTCAATTGGAACATCCTAAAAATAAAACATTTGTGCACATCAAAAGACTTTTTTTTTAAAACCAAATGAGGAAGCAGAGAACCAACAGACTAGGAAAAAAAAAAAAAACTGGCAAAGACTAATCTCTAAAATTTATAGAAAACTTCAAAATGTTAATAAAAAACAAACAATCCAGTTAATAAATGGGTAGAAGACATGAAGATACTTCACCAGAGAAAGTACTCAGGTGGCCAACAAACACAGAAAGAAATGCTTACCATCATCACCCATTCCAAAAACCACTACTGTTTAGTCAATTCTGAGTCATAGCAACTGTGTAGGACAGAATAGAACTGCCCCTTGAATTTCCAAAGATGTAGATATTTATGGAAGCAGACTGCCACATCCTTTTCCTGCAATGTGGCTAGTGGGTTTGAACTGCTGACCTTTCACTTAGCAGCTGATCAATACACCACTACCACCACTACACCACGAGGGATCCTTTGTTGTTGTTGTTGTTAAGTGCCGTCAAGTCGTCTCCGACTCATAGTAACCCCTCCTTGGGTTTCTGAGGCAGTATCACTATGCAAGTAGATTGTCCAATCTTCCTTCCAAGGAGTGGCTGGTGGGTTTGAACCGCCAACCTTCTGGTTAGCAGTCAAGTGTCTTAGGCACTATGCCACCAGAGCTCCCACATGGGCTCTTTAGAGAGATATAAATCAAAGTAACAATGAGACATCCTCTCACTCAGCATTAACAATTGTTCAAAAATAAATAATAAAAAACATTAAACGCTGGCCATGATGTAGAGAACTAGAACCCTCATGGGCTACTGGTGGCACTATGAAATGGTACAACTATTGTGGAATACTATATGGTGTATAGTAAAAAAAAGGAAACAAATACCATAGCAATCCACTCTCAGGGCTATATCCTAGAGAAGTAAGAGCTATGATAAGAACAAATATATGCACACCTCTCTTCATAGTAGCATTAGTCCCAATAGCAAAAAAGATGGAAACAACCTAAGTGCCCATCAATGGATGCATGGATAAACAAGCCATGATACTTGTACACAACTGAATAGTAGGCATTGTTAAAGAAAAGCGGTGAAAGATTCACTGCTTCAAAACACCTCATTACATGGATGAACCTAGAGGACATTATGCTGACTTGAAATTAGTCAATCACAAAAGGAGAAATATTGCATGAGGTCACTACTATAAAAAGTCAAGGAAAAGTTTATTCCCAGAAAGAAACATTCTTTGAACATTACCAGGTTTGGAGGGGAAGGGAGTATACATCACTAACTAGAGGGTGAAAAAAGGAAAAACCAAACTCACTGCCATCGAGTTGATGCTGACTCATAGCGACCCCCATTGGGTTACTGAGGCAGAAAATCTTTACAGAAGTTGATTGCCCCATCTTCCTTCCTCAGAGCTGCTAGTGGGTTTGAACTGCCAACCTTTGGGTTAGCAGTCAATCCCTTAGGCACTGCACCACCAGAGCTCCTTACCACTAGAGGGTAGACATTTATTAGCTTGGGTAAAGGGAAAGGCAGTAAGGGGGAGGTAGCACAAAATGATCAAGGCAAAGGAAGACACTGGGGGAGAACAAAAGCTAAAGACAACAAATGTAAATACTTCTACATACACAATCCTACAATAATAGTAATAACAATAATCTATGATTTGATGCATAGATAGACACACAAGCTGAACAAGTGTAGGAAGAAGAATGGGATTACTCCCAAGAACATAGATAGGTTTGACAAAAGATATTTCTACATATGTGTTTATATGTGCTGCAAATATATCCATATATATAGTTGAGCATGCAGGGGCCTGAGTTATGAAAACTTCTTAGCCATAACCAAATACCTTAAGGGAATAAGTCACTAGGCCTGAGACCTCACAACCACAGTTTTGGGAAACATCAAGGCAGTTGGCATAACATAGTCCACAAAGACATCGCTCTGCATCCTACTTAATGAGTAGTGACTGGGATCTTAAAAGCTTGTTAGCAGCCTTCTAAGGTATAACTACTGACCTCTCCTCCTCTGGAGAGAAGAAGGATGAGAAAATCAAACACACAAGGAAATAATTAGTCCAAAGGACAAATGATCCATATGAACTCCAGCCTCCATGTCCCTAAGACCAAAAGAACTAGATGGTGGCCAGCTATCACTGCTGACCACTCTGAGAGGGATCACATAGGAGATCCTGGATAGAGTGGTAGAAAAATGTGGAACAAAACTCAAAATCATTAAAAGACTAGGCTTACTGGTCTGATAGAGACTGGTGGAACCCCTGAGACTATGGTCCTTAGAAACCATTCAAGCCTAGAACTGAACTCACCCTTGTGTCTCAACTTTCAGCCAAACAGTGGACAGGCCTATAAGGTGAACAGTAACACCAGTGATGTCTGCACTCCTTAGAACAATAAACCGTATGAGGTTAAAAGGGCAGCATTTGCTTAGGGATGAAGCTCAGAAGAGTTTAAGGGGTAGGAAAGAAGGATGAATGCAAACAGTAAAAACATAAGGAGGAAGTGAGAAGACTGCTATTACATTGTGGGGATTACAATCAATGGCACAGAACAAAATGTGCATAAACTGTTGAATGGTAAAGTAATTTGCTCTGTAAACTTTCACACAAATCAATACAATTTTTGAAAAAATTAATAGAATTTCAGAGTCAATATTTTGGAAGGATAATAAAAAATGGTATATAAAAATGGCTATTTAAGGTAGGCAAAAGGGTCATATATCCCAAATAGATAAAAATCTTTTAAAAATCATAAATCGCTGCATAGCTGTTAATTATTGTTGGTGTTATAAATATTAGAATTTGACAATAAATGTAGGCAGGTGACTTAAGGACAGTAAGGCATTGATTATATGCATGAACTTTTAAAATTGAAAGTGATCGGAGAGGTAATTTTTAAACACAATAAATTTAATGAGAATGAAAATAGAGCTTCCCATTTTATAGAAAAATGCAGAAAATTGGAATTACTTTAGAAAAAATATTAAAATAACACTGATTTATTTTTAGCTACAGCATTAAATTTTCTCTCATCTCGTGCTCTGTATTTCAGTTTATTAAGGTTTTATGGATTAACTTTTTTTTTTTAAGATGGAAAGCATTGAATCTGCATCACTGTTTAGAGAAAAATAAAATTTTCAATATTTAGACTGCCCCACAATCTGTGTGTATATGCATGTGTGTGTATACACATGTGAAGTTAAAGTCACCATTATATGTGCATATTATAAATATATTAATATAATGTATAATGCTTGCTGCATATAATGCAATAAGTTACAGGAAATGAGAAATGGAGACAGAAATATGAGAAAGAGAAAGATAAATATAGGGAGGGGGCTCAGAGAAATTCTCTCATTTTCAACTTCCTGGATAAATGCTCTATAATTTCCTGGCCCCAGGGAATGTGCTTTTATCTCCTCAGCTCTATGTTTTCTGTAGTTTGACTCATCATTTGTTCAGTAGATTATAAAGCATTGTTTCTTTTGGTCTACAGCGTTGAGGCTGTTGTCTCCCCCTAACCCCAGGAATTCTACCCATAAATCACTGCATACAGTCACATTCTGAGACTGAATTTAACTTCGTGTCTATATTCGCCTGACCTTTCAATCAGAGGATGGAAAATTTTCCGTAACATTTTCTCCTGCTCTACAAAGAACTAAGCTGAGATAAAATTTTGACTTCACAGGCCATAAGTAAAAGAAGGGTCCTTTCATCACTGTAACTAATTTGTTGTTGTTGGTTGCCATCAAGTTGGCTCTGACTCATGGTGACCTTATATATGACAGAACGAAACATTGCCTGGTCCTGCACCATCCTCACAATTTTTGGTGTATTTAAAACCATTTCATACACTGTTTATAAACACATGTGTGTTTGGGGATGCAGGGCAGTGGTTTGGGTATGTGCTGAGGGTTGTCGTAAAGTGATTTTAGTGGGAACTCTTTGTAGTCCCTAAACCTAATTTAATGGTTCTTGCTTTACCCCCCCTCTAGGAATCCCTCTCCTAAGCCCACTTTCTATAGTTTTACTTCCTGTTGCACTTCAAATTCCAGTGAACACAGCAGACCATGATTCCTCTTGTATATGTTGGCTAACCTTTAAAACCCAACATTCTGCTCCTAGAGAACCTGCATAATGCACCTTTCTCTTTTCCTTTATCTCACACAATGGGCTTCTTAAGCTGAAAGCTATATTGTGTCAGCTTTGAAGTTAAAGTGTGCACATGCGGTTTGGAGGACAGTCACTGTCTAAGTTAGAAGACAGGATGGCATATGACCGGGCAGTGTTTCGTTCTGTTGTACACAGGGTTGCTATGAGTCGGAACTGACTCAATGGTACCTAACAACAAGAAGTTAGAAGAGAGATGGGCTGAAAGGGTCTGAGACAGGACAGCAAAGGGCTCTGTTGGAAAGTATCTGAGGTTACATTCATGAGTCCTGGAGCAGTGACACAATTTTATTTCTTTCTCCCACTGTCTTCCTTAGACTACCCTGCCCATGGGTGAAAACTTAGATGGTACCTTGGCTTCTCTGGTCACTCAAGGGGAGTAAAATGTCTCATGGCCAAGATATAAAACACAGACTCAAATAAGTAAGTACAATGGTCTTTTGTTGTTGTTGTTAGTTGCCATTAAGTTGATTTCCAGTCTCATGTAATTATCAAAATTCCCAATTTTGTTTTAAATTGAAGTGTCTCCTCTTTCTCCAGCCTGAAACTGTGGCAGGAGCAAAGTCAATGGTTGGGGAAGGATGGTCTGTTCGTCCACTTGTCTAAGCTAGTGGTTCTAATCTTCTCCTTCCATACATCTGTGGATGTTGGAATGTGGAGGAGTGTGAAGATGGGGAGCTGCTTTTGCTAAGGCATACTTCTGTGAGGTGATGTTACGGGCTTGGCAAGCATTTAGACTCTGGTTCATACATGACCCTTTTGAGGGCTCGTTAGAAACCCCACCTCTCCCCACAGACACTGAAAATCTCTCACCTACAACTCTGTAGATAAGGGTAAATGTGTCTGTCAGCAGGCTGGACTCTTTCCATTTCCTTAACTCTTGCTCATTTCTCAGGTATTTGGCAATGGCTCCAAAATTTTTCTGTTATATTCATCCCCTACATTCTTTCATGCCTCTCTTCCTTTTGAGTATATATTGTTGTTGTTGTTATATGCTGTCGAGTCGGACCTGACTCATAGTGACCCCTCCTTGGCTTTCCGAGGCAGTAGCACTATGGAAGTAGATTGTCCCATCTTCCTTCCGAGGAGTGGCTTGTGGGTTTGAACCACCAGCCTTCCGGTTAGCAGTCAAGTGCCTTAGGCACTACACTACCAGAGCTCCCTTGAGTATATATTATATAAGTGGAATTAGGAAAAAAAAAAAAAAAATACTTAACATAAACTATAGGAAAATAATTGTGCTCTTGTCCAGACCAGAAACTTTCTCAAGGCACTGATTTTTCTTGAGTTGTCATGGGAACAAATGGTGTCACTGCCTTGAAGGCTGTGAATCAAGTACACAGAGAGTAAACACTGCATCAAAAATGACCATTCCATTGCAGTGATTTTGATTCTATTGCAAGTTAATATGGATTGATGCAAAGATAGCTGAATGAGTTGAGCTACTGAAGGCAGTTAAAAACTTTAAACTTAATAATAATGATAAAAAAGACAGAGTACACTTATATGGTCCTAGTTATCCTTAGTAAATGATGTATGAGCTAAGTGTTGTTAATTCCATTTGATAGACAATAAAAGTTCAGAGAGGCTAATGACTTGAGCAATGCCACAGAACAATATTGAGTGAAAGAGCAGAATGCTCATCTGATCTTACAGACTCCAAATTCCATGTTATTTATATTACACCTGCAGTGTTTTGGAATGTGCCAAAATAATAGAACCATTTAAAAAAGTGAAGCTGATCAGTAATTTTGAATATTCAGAGCGGTCAAGACGAGGGAAAACAAAACAAAACAAAAGCCAAACTCACTGCCATCAAGTTGGTTCTAACTCATAGCAACCCCTCCTTGGGTTTCTGAGGTAGTATCTCTATGGAAGTAGATTGGCTAGTCTTCATTCTGAGGAGTGGCTGGTGGGTTTGAACCACCAGCCTTCTGGTTAAAAGTCAAATGTCTTAGGCACTACACCACCAAAGATGGGGGAGAAGTAAGAAAATGCCTTTGTGTGAAAGGCTTATGTAATTGTCCTTATTTTAAGGCCACAGATTTTCTCCACTTGGCTAAACAGTCAGGTTTTAGCTTCACACTGTTTCTGGCTCTCCTAGGTAAAGTGGGACCATTTTTGAGTTAAAGGTATATGTAAACTGAAATCTATGCTGAAACCTTCAAAGAAGCTCTCAATGACTCTCTGTTGGGTAAAGTAAAGAACAGGACATTTAATATGGTGCTGGTCATTGGGAATCTGCAAGAGAGAAATTTTGATAGTATGTTAGGTAGAAAAAAGTAGATGCAGAAAATAAGAACTTCCTTTTGGAGAATTTTCAAAATAAAATGAAAGGGAAAGAAAAGTGTTCAAAAAGATTGGGTTCAAAGAAAGATTTTTGTTTTTCAAAAAGGGTGTGGTAGCATCCTCTGACCTTCTCTGACTTCACAAGGGAGAGAAAATCACCATCAGCAGCCAAGGCTAATTCCTATGAGGCTGAGGTCAGACATGCTGCCATCCTCTAACTGTTTTTTGTCAATTGTGATACCACCTGTATCTCCCATGGAACTTTCTACTTCTCTTCAGGGTTTGATAATTTATTGCAATGGCTATACAGAACTCCAGACAACAGTCAAGATCATGGGGTTTATTAGTGAAGCAACAGGTTACAATTAAGGTTCCAGAACACTCAGGAGGCAGTTCTTCAATTAGTACAACCTCCCCTCAGCCATTCCTGTAGACACACCTGTCTTTGGCCTTTGGTCTTTCAATCTGGCTTCTGCCCTGCTGTAGGGCAGGAAATTATTTTAGCTCTGCCAATAGTTGTACCTACTCTGCCAGCAAGCCTCCTGCCCAATGGCACTCAGCTTTCTCATTCCATGTGCAAGAAGCCTGCCACTCTGTCTCTTGGTTCTGCTGCTTCTGTTGCTGCTGTTTCTCTGCTGTCTCTGCCATCTCAGGGCAGGGATCTCAGGTGCAATGACATGTTCCACTCCTGATGTTTCTCTCTTGGTGGTAGTGAGATCCTCCATTTCCATCTCTGGGGTTGCTCATTTTAAGCCCATGGCAAAATTCAACAAACCCCATTTTCAGGTTCTACACACTTTATTTGCACAATCCCACCCCCACATGGGTGTCATGGACCTTGTTTGCATTATTACAAAGCTATTCTGTGGTGGGCCCCAAGCACCTCACATTTACATACTTCCACCCAGTCATTTTGGCAGGAGTCACAAAGACAATGGCCGGAAGAGTCATATTAAGCAATTCACTGCTGCACAGTTTGCTTTTTAGTTTTCTAGAACTTTTCACTTTGCTTTTTAAATTTGCCAAAGGAAAGGGAGAGAGATGGAGGTGGCAGAGAGAAAAGGTCATGAAATAAATTTGTCATAACCTAGAGGATATCACATGCAGCCAACAGGATTGGCTATGAAAATAAAAAGACAAGGCTTTTTGTTAGTTTGTTTTTCCTTTCAGTCAGGGGCAAAAAAGGAGAGGAGAAATGGGGTGGGATATGAAAGTTGAAATTTTAAAAAGCTTTTATATAACGAAGATGACAGTAAGATTTATCATACAACCCAGACTAGTTTGAGAATAAAGTGGGGGCACTGTCTAGAAGGGATTTTGGGGATCCCAGCCATAAATTAAAGGGACTGTCGTGGCACAGTGCCTAAGGCATTTAACTGCCAACCAAAAGGTTGACGATTCATACCTACCAGTCACTCTGCAGAAGAAAGATGGGGCTATCTACTTCCGCCAAGATTTACTTTCTTGGAAACCCAATGAATGGTTGCCATGGGTAGGAATAGACTCAATGGCAGTGGGTTTGATTTTTTTGGGTAGGCCTAAATTAAGGCTAATGGTGATAGATGGTCATCCTACAATGGCTTCACTCTTATTAAAATTAAGTTACAGCCATCTTCCCTTCTATTTTTTTCCTCTTATTCTATGAAGTATACCTCAAGCTTATATGGTGATCATTCTTTGCACTTATTTAAAAATAATTATCAAAACATTTTTATATATCAAACAATTTATACTGCACTCTGATAGTGCAGCAGCTGACATTTTTTTTTTTTTTGATAACACATTCTATCAGACTTTTTGACCATGTAGCCTCAATAAAATTAATTTATTGATAATTATATGTCATTGAATGAATACACCATATCCATTTCACTTTAAAAGATAAAATTGTAAAGGTGAAATATGGATGAAATAGTAATATTTAACATTTTTATTTATTAATGTTTATCTGGTTGCAGAGTAGAATTGTGCCCTGTAGGCTGTTCAAGGCTGGGACCTTTTAAAATCAGATCTTCAGGCCTTTCCTCTGAGGTACCTCTGGGTGAGTTCACATCCTTGAACTTTTGATTAGTGGTCGAGCACTTAACCATTTGTGCCATCCAGGTATTCCAAAATTTTTACATTTACTAATGTCAAAATCATTTTCTCCCATAGGAAGTAATATTAGTAATAAACTTAAGAAAAATATTTCATTGTTTTTGAAAACATTTAAAATTCAAGGGTTCTCTTCTATGTAAATACACTTGATTGTAGTCATAGCTGAAGCCATAATACTCCAAAAGCTTGAATGTTCAAATATGTACCATATATGAAGGTAATGTTTACAATAATAATGGATATTAATCTGTATCTTAAATGGTTTTGATAATTCTTCTTTGCCTGACTTTGATTCAGTTTGTGCTGTCATTGTCATGGGACTGACAAAGAGCTTCTGTCTGTGTGACACACTCTTACACATATTAGCATTTTCTTCAATCTCCCATTTCTCTGATGAAATGCTGAAGCCATTAGTCTATTTTTTGAGGTTATATTATTAAAGATATAATATAAGCCTTATTTGGACCACATATGCTACCAGTTTCTGTTGAGAAACTGAACAGCTAATAGATGAATGAGGGGGCCACATTGATCCCTCTGTGAACTCTTCTTTCTACAGGATACTTTGTGAACTGTGTGTGGTATGTCACTGCCTAATTTGGGTGGAAATGTTCTCAAAGACAATCATAGGAGTCCTGGTAGTGCAATGATTAAGTGCTCAGCTGTTAACCAAAATTTGCAGGTTCAAACACACCCAATGTCTCTGTGAGAAAAAAAAAAACTTCACAATCAGCTCCCATAAAGATTACAGCCTAGAAAACCCTATGGGACAATTCTACTTTGTCACATAGAGTCACAATCAGTCAAAATCTCCTTGACACCACCTAACAACAACAACAACAACAAAAACAAACCCACTGCCATCTAGTCGATTCTGTCTCATAACGACCCCCATTGGGTTTCTAAGGCTGTAAACCTTTACAGAAGTGGATTACTTCATCTTCCTCCTGTGGCTGGTGGATTTGAACTGTCGGCTTTCTGGTTAGCAGTCAAATGTCTTACCCACTACACCACCAGAGTTCCTTAACAACAACAATGTTGTTGTTGTTTTTAGGTGTCGTTGAGTCGTTTCTGACTCATAGCGACCATATGGACAACAGAATGAAACACCACCCGATCCCGTGCCAGCTCCATGATTCTTGCTATACTTGAGCCCATCATTCCAGCTACCATGTCAATCCATGTCATTGAGGGCCTTCCCTTCTTTCATCGACCCTCCACCTTACCAAGCATGACATCCTTCTCTAGGGAATGGTCCTTTCTGACAAAATGACCAAAGTAGGTGAGACGAAGTCTGGCCATTCTTGCTTCCAGGGAGCATTCTGGCTGCACTTCCTCCAGCACAGATCTGTTAGTTCTTTTAGCAGTCCTTGGTACTTTCAACATTCTCCGCCAGCACCACAACTCAAAAGCATCAACTTTTCCTTGATCTTCTTTATTCATTGTCCAGCTCTTACATGCATATGAGGTGATTGAAAATACCATGGCTTGTGTCAGGTGCATTTTAATCCTCAAGGAGACATCTTTACTTCTCAGCACTTGAAAAAGGTCCTTTGCAGCCGACTTGCCCAGTGCTATAAGTCATCTAATGTCCTGACTGCTGCTTCCATTGCTGTCAATTGTAGAACCAAGCAATGTGAAGTCTTTAATAACCTCAAACTTTTCTCCATTTATCGTGATGCTGCTTATAGGTCTAGTTGTGAGGATTTCTATTTTCTTTATATTGAGATGTAATCCATACTACAGACTGTATTCTTCAATCTTCATCAGTAAGTGCCTCAAGTCATCCTCACTTTCAGCATGCAAAGTTGTTTCGTCATTGTATCACAGGTTGTTAATGATTCTTCCTCCAATCTAGATGCCATGTTCTTCTTCACATAGTCCAGCTTCTTGGGTTGTTTGCTCAGCATATAGATTGAATAAGTATGGGGAAAAGATACACTGACACACTCCCTTTTTGATTTTAAACCATGCAGTGTTCACTTATTCTATTTGAACAACAGCCTCCTGGTCAATATACAGGTTCCTCATGAGCACAGTCAAATGTTCTTCTCAATGTCATCTACAATTTGTTATGCTCTATACAATCAAATGCCTTTACATAGTCAATAAAACACCAAGTAAACATCTTTCTAGTATTCTTTGCCTTGAGCCAAGATCCATCTGACAATAGCTATGATATCCTTTGTTCCACATCCTCTTCTGAATCCAGCTTGCATCTCTGGAAGTTCTCTGTCAATATACTGCTGCAACTGTTTTTGAATTATCGTCAGTATGGTCTTACTTGCATGTGATATTAGTGATATTGTTCAATAATTTCCAGAATCTGTGGGATCACCTTCCATTAGAATGGGTACAAATATGGATCTCTTCCAGTCAGTTGGCCAGGTAGCTGTCTTCCAAATCTCTTGGAATAACCAAGTGAGTGCCTCCAGTGGGGCATCTGTTTGTTGAAACACCTCAATGAGTATTCCATCCATTCCTGGAGCCTTGTTCTTCACCAATTCCTTCATTGCAGCTTCAACTTCCTCCTTCAGTACTATTGGTTCTTAATCATATGCCACTCCTGAAATGGATGAAGATCTACCATTTCTTTTTGGTTACAGTGACTCTGTATTCTTTTCATCTTCTTTTGATGTTTTCTGCATCATTCAATATTTTGCCCACAGAATCTTTCAGTATTGCAACTAGAGGCTTACATTTTTTCCTTAGTTCTTTCAGCTTGAGAAATGCTGAGCGTGTTCTTCTCTTTTGGTTTTCTAACTCGAAGTCTTAATACATTTCATTATAGTAATTGGCTTTGTCTGTTCTAGCTGCTCTTTGAAATCTTCTGTTCAGCTCTTTTATCTTGTCATTTCTTCCATTTGTTTTAACTACTCTCTGCTCAAGGGCAGGTTTCAGAGTCTCTTCTGTCATCCATTTTGGTCTTCTCTTCTTTTCTTGTCTTTTTAATGACCTCTTGCTTTCTTCATGGATGATGTTCTTGATGTCATCCCACAATTCTTCTGGTTTTAGGTCATTGGTGTTCAATGCATCAAATCTATTCTTCAGACAGTCTCCAAATCCAGGAGGGACATATTCAAGATCATATTTTGTCTCTCGTGGACTTGTTTTAACTGTTCTTAACTTCAAGTTGAATTTGCATATAATCAGCTCCTGGCTGGGTTTTGGCTGAAGATATTGAGCTTTTCCATCACCTCTTGCAATAGATGTAATCAATCTGATTCCTGTGTGTTCCATCTGGTGAAGTCCACATGTACACCCACCAATTGTGTTGTTGAAAAAGGTATTTGCAATGAATAAGTTGTTGGTCTTGCAAAATTCTACTATGTGATTTTATTTCTGTCACCAAGGCCAAATTTTCCAACTACCAGTGATTCTTCTTTGTTTCCAACATTAGCATTTCAGTCACCAGTGATAATTAATACATCCTGATTGCATATTTGGTCAATTTCAGACTGCAGATGTTGGTAAAAATCTTCAGTTTCATCATCTTTGTCTTTGGTGATCAATGCATAAATTTGAATAATAGTCATATTTAACTGATCTTCCTTGTAGGTGTATGGATATTATCCTATCACTGACAGCATTGTACTTCAAGACAGATCTTTAAACATCCTTTGTGATGATGAATGCCATGCCATTCCTCTTCAAATTGTCATTCCCAGCATAGTAGATCATATGGTTATCTGATTCAAAATGGCCAAAACCAGTCCATTTCAGTTTACTAATGCCTAGGATATCAATCTTTATGTGTTCCATTTCATTTTTGACAACCTCCAATTTTCCTACATTCATACTCTTTGTACATTACATGTTCTGATTATTAATGGATGTTTGCACCTGTTTTTCCTCTATTTGGGTGATGCCATGTCAGCAAAAGGAGGTCTTGAAAGATTTACCTTATCCATATCAGTAAGGTTGGTTTTACTCTGATGATGCAACTCTTTCCCTGTCCTATTTTGAGAGCCTTCCAACCTAAGTGGCTCATCCTTCTGTTCCATATTGAACAGTGTGTCTGGGCTATTCATAAAGTTGTGCAATAATGTATCAGACAGTGTTTCTCTGCTATTCATAATGCTTTTCCTGGCCAATTCTTTGAGAAGTGGATGCTCTTCCTTTTTCCTAGTTTGTCTCAGTCTGCAAGCTGTGCTGAAACCTGTGCATCATGTGTACCCTGCTGGGTTTGAAACACCAGTGGCACAGCCTCAAGACTCACAGCAACACGTAACCACAGTAGGACAAACCAACACACAAGTTTGTCTCCCTTACCTGCTGGAAACCTCTCCAATCTCCTCTTACCTGGATCCCTGTCACTGACTCCTCACTCTGTCCTGGCCCCCTGGCCTTTTTTTTTTTCCTTTCCCCCACTTTCCCTCCTTACTGCTTGTGGGGCATGGCCTGGGTTCCCTCCCCTTACCTGGATCCCTGCCACTGCCTCCAATAGGCAAGCATAAATAAAAACAACAATAAACAAGCATAAATAAAAAAATATAAGTAGGAACTGAATGTCCTCTTCATGCACTTCAGAGGATAGTCTTGCTCATACCTTAGTTACAGGGATGGATTTTCATGTCATGTAGAACTTGATTCAAATCTTAGTTCTCACATTTAAATCTATGTGATCTTGGTCAAGTTATTTCACCTTTTTAAAAATCAACTATTTACTGTAGAATTATTATAATATTTGACTCAGTTTTCATTGGATAATTAGCCAAACAATGGTCATGAGAGAAATCCAACAAAGAGCAGATATTCATTGGCCTATAGACTTTCTCTCTCTCTCTCTCTCTTTTTTTTTTTAATTGTGATTTGGGCAAAAATTTACAGAGCAAATTAATTTTCCATACAGCAGTTCACATACACTTTGTCTCATGACATTGACTACAATTTACCACAATGCAAAAGCTCCCCTTGGAATTCCTCCTGACAGTCACCTCTTCCCTGTGTCCATCTTAATGCACTCCTGCCCCCTGAGCTGTCTCCCTGTGCATAAACAGCACTTCTTTCTCCCATGATTGTTCTCTCCAAGGAGTGTATTTACCTCAGGTAAATGTTCACCTCATATGCCTGTCTTTTGTTTGGCTGGAAGCCACAGGTATGGGTTCAATTCCAGACCTGAAGGGCAGCTAGGGGCCATAGTCTTAGTGGTTCCACCAGGCTCTATCATACCAGCACACCTGGTCCTTCCCCCTCTTATTTTTTCCCAAATGATTTTGAGTTTTGTTCCACATTGTTCTCCCTTTCTATCCAGGATCTCCTACATAGATCCCACTCCGAGTGGTTGACAGTGGAGCTGGGCACCATCTAGCTCTGTACCAGTTGCTAGGACTAAATGTTTCCATGAATCTTTGGTTTTCTTCATTCTTATTTGCTCTGGATGAGGAGAGACCCATCGTTGCATCTAGATGGCTGCTTGCAAGCTATTAAGATCCCAGTTGCTACTCACCAAAGTAGGAGGTGGAACAATGTTTTATGTGGTATGTTATGGCAATTGAGCTTGATGGCCCCTGTGACTATGGTCCTGGGCCCACAGGTTTAATTACTCAGTCCCTCTGGGTAGCTAGCTGTGTCCAAGAAGTAACTACAACCTTGTCCCTTTTCAGCTCTACTATATACCTGGGAATTCAGATCATACAAATACACTTATAGGACCATTGTCTGCTAACCCTATACATGGTCTTGGGTACACTCCATGCTTCATAGAAATACATAATAGTTCAGTCTGTCCACCCATCTATCCACCCATATACCCATGTTTGCCTTCACTGACAATGTAGTCCTGTATGTAAAAAGGGGTTCATCTTTGTTGTTTGTACCTCCCAAGTACCTCTCTATGTCTTCCACTTCCTCAATGCCACCATGTTGATCACTCACATTTGGTACATTGCCCTTCTCTTCATCCAAATCAGTACTTCTCTCTACCTGTCTAACAAAGTGCCCTTCCCTCCCCGTCTCACCCTTGGTAACCAAAAAAGAAAATTTCCTTCCATAGGAAGACCTTTCCTTGACTTTTAAATAACAGACTAATACAATATTTGTCCTTCTGTGATTGACTTACTTCACCCCGCATAATGTCCTCCAAGTTCATCTGTGTTAGGAGGTGTTTTGCAGATTGTAGGTTGTTCTTTGGGGTTGCATAGTATTCCATTGTGTGTATGAAATCATAGTTTGGATATCCATTCCTCAGTTGATAGACAACTAGGTTGTTTCCTATGTTGGCTATTGTAAATAGTTCTGCGATGAACATGGGTGTGCATATGTCTGTTCTTGTCATGGCTCTCACTTCTTTAGGATATATACCCAGTAATGGAATGGCTGGGTCAAGTGGTATTTCTAGTTGCAACTTTTTAAGGAATTGCCATACTGCATTCCACAGTGGTTGTACCATTTGACAGTCCCACCAGCAGTGTATGAGAGTCCCAATCTCTCCACATCCTCACCAGCATTTGTTATTTTTTGTCTTGTTGAACTTTGCTATTAGTGCTGGAGCAAGATGGTATCTCATTGTGTTTTGACTTGCATCTCTCTAATGGCTAATGATCATGAGCATTTATTCATATGTTTGTTGGCCACCTGCATATCTTCCTTGGTGAACTGTCTATTCACTTTTGCCCATTTTTTATTTGGACTATTTGTCTTTTTGTTATTGAGGTGTTGGAGTTTTCTATAAATTCTAGAGATAAGTTCCTTGTCAGAGTCATTGCCAAATATTTTTTCCCAATCTGTAGGTTCTCTTTTGGAGAAGTCTTTGGAAGTACATAAAAATTTAATTTTTAGAAGGTCTCATTCATCTGGTTTCTTTTCTGATGTTTGTGCATGTGGGATTATGCTTGATAGTCCATTTATGCCATATATTAGGGCACTTAAATTTGCCCCTAGTTTTTTCTTGAGGAACTCTATAGTTTTATGTTTCATATTTAAGTCTTTCATCCATCTAGAGTTAGTTTTTGTGTATGGTGTGAGGTACAGATCTTGTTTCATTTTTCTGCAAGTGGATATCCAGTTTTACCAGGACCATTTATTAAACAAACATTTTCTTTCCCATTTGATGGATTTGGGCCCTTTGTCAAAGATCAGCTGACCATAGGTTGATGGATCTATTTCTGGGTTCTCAATTCTATTCCATTGGTCTGCATGTCTGTCATTATAGTAATACCAGGAAGTTTTGACTAGTGTGGCTGTATAGTAGGTTTTGAGATCCAGCAATGTGAGACTTCCTACTTTATTCTTCTTCCATAGTGCTTTGCTTATCTGAGGTCTCTTTCCATTCCGTATAAACTTGGCAATTGATTTTTCCATATCCTTAAAAAATATTGATGGTATCTGGATTGGAATTGCATTGAATGTATAGATTGCTTTGGATAGTATTGACATTTTCACAATGTTCAATCTTCCTATAAATGAGCATGGGATGTTATTCTATTTATGTAGATCTCTTATGGTTTCTTGAAGTAGTCTTTTATAGTTTTCTTTGTATAGGTCTTTTGTGTCCCTGGTAAGATTTATTCCCAAGTAGATTATTTTTTTGATAGCTATTGTAACTGGTATTGATTTCCTTATTTCTTTTTCAGCAATCTCTTTGCTAGTGTAGAGGAATTCAAATGATTTTTGGATGTTGATCTTGTATCCTGCCACGATGCTAAATCTCTCAATTAGTTCCAGTAGATTTTTGACTGAGTCTCTTGGGTTTTCTAGGTATAGGATCATATCATCAGCAAATAGGGATAGTTTGACTTCTTCCTTACCAATTTGGATGCTTTTGTTTTCCTTTTCATACCTTATTGCTCCGGCTAGAACTTCCAATACAGTCTTGAATAGACGTGGTGATAGAGGCCATTCTCGTCTGGTTCCTGTTCGCAAGAGAAATGGTTTCAGTCTCTCTCCATTAAGAATAATGTTGGATGTTGGTTTTGTATAGATGCTCTTTATTATGTTGAGGAATGTCCCTTCTATTCTTATTTTGCTGAGAGTTTTGAGCAGGAATGGGTTTTGGGTTTTATCAAATGCCTTTTCTCCATCAATTGATATGATCATATGGTTCTTCTCCTTTGTTTTGTTTATGTAGTGGATGAAGTTGATTGTTTTTCTAATTTTGAACCATCCCTGCATACCTGATATGAACTCCACTTGGTCATAATGAATGATTTTCTTGATATGTTGTTAGAGACTATTGGCTAGGATTTTGTTGAAGATTTTTTGCATTTGTATTCATTAGGGATAATGGTCTGTAGTTTTCCTTTTGTGTTATGTCTCTGCCTGGTTTTGGTATCAAGGTTATGTTCGCTTCATAAAATGAGTTAGGAGGATTCCATCCTTTTCTATGTTTTGGAATAGTTTGAGTAAAATTGGTGTCAGTTCTTCTCTGAATGTTTGGTAGAATTCTCCAGTGCAACCATCTGTGCCAGGACTTTTTTCTGTGGGTAATTTTTTGATGACTTCTTCAATTTCTTCTTTTGTTATGGATCTGTTCCACCTTTCCACATCAGTCTGTGTTAGTTTAAGTAAGTGGTGTGTTTCTAGAAATCAGTACATTTCTTCCTGATTTTCAAATTTGTTGGAGCACATTTCTTCATAGTATCCTGATATTATCTTCTTTATTTCAGTTGGTTCTGCTGTGATGTCACCCATTTTGTTTCTTATTCATGTTATTTGTATTTTATCCCTCTTTTCCTTTGTTAAATTTGCCAGAGGTCTGTCAATTTTATTGATCTTTACAAAAAATCAACTTCTGGTCTTGTTGAGTTTTTCTTTTGTCCTTCTGTTTTCTGTTTCATGATTATTTCCTTTCTTCTGGTGACTGTAGGCTTTTCTTGCTGTTCTTTTTCTAATTGTTG
>NW_006921610.1:7974199-7987353 GCF_000298275.1 Orycteropus afer afer | reverse complement strand
CTTTATCTCTAAGGTGTGTCTCTTGTAGGCAGCATATTGATGGGTTGTGTTTTCTTATCCAATCTGCAACTCTCCATCTCTTGAGTGGTCCATTTAATCTATTGACATGCAGTGTAATTATTGACAAGTATGAAATGGTTGCTGTCAGTTGGTATGTGTTTTTTCATGGTGTCCCTGGTTTCTTTGCTCCATATTAATTTCTGTGCTGAGTTCATTATGTTTATGAATCATTTTATCATTTCCTTTGTTGCTTTTGTTTTAGTATTTGCTGAGTATTTGTGCTTGTCCTCTTTTTTATTGTGATTTGAAGGTTTATCAGTTTTCTTTGAGGTTACCCTATGATTTATCATTTTCTCCCCAAGTTTAGAACAGTCCTTTCTATCTTGCAACTCTCTTGACTTCCTCACCATTAATCATTTCTGTAACTATACAGTATTTTCTTTCTTTTTGTTTGTGGTTGTCCTCACTTTCCAATTGATGTCTCTGGTTCCCTGTTTACAATCTTGTAAGCTTATTTTACTTTGGACATGTCCATAGCTGTGGTTTCTGGGTTATGTCATCTTGTGTATTAATGGTCAGTTGTTATTTGCTATTTTTGATTATCTGTTCAAAGGACTCTCTTTAGTATCTCTTGTAAGGTTGGTCTGGTTTTAACACATTTCCTGAGTTTCTGCTTATCTGGAAATCTCTTATTTCACCATCATATTTGAGGGACAATTTTGCTGGGTATATAATTCTTGGTTGAAAATTGTTTTCTTTCAGGCTTTTATATATACCATCCCATTGCCTTCTCTCTTGCATGGCTTCTGCTGAGAAATCAGAGCTTATTGTTACTGGCTGTCCTTTGTAAGTAACTTTTGTTTTTCCCATGCTGCTTTCAGGATTCTGCCTTTGTCTTTGGTTTTTTATTGAGTTTGATGATAATGTGTGATTTTCTTTTGTGGTCTATCCTGTTTGGGGTTTGTTGGGTTTCCTGAATGGATATATTCTCACCTTTCATCATATCAGGAAGTTCTCCTCCAACAAATCTTGGACAATTTTCTCAGTAGGTTTATTTTTCTCTCCTTTTCTGGAATTCCACATGAACCTTAGACTTTCTTCATTTTGTTTTGATCTTTTTTTCTGATTAATCCCTTTCCAAAGAAGTATTCAGATATTTGTCTTCAATCTCATTAATTCTGTCTTCCATTGCATCAGTGCTACTCCTTTGCCCTTCCAATGTGTTATCAAGTTCTGACAATTTAGTATTAATCTTTTGGATTTCTATCGGTTGATTTAGAATAATTCCTAATTTTTCATTTGTTCTTGTAGTTTCTTCCAAAATTCTTCCAGGAGTTTGTCTGTGTTTTCCTTGGTCTGTCTCTTAATCTTTTGAAGATACCTAAATATAATTCTTTTGAATTCCTTATTAGAGAGTTCCAATACTTTTTCTTCCTTAGGGACTTGTTCTGGGTCTGTATCATGCTCCTTTGTTTCTACCATTCTATCTTGTTTCTTTTGTCAACGGATGGTCTGTTGTCTCTGAGACATCTTGGCGTTATTGTATTTAGATCTCTGTTAACTGTTTGTGAAGAGCAGTCAATGGTGAGGCATGCTCTTCTTGATGGTTGTTTATCATTGGCCTGTTGGTAGAGAAGGAGGTGGTGGCTCTCACTCAGTAAGTGAAGCTGCAGGAGTTGTGGGTGTAGTTGTGTCTTATGGAGACTGTTGCTGTGTTCCACTCAGTTAGAAAAAATAACAATTGAATAACCATAAAAAAAGTAAAAGCAAATGGACAAAAAATATACCATGTAATCACACAGGAACCGCAACCACTAAAATAAAAAAGGGAAAAAAAAGGAAAAACCAAAAACCAAATGAAACAAAAAAACCCTGCAATATCTGGGAAGAGTGCAATAAGAGAATAAAGGTAGAGAAGGAGAATAATGAAGGAAAAAAAATGGGAAAAACACAAAAAGAAAAACAAGGAACAGGGGGTTTATTTCAAGACAGAAAAAACAAAATTGCAACCAGGAACAGGGAAAAGAAAAATAGTGAAAACTAGAACCTGGGAGGGGAAGAATAAAGAATAATAGTAAAAAGGAAAAATGTAGTAATAATAATAATAGTAGTAGTAGTTTTAAACCAGACAAAAGCAAACAAACTAAAAAACAGACAAAAGAAAAAAAAAATCAGGGCAGGGCGGGGCAGTGTACCCAGGCTCCATCTGAACACACAGAATCAGATGGAATTCCTGCCGGCCCTGAAAGTGGGTGGGAGTGAGGGATGGCTGCACCTCCATTCACCAAAAGGGTGTAGGGTATAAGAGTAACAAGGGGGAATGTCTCACCTTTCCAGTCATTCAGGTCCAGAATGTGCTTGGGGTTCCCAGCAAGTGGAGCCTGTTCTTAAGTCCCTGGAATCTGGGAGAATGCTATCACTTTAAATATCCAACATGGTCAAGCTGCTTGAAAACATTCAAAAAAGTTGCACCCTCTGGACAGACAAAAGTCCACAGCTCTGCCTGCCTTTTTCTTCACTGCTTCCACTTTTAATCCCCAGACACCAGAGAAGTCCTTCATGCAGTCCCTGGTTAGCAGGGCTGATTTTTAGGTTAATTCTTAGGTCTTACTATGACTTGGCACTATCCAAGCTGTCTGTGCCATCAGGAGCTCTGCCAGACCGCAGCTCTGTATGTCTCCTTTTTTGGTGTTTTCATGCAAATTCTTCTGCTAGTTGGAGTTTAGTCCACTTCTATATCCTTCCCTTCAAGGCTCAAGGGTCCAGGATTATCTTCTGTATTTGTGTTTATTGGTTCCCCTTTTCTTTGTTGAAAAGGGTCTGTGCAGTCTCTCCCTCTCTGCCTGCTGTCTCTTATGTTCTTTTTTTTTTTCTCTTGTATTGAACCATTCCCCATGCTTTACTGCTGTATTTTAAAGATTAATTAAGAAAATCTTGGTATATTTTGCCAGCAATTCTCATTTCTCAAAATTATTCTTCTAGAATGGAAGTTTGCTTGCCTGTGTTCTATAATAGAAAATGGGCAAAAGAACTTCCAGTTTTATACATACCTCACATTTGCCTTAGATCTTATAAGCAAGAACAACACATGAGGCCATATTGATAGTAATAGCTCAAATTCTGTTAGTTTACTGATCCTCACCACCTACTAGCAAGGGACTTTCAGCCATCCTGCCAGCCCACCTAGAAGTATTTCTGGGAATCTCCAAGAGATAACTCAATTTTCTACCCTGGGAGCACCCAGCAGCTTTGGCCAATTGGGTCTCTTCCAAGCATTGTACTTCCCAACAGGGTTCTGCATCTGCTCTTGGGGCCCACATCTTCCATGTACTTTCACTGACTTTTCAGTCCTTCTTGTTCTGCTTAGCACAGCTGGAAGTGGGATTGATTTACCATCAATGAGGACCTCAGTCCTCATCAAACCAAACCAGTATGAGGCCTGTGAGGAGCAGAGGGATAGATAGGAGATGAGGGAGGAGAAAAGTTCTTTTCCTTTTGCCTTCTGTTCTGGTAGGATAGAATTATAATAGATGCATTACTCGATTTAGTAAAAAATGTACTACTCACTGATAATTACAGCTCCATCTCACTCTCCTAGACTTGTACATATGACTAGGAGGATGGGTGTTTTGTTTACCTAGTGCTGTTCTAACAGAAATACCACAAATGTATGGCTTTAACATACAGGAGTTTATTCTCTTACTGTTTTGAAGGCTAGAAATCTAAGTTAAAAGTGCCAAGCTCTAGGGGCTGGGTGAAATCCATTCAACCTTGTGTTTCAGGTCTGCTTCTTGTTCCCGGCCCACTGAAGGTAGAGGCTTTTCTTCACTCAGGCAGCTGCTTGCTGCTGACGCTGACAAACCCAAGGTTGACAAATAAAATGACACAGTCCAAAGATTACCAAACAGCATGGCAGGCCACTAGTTCATGTCCAGAGTCAGTCCCAAGGTCGACAGGAAACATGACAGGCTGCTGAATGAAGATTCAGCTACATGCAGGGTCTGAGCATGTCAAAAAGCTGCTGAGACCCTCAGAACTTTGCCTTAAACACTGGAAGCAGACCACATCCTTAAGGCAGCTACTCAGCTGCTCCAGTATAATCCATGGAGTTGATTACCAATTACATTCAACTGCCCAGCCATTCAATCAGGCCCAACCACGTTGACACATAACCTTACCTACCACACCGGGGCAGGGAAACTCTCAATAGTGTAAACCACTTACATTCAGGATATCTATCCCATTCTGAAAACTAAGGCTCTATAACTGAATCAATTTATCATCTTGACTTCTTGTTCCCTTAGGAAGAGTTCATATAAAGAGACAGCCCTTATCCAAGAAACTTCTTTTGAGCCCTCATATTATCGAGCTATGCTCAAATATGCCGGAAGGGAGTGTGGTTTGAATCTACTTCCAAGGGACTTCTTGATGCCAAGCTGAGGAACATCGGTGAGTACTGTCACACCAGTCTACTAGAAAGTGACATCAACTTTATCCTCATTTCTAATCTTTGTCCTAATCATAATTCTAACCACCTAACTAAGTGAGTACTTCTGACCAGCCTGGCACTTACACAACATTACTGAATTTAATTGATTAGTTTAATTAAATGATTTAATTTAATTCTTATAAAAGTCTTGTCTAAACATCACTGAACTTCAGCAGATAAACACAGTCTAACTCCAACATGAGTTTCTACTATGTGAAGTTTCTTTCATTGCTCTGGACATGACCAAGTCATGCCATACTGGTGAGAGTGGCTTACTGTGAAGAACTGGAGGCATAGATCATGAGACACTATGACATATTGTATAGATTTGAGCCACCAAAAACATTTAAGAAAGGAAGCTTAAAAATGTACTCTTGACTCCAAACAATAAAGCCTTCAGTCACACCATAATTTTCACAGGTTTTCTCTAAATAATTCATTTAAAAGGCAAAAGCAACTTATTTTTACTGCATTGTACATTTTAATGAAATGCCCTGAAGCCATCAGCATCTCCTTAGCTTTCCCTCTCTTGGAAAGAGTAATATATGAGGAATTCACTGACACTGAGATAAGTAATTATCATGCAATGTGTTTAGTCAGAATGAATCAGCGTTTTGATGGTGTCTTGTGGGGATAGGATTATAATTGGCTGTGTTTCTGCTTTAAGATTAATAATTCTGGATTCCAGAAGGAAAAAAATGCATTAAATAAAACTGTTAATTTATCTTATAAAGCATACAGCTTACAAGGAACAAGTAAAACTTACAGAGACAAATTAATAAAAACTAATTAGAAATCTGCTAGCTTTGAAATATTCAGGTCATTAAGAATATGTGACAACTCTTGAATTATTCAGAATAAAAATTTAAATAACCAATTTAGGAATTCTCTGTGATAGGTTTTCTGTAAGATTAGTGGATTCTTCAAGGTTCTCCAGCTATCTTCGCATTGGCCTCATAATAACTATAGTTCTACTGCTGGTTGATTTTTCCAGTTACCAGATTTGTTAGAAATCTTAGCTCACTTAACCAAGACTAGTTTGGAATCCATGCCATGAACTTGGTTTGTTCTCCTTGGCAAAAACATTCAAGCTCTGAAACATATGCAGTGTTTCAGATCCTTCAGTCTAATACGACTTCCTTTCACTACTCCATCAAGTTCTGCCTTCACCCTCTCAAAATTCTGCTTCAACTTCCACAAACCTTTTTTTTTTCTGATTTGGCCTACAGGGCTCTTATCTCTGCTAGGAAGGATTTAGCAAGTGTGTGCTTTGGAAAACAACTCTTCTGATATGCTCTGGGTAAAAAGGTTTCACAAGCAAAGAATTTAGGACAATGTTGCTTTTATTATACCCTTCTGGGAGATTCACAGCATGTTTTAAAAGTTCTCTACTAAGAAGCTTATCTGATTAGCCTGATGTTACCCAAACTTATTTGATCATGCATTTGCAACCTTAGGAATCATTGGTTTATGAAGCAGTGGTTTTATGAACCATCTATTATAGCTGTGATAATTTGGCATTAGAATTAAGTTTGCTTATATCACTTTCACAATATCTGGTCATTTCTCCCCATTTTAATGTGAAGTGCTTCCGTTTCATTGTTTCATCTCCCCGGGCACCCATAAGACTCTGCACAAGGGAGGCTTTTAATTTTCATTGGCTGAGTAAGTAAAAGAAGGTTATTGTGACAGACCAGGAAGTTGCCACCTCATCTGGATTTGAAGATTCCTTGTATTTTATTATTATTTTTAAATTGTGATTTGAGTGAAAATTTACAAAGTAAATTGGTTTTCCATTCAACTGTTCACATACATTTTGTTTCATGATATTAAACGCAATCCTTAGACTGTAACAGCACTTCCAGCTTCCTCCCTGTGGTTACCATTTGCACCTGTCCTTCTTTCCTATTCATTCCTGCCTTTTGAGCTTTATTCCTGGGCAGATGCTGCCCTTTTGATCTCCTATATTTGATTATTCTAAGGAGTATATATGTCCCTGTGTAATTATCTATTGTTAGGCTGAAAATTGAGCAAGGGGGTGAGTTCTGTTCTAGGATCAAAGGATAAATAAGGGGCCTAGTTTCAGGGATTTCACCAGTCTCTGTTAGACAAGTAAGCCTGGTCTTTTTTTTTTTTAATGATTTTGTGTTTTGTTTCACATTTTTCTCCCTATCTCCAAACCCCACTGCCGTTGAGTTGGACCTGACTCATAGCGACCCCTCCTTGTGTTTCCGGGGCAGTATCACTATGTAAGTAGATTGCCCAACCTTCCTTCTGAGGAGTGGCTGGTGGGTTTGAACAGCCAGCCTTCTGGTTGTCAAATGCTTTAGGCACTATGCTACCAGAGCTCCTCCTTCTCTATCTAGGACCTCTTATTGTGAGTCCTTTCAGAGTGGTAGCTGGGCACCATCTAGTTCTTCTAGTCTCAGGGTCATGCAGACTGAAGGTCACATGCCCACTAGTCCCTTGGACTAATTGTTGCCATGCATCTTTGATTTTCTTCATTCTTCTTTGCTTCTGATGAGGAGATCCCAGTTGTTACTCACCAAAGTAGGATGTAGAACATTGTCTTTGTGGACTGTGTTATGCCAGTTGACCTTGATGTACCCCATGATTATGGTCCTGAGCCTCCAAGGCCAGCAACTCATTCTTTCAAGGTGTTTTGTTCTGGTTCAGAAGTTTTCATATCTTTGCCCCCTGCTTGCTATACTATATACATGGATATTTTTATAGCACTATGGTAGTTAAAGTTGTGTGTCAACTTGGCTGGGCCTGCATTATTGGCTGGGCAGCTGGTGGTAGTTGTTCCCCACTATGATATTGGCAATCAGCTCCATGATGGGATCTACCACAAGAAGCTATGTAGTTGCTTTAGGGATGTGGTTTGCTTCCTGTATATAAGAATCAGCTTTGAGAATGATCTCTAGCTTATGGCACTCTTGAACCCTGCATGTAGCCATGTTGTTGTTCAGCAGCCTGCCATGCACTGCTGACCTTGGGACTTTCAATGGCCTTGAATTAATGGCCTGCTATGTTGTTTGGTAACATTGGGACTGTACCATTTTATTTGTTGGCCTTGGGCTTGATAGCCTCAGCAGCCAATAGCTGCCTGAGTAAAGAGATGCCTCTAGCTTCAGTGGGCCAGGGGCAAGAGGAGGCAGAGCTGAAGCCCAAAGTTGAGAGGCTTTCATACAGCCCCTAGAGCCTGGAATTTGGAACTTCAACTTCTAGCCTCCAAAAATTGTAAGAATAAACTCCTGTTTGTTAAAGCCTTCCCATTTGTGGTATCTTCTGTTAGAGCAGCACTTGGTAACCAATACAAGTACATACAAATAAGTATGTAGAAATATCATCTTCCAAAAGTACATCTGGTCCTGGGTATAGTCCTATTTTCTTACACATACTTGATTATCTTCCTGTCTACCTATGTATCCACTGGTAGATGAATGTTTGCTTTCACTGATAATGCTGGATAGTGTATTGAATTGTATTTACCTTTGTTGTCTGTAACTCTTGTGCACCTCTCCATATCTTTCTTTTCCTTAGTGATATTGTGCTGGTCATGCCCTTTTTGTATATTGCCTTTCCCTTCATCCAGATTAATATGTATCTCTTATCTAGTTAGTGATTTTCTCTTCCTTTTCTCCCATCCGTGGTAACCATGGAAGAATGTTTCTTTGCATATGTAAATTTCTTTGACTTTTTATAATAATGCACTCAAACAATATTTTTCCTTTTGTGATTGACCAGTTTTACTCAGCATAATGTCCTCCAGGTTCATCCATAGTAATAAGTGTTTCATGGATTCTTTATTATTATTTAACATTGTGTGGTGTTCCATTGTGTGTACGTACCACAGTTTGTTTATCCACTCATCTATTAATGGCCACATGTCTTTGCTATTTTGAATAATGCTACAGTGGACATGGGTGTGCATATACTTATTCGGCTCTCATTTCTTTAAGATATACCCCTAGTAGTGAGAGTGCTAGATCATATGGTATTTCTATTTCCAGCTTTTTAAGCAAGTGCCATACTATTTTCCACAGAGCTTGCACCATTTAACAGTAGTCCCGCCAGCAATGTATGAGAGTTCCAATCTCTCCACACTCTTGACAGCATTTGTTACTTTCTGCATTGTTGAACTTCGGTGTAATTGTTGAGGGAAGATGATATCCCATTGTTGTTTTGCTTTGCATCTTTCTAATGATCAGTAGGGAACTCTGGTGGCGTAGTGCCTAAGGCATTTGACTGCTAGCCAGAAGACTGGCGGTTCAAACCCACCAACCACTCCTCGGAAGGAAGGTTAGGCAATCTACTTCCATAGTGATACTGCCTAGGAAACCCAAGGAGGGGTTGCTGTGAGTTGGGGCGAACTCGATGCCACATAACAACAACAAGTTGGCCCCTATTTTTTTCTTTGAAAATCTTTATAGTTTTAGGTTTTACATTTAAGTCTTTGATCCATCTTGAGTTAGTTTTTGTATATGGTATGAGGTATGGACCTTATTTCATTTTTTCTGCAAATAAGTATCCAGTTTTTCCACCACCATTATTTAAAGAGACTATCTTTCTCCCCATTTAATGGACTATGACCCTTCATCAAAGATCAGCTGTCCAGAGGTATACGAATCTACTTCTGGGCTCTCAATTTTGTTCCATTAGTCTATGTATCTGCACTGTATTAATACCAGGCTGTTTTAACTACCTTGGTTGTGTAATAAGTTTTGAGATTGGAAAGTGTAAGACCTCCTACTTTGTTTTTCTTCTTAAGTACTACTTTGCTTATCTGATATCTCTTTCCTTTCCATGTCAAGTTAATGACTGAGTTTTCCATCTCCTTAAAGAATATTGATGGAATCTGTATCAGGAATACATTATATTTGTAGATTATGCTTTGGGTAGTATTGACATTTTTACGATGTTAAGTATTCTTATCTATGAGCATGATATGTTCTTCCATTTATGTAGGTCTCTTTTAGTTTCTTGTAGTAGTTTTTTTTTTTTTTTTTTTTTTTTTTTTTTTTTGGTATGTCTTTTGTATGTCTTTTGTTTCTTAGATTTATTCCTAAGTATTTTATCTTTCTGGCAATGATTATCAAAGGTACTATTTTCCTTATTTCATTTTCAGAGTTCTCTTTGTTGGTGTTCAGGAATCCAACTGATTTTCCTATGTTGAGCTTATACGTTGTCACTTTGCTGCGTCTTTTAATTAGTTTCAGTGGTTTTCTTGCTGAGTCTTCTGGGATTTTCTAGGTATAGGATTATATCATTTGCTAACAAGGATAGCTTTACTACTTCCTTACCAATTTGAATGCTTTTTATATCCCTTTCTTGTGTTATTGCTCTGGCCAGAACTTCCAATACAGTGTTGAATAGGAGTAGTGACAGAGGGCATCCTTGTCTGGTTCCCATTATCAAGGGGAATGCTTTCAGTGTCTCTCTATTGAGACTGATGTTGGTCATTAGTTTTGCATATATGACCTTAATTTAATTAATGAATGTTCCTTCTATTGCAATTTTGCTGAAAGTTTTGATCAGGAATGGAAGTTGGATTGTATCAAATGCCTTTGTGCATCAATTGGTATGACTATGTGATTCTTTTCCTTTGTTTTATTTATATGATGGATTACACTGATTTTTTTTTTTTTAAGTTAAACCATCCTTGCATACTTAGTATGAATCCCATCATGTTACAATGTATTATTATTATTTTTTGATATGGTGTTGGATTCTATTGGCTGGAATTTTGTTGAGGAATTTTTCCATCTATGTTCATGAGGAATACTGGTCTGTAATTTCTTTTTTTAGTGGTATCTTTGCCTCACTTGTATCAGTATTATGCTTGCTTCATAAAACATATTTGGGGTTACTCTATCCTTTTCTATGTTCTAGAATAATTTGGGGGAGCTCTGGTAGCATAGTGGCTAAGACACTTGCCTGCTAACCAGACGGCTGGCGGTTCAAACCCACCAGCCACTCCTCGGAAGGAAGGTTGGGCAATCCTACTTCCGTAGTGATACTGCCTCGGAAACCCAAGGAGGGGTCGCTATGAGTCGGGGCCGACTCGACGGCACATAACAACAACAACAACAGAATAATTTGAGTTAGAATTGGTGTCATCTCTTCTCTGAAGGTTTGGTAGAATTCTCCAGTGAAGCCATCTGGTCCAGGACTTTTTTGGTTGTTGGAAGTTTTTAGTTGTTTTATTTTTATTTTTTTATCACCTCTTCAGTTTCTTCTTTTGTGATGGGTCTGTTCAAATTATCTATCTCATATTGTATTACGTTGGGTAGGAGTATTCCCTAGAAATTTGTGTTTGTTTTTCATATTTAAAATTTGTGTTTGTTTTTCATATTTGTTGGTGCACAGTTCCTCATACTATTCTATTGTTAGCCTTTCTATTTCAGTTGCTTCTGTTGTGACATCGCTTTTTTCATTTCTTATCATACATTTGCAACTTCTCTTTTTTTCCTTGTTAAATTTGCCAGTGATTTGTCAATTTTTTTAATCTTTTCAAAGAACCAATTTCCTGTCTTCTTGATTCTTTCTACTGTTTTTCTGTTTCATTTACCTCTGCTCTAGTCTTTATTATTTCCTTTTTTTGTGGTGATTGTAGGCTTTTCTGCTGAAGTTTTTCTAATTGTTGGAATTTTGGAGTTAAAGTATTGATTTTAGTTCTTTCTTCTTTTTTCACGTGTGCATTTAATGCACTAAGTATTTTATCTTTCTGACAATGATTATCAAAGTACTGCTTTCCTTGTTTCATTTTCAGATTTCTCTTTGTTGTAGTTCTCTTCTTCCATAGTGATACTGCCCAGAAAACCCAAGGAGGGGTTGCTATGAGTTGGGGCTGACTCGATGGCACATAACAACAACAACAACAAGTTTGTTCCTGTTTGTTAAGGCCATCCCATTTGTGGTATATATTCCTGTCAGAACAGTACCAGGTAACCAGAACATGGAGTTAAAGTGTTGATTTTATTTCTTTCCTCTTTTTTGATGTCTACATTTATTGCTATAAATTTAACTCTTAGTGATGCTTTTGCTGTGTCCCATAGGTTTTGGTATCTTGTATCTTCATTCTCATTGGTTTCAATTTCCACATGTTTGATATTTTGTCCTTGATCTTCCTATTATTAATTTCTAATTTATAACATAGGAGCTCTGGTAGCATAGTGCCTAAAACACTTGACTGCTAACCAGAAGGCTAACGGTTCAAACCCACCAGCTACTCCTCGGAAGGAAGGTTGGGCAATCTACTTCCATAGTGATACTGCCTCAGCAACCCAAGGAGGGGTCACTATGAGTCAGGTCTGACTTGACGGCACATAACAACAACAACAACAATTTTATAACATTGTGGTCTGAGAAGATGCTTTGTAGTATTTCAATGTTTTTGAATTTATTAAGTCTTGTTTTATGTCCTAACATATAATCTATTCTGGCGAATGATCCATATGCACTGGAGAAGAATGCAAATTGTGCTTTTGTTGGGTGGAGTGTTCTGCATATGTCTATGAGGTCAAGTTTGTTGATTGTGTTGTTGAGTTCTTCTGTATCTTTTTTTGAGTTTTTTTCTAGTTGATCTGTCCTTCCTTCACAGTGGTGTGTTAAAGTCTCCTAGTATTATTGTAGAGTTGTCTATTTTCCCTTTCAACTCAATTAATATTTGCTTCATGTATTTTGGAGCACTTTCATTGGGTGCATAGATATTTATTACAGTAATGTCTTCTTGGTCAATTGACCCTTTGAACATTATATAATGTCCTTCTTTGTCCCTTATGCTGTTTTTCACTTTAAAGTCTATTTTATCAGAAATTGATATTGCCACTACAGTTTTTTTGAGGGTTACTGTTGGCTTGGTATATTTTTTTGCACCCTTTAACTTTTAATTTCTTTTTGTCTTTGTGTCTAAGATGGGTCTCTTATAGACAGCATATCGATGGGTCTTCTTATCCTGTCTATCACTCTCTTTCTCTTGACTAGTGCATTTAGTCCATTCACACTGAGTGGAATCAGTGATGAGTATGAATTAATTGCTGTCATTCAATTGTGTTTTTTGTCATGTTGTTGGAGATTTCTTTGGGCCATACACTTTTCTGTGCTGAGTTCATTTTGTTATCAAGTGTTTCCTCTCTTTTCTTCTTTATTGTTGGTTTTGTGCTTACTAAACCTAGCCACAGGGATCCAGGTGAGGATAGAGAACCCAGGCACACCCAAAGCAGCAGGATGGGAGAGCAGGAGAAAGGGGATTAAAAGCCAGGAACCCGGACAGAGGAGCAGCCAGCTGTAGGGATCCAGATGAGGAGACAGAACTCAGGCACACCCAAAGCAGCAGGGCAGGAGAGCAGAAGAAAGGGGATTAAAAGGCTCAGGAACCAGGACAGAGGAGCAGTCAGCTGCAGGGGTCCAGGTGAGGAGAGAGAACCCAGGCACACCCAAAGCAGTAGAATGGGAGAATGGGAGAAAGGGGATTAAAAGCCAGGAAACTGGACAGAGGAGCAGTCAGCTGCAGGGACCCAGTTAAGAGTGGTACGAGAGGTTTCCAACAGGGAGACAAACTTTTCTCTCAGTTTGTCCTACTGTGGTGACATGTTGTTGTGAGATTTGAGGCTGAGCCACTGGTGTTTCAACCCCAGTGGGATGCACATGGTGCACAGGT
>NW_006921610.1:7917374-7971314 GCF_000298275.1 Orycteropus afer afer | reverse complement strand
GTCATGTTGTCAGAAAGGACCATTCTCTGGAGAAGGATGTCATTCTTGGTAGGGTGGAGGGTTGACAAAAGAGGGGGAGGCCTTCAACGAGATGGATTGATACAGTGGCTGCAATGATGAGCTCAAGCATAGCAGAGATCATGGAGCTGGTGCGGGATCAGGCAGTGTTTCTTTCTGCTGTGCATGGGGTCGCTATGAGTCAAAAATGACTTGACGGAACTTAACCACAACAACCAACCTAGATGTTTTCTTTTTTCTGAGTACCTTCTTTCTGGTTCCTTCTTTGCTCTGGTTACCTGTGGTGACATTGGAGTGAATTCTTGTCTCTATTCTATTTTTGGAACAATCTGTTCTAAAAGGACATTGTCCTGTTTTCCTCTCCATTGAAATTTTTGTACCTAGAACTTTTATTCCCTCTATTTGCTTTGTTGCTAGTGTCATTTACAGATTGACTCTGTTCTGGTTACCTAGTGCCTCTCTGACAGAAGTATACCACAAATGAGATGGCCTTAACAAACAGGAGTTTATTCTCTTACTGTTCAGGAGGCTAGACGTCTGAGTTCAAAGTGTCAGGCTCTAGGGGCTGGGTGAAAGCCCCTCAACCTTGGGGTCCAGCTCTGCCTCCTGCTCCTGGCCACTGGAGCTAAGGTGTTTCTTCAGACAGTTTCATCAGACAGCTACTGGCTGCTGAGGCTGACAACCCAAGGTTGACAAGTAAAAAGACACAGTCCTGATGTTACCAAACCACACAGCAGGCAATTAATTCAAGTCCATTGTATGTCCCAAGGTCAACAGAGCATTGCAGGCTGCTGAACAACGACATGGCTACATGGAGAGTCCAAGCATTCCATAAGCTAGAAATAATTCCCAAAGGCTTCTGCTTATATACAGAAAGCCAACCACATTCCCTAAGGCAGCTACTCAGCTGCTCAGAGTAGATTGCACCATGGAGTTGATTACCAGTCTCATCATGGAGAATACTACATTCAGCTGCCCAGACACTCAACCAGGGCCAGCCAAGTTGACACATGAACTGAACTACCACAATTCCACCCGTTGTGAACTTGGCATCTGCACAGATCTTCATTGGGTGGCATCTGTACAGATCTCCTCCACTAGGTTGCTCCAGGACTGTAGTTTCTGAGTGGTGACCTTTCCCCCTTGGCCTGGTGGGCCCCATTCCTCTCCCCCTTGGGCATAGCAGTCCTGCCCCCTCTCTCTTGGGCAGCGGCTATGGCTCCATCCCACTGGCTCTCATGAATAAGCAGCCCCACACTCCAGAACCAAGTTGGTGAAGGTCTGGCTCTTTGAAACCTAGGGGGCTATGGTTGTTCCACTCCCAAAGCCCATGGTCCTACCCTTTCGGGCTGAGGCAATTCTGCTTCCATTTTCTTGGTCTCTCCACTTCTGCTGATTCATGTGGAAGGCAACCCACTCTGCTGGAAAACTTCATGCCCCCAAAACACTTGGCTTTCTTGTTTCATGGGCAGGCCAACCTGCTACTCCATTTCATGCCAGTCTTTTCTACCAGTTAATGCCCTAAGGCAACTCACTCTGCCAGGAAGCCACCTACCCAAAGGCATCCAGCTTCCTTTCAGCTGATAAGGCTGTCACTATCTCATGCTGGTCTCTCGGCTCTGCTCCTGCTATCTATAATGCTATATGCCGGGGTCCCTCTGCTGGGGTCTTGGGTCAAGGACACACTCCATTCCTATTTCCACATTTTAGGTATCTGTCAGAGCAGCACCCCACTCTGTCAGTACCATATTCTGTTCTGGTTACCAAGTGCTGCTCTGACAGAACTATACCACCAATGAAATGGCCTTAACAAAGAGGAGTTTATTCTCTTACAGTTCAGCAGGCTAGAAGTCCAAGTTCAAAGTGCCAGGCTCTAGGGTCTGGGTGAAAGCCCCTCAAGCTTGGGATCCAGCTCTGTCTCCTGCTCCCGGCCCACTGTAGCTAGGGGCATTTCTTCACTCAGACAGCTACTGGCTGCTGGGGCTGACAACCCAAGATGGACAAGTAAAAGGCACAGTCCTGATGTTACCAAACCACATGGTTGGCCACTTATTTAAGTCCATTTTAAGTCCCAAGGTCAGCAGAGCATGGCAGGCTGCTGAACAATGACACAGCTACATGCAGGGTCCAAGTGTGCCATAAGCTGAAGATCATTCCCAAAAGCTTCTGCTTATATATAGGAAGAGGACCACAATCCCTAAGGTAGCTACTCAGCTGCTCACAGTAGATGATTACCATGGAGATGATTACCAGTCTCATCATGGGGAATACTACCACCAGCTGCCCAGCCACTCAATCAGGCCCAGCCAAGTTGACACACAAACTGAACTACCACAGATGCCTTTGTTTTTTTGTGTGTACAAAATGGGCTTTATGGGCTTATTTTGAGCACCTATTTCTGATTTGGTTTTAGTGTTGATGTCATGTGTCCTGAGTTTTAGTTGTTCTCTATTATGGGTTCCTATTGGAAGGAGTTTCTTAAGCATTTCTTATAGGATTGGTCTGGTTTTCACAAACTCTCTTAATTTCTGTTTTTCTGAGAATGTCTTTATTTCACCCTCGTATGTGATGAACAATTTGGCTGGATATAGAATTTTTGGTTGAAAAGTTCTTTTCTTTCAATGTTTTATATATGCCATCCCATTGCTTTCTTGCCTGCATGGTTTCTGCTGAGTAATTAGAACTCAGACTAATTGCTTGTCCATTGTAGGTGACAATTCTTTTTTCCTGGGCTGCTTGCAAGATTCTTTCTTTGTCTTTGGTTTTGGAGCATTTGATTATGGTATGTCTTGTTGACTTTCTCTCGGGATCTTCCTATATGGGGTTCATTGAGCTTCTTGGACAAATATCTTTTCTTCTTTAATGATATGGGAGAAATTTTCTGTTAGCAAGTCTTTCACAATTTTCTTAGTTTTATTTATTAATTTATTTTTTACCTCTTCTTTTTCTGGTATTCCAATGAGGCATAAGTTGTTTCTTTTCATGTCATCCCATATAACTCTTAGGTTCTCTTCATTTCTCTAAATCTTTGTTCTGATTTTTCTTCATATAGGCTAGTGTCAAGGGATTTATCTTCTAGTTGGGATATGCATTCTTCAGCCAATTCTAGCCAATTTTTCTGTGCTTCCAATGTGTTGTGTAATTCTGTAATTTTACCATTCATCTGGATTTCTAATTGCTGTTTTTGTATGAGTTTCGATTATGTATTAATCTTGCTATTTTGTTCTTGAATGGATTTCCTGAGTTCTTCCAGGGTACTGTTTGTGTTCTCCTTGGTTCTGTTTGAGACTTCTTTAAGTTCTATAAACATATCTTCTAAATTCCTTCTCGGATAATTCTATTGTCTCCTCTTCCTCCACATTTAATGAGATTTTTGTTTGGGTGTTATTTTTATTGTCTTATCCTGCTTTTTTTTTGTTTGATTTGAAGTTGCATGTTGTCTCCTAGACATTTTGAAGTTGTTGTTTTTAACTGTTAGTTGTGTATTGATTTGTTTTGCCTTGATTTTATGTTTAAATATTTTTGCAAAGGGGGAGCTGGTGTATTTTATTTTTTTGGTTATTAATTCAGGTGTTCTCCAGTTTTCTTTGTGTTAATGGGATCACTGTGGGGAATGTGGATGTAGGTCTCTGTTCTTTATTAAGGGTATTTAGTGTTGGGACAAGCAGGTGTTATGGTGGCTTAATGTGACTTTTCTATTGGGTGAAGCAGGGAAGAAGAGGATAAAGGAGGAAGAAAAGAAAAAAAAAAAAAAAAAAGCTCTAAAGGGTCAGCACTACATCCTCGCTTTCCGCATTTCTGTGACTTGACTCAGCTCCTAATGATGATGTTATACTGTCATTCACAGACCTGCAGTCAAAATTGGCAAAGAGCCCAATGGTTGGGGGCCACTACTTTCTACTTTCTGCCTGGGTCAGACAGCCGTCAAAACCTCATATTCTGAACCCCTCTGTTCTAAAAAGCTGTTCTGGAAGAGGTGGATCTCAGCCCCATGAGTTCATCCCTGGGCCCACCTACCTACAGTGTTTTTCCCTTTCTGCTCCCAAGTCAGTGGTGACCTTAGCCAGAGGGGTCTGTGCTCTATTTCTCAGATGTGCTGTCCACTAACTCAGCACAGTTCCCAAGGTTACCAACAGAGGCTGCCACTGTAAGCAGTCTGATTCTCTGAAGCTGCTGTTGGCTTCCCAGTGTTCCCGCTTCATTGCTTAGAGAGTTCCCTGTTGCTCTGTTACACCGGCTCGAGTTCTGAGGGGTAAATTTGTTTATTTTTATTCTTCCTGGCTGTTTACTGTGCCTCTCCCCACCTTTTTTTTCCCCCCTTGTTCTCCAATAAATCTGGCCTTCTCTAACTTAATGAGCTGTCAGTAGCCCCAAGACCCCTGCTTCAAACTGCTACACCTAGTTTTTCAGGCATTAGATGCTAGAGGGAACTAACATGTAGGCTACAGGTGTGATGCCATCTTCCAAAAGCTTCGTTTTCTTCCTAAGTTTGAAAGAGTCTGTTCTATCTTGATATCATCCTGACTTCTTTTCCATTTGGAAGTTCTATAGTCATAGGATTTATTCCTTCTTTTTGCTTTGTAGTTGTCACTGTTTACAGAATATGACTTTTGTTTCTCTATTTTCAGTCTTATAAATTTATTTTCATTCTGAGAATTCTTTTTCTGGATTAGTTTCTGAGTGAAGTTGTCATGTGTTGTAATCTCAGGTTGCTCTCTGTCATTTTATTTTTCCTGAGCTGCTCTTGAGATTCTTTTTTTCTTTTTTGTCTTTGGTTTTGGGAAGTTTGATTATGATATGTCTTGGTGATTTTCTTTTGAGATGTATCCTATATGGGATTTGGTGAGCTTCTTGGGTGGATATCTTTTAATCTTTCCTGATATTAGGGAAGTTTTTTGCTACCAAGTTTTTGGCAATTTTCTCTGTTTTTTTTTTTTTTCCTCCCCTGTTCTAGAATTCCAATCACAAATAAATTTTTCCTCTTGATAATGTCCCATATAATTCTTAGATTTTCTTAATTTTCCTTCATTCTTTTTTTTTTTCTGATTTTCCCTCATGCAAATTGTGTCATGTGAGTTGTCTTCTAATTCACCAATCCATTTTTCAATTGGTTCAATTATAGTTTTTTATTCTTCCAATGTGTTAGCTATATCAGTAATTTTAGTGTTAACCTTCTGGATTTCTAATTGCTGCTTTTGTATGATTTCTGATTGTCTATTTATTTTATCATTTTCCTCTTGTATTGTTTTTCTGAATTGTTCTAGGTTATTACCTGTGTTTTCTTTTCTTTTATTTGTGGTTTCCTGGGGCTTTTGGAAGGCTATATATATATCTTTGAATGCCTTAGCTGATAATTCTATTAACTGTTCTTTCTGTCTGCAGAGGGGGCAGGAGGCTGGCTCACAGTCCACACATGTGTGTACCTCTAACAGCAGAGGCCACTCAGACATGTGTCATGCATCCCATGAGAGCACAACCTTTCAATTTCATGGATGATAGTGCACAGAGTGCTCAGATATTTGGCCCTGGGGTGTGATGCAAAGAATAGCTACCAGTGGGGGGAGGTGGCCCAAGTGAACTGGATGTGTGTGAGGGGACAGCAAAGGAGGTGTTCTTAGCCACCAGGTTGTTGGGAAAGGGAGGAGGCCTCACAACTCATCACTAGGAAGGTGTGGTGAGGAAAACAGGAAAAAGCACCCTGTGTGGATTCCATAAAATTGGTTTATCTTCAACCATGTATGTTGTTGTTGTTATGTGCCATGGAGTTGGACCTGGCTCATAGCGACCCCTTCTTGGGTTTCTGAGGCTGTATCACTACAGAAGTAGATTGGCCAACCTTCCTTCTGAGGAGTGGCTGGTGAATTTCAACCACCAGCCTTCTGGTTAGCAGTCAAGTGTCTTAGGCACTACTCTACCAGACCTCCCTCAGCCATGTATAAGGTCTTCTATATCTCAAAATTGCCACAATTCATCAGGCCCTAGATTTTTCTCTCTCCATAGTCACTGTCCTTGCTCTGTTTCCCTCTACAAACCACACTCATTCCTTTCATTTGATATTCTGAGTACCAGGATTATCATCTGTATCTATCTCACTCAATTTTTTTAGGTCTCTGTTGTAGAGGGATTGGGTGGAGTGTGTCTCCAGGATACCATCTTGTCTCCTCCTTCAGATTTTCTAAAATTTTATAATCAGAACATAGTAACTTTCTCTTACACTGACTCTTCTCTTCTTTTAATTCTCCAGTCACCACCTTTGTTCCAAATGCTGCTAAACATATTTAACTTCAAAGATTTGTTATGGGCCTTTTAATTTTAATTCCTGTTTCTGAAGTCTGGCCTTTCCTGAGTATGCAAGTCACAGCTGGTAATGATGGGGACCAGATGATGTCCCAGCAGCACATTAAAAGTTTTTTACCAGGATGTGGTTTGATGGTTTTGCTTGGGTATTTTGTTGTTATTTTTTCCTTTGGAATGTGTGTTGTGGCTAAGAATTATTTCCCTGATTGCATTTTTTCTATCCTCCTGCATTGGGAGATTTGGAAAACATACAGAAACATAACATGATTGTAAATTACTTTTCAAGGTAACTAATACACTTTTGTAAGGTGACTTTTAGCTGTGACCTTTTATTTATTCAATAAATATACTTCTATTATGTCCATAGTATCATGCAAGCATCTTGTTCTTATCAATTTTACCAAGGCATCATAATCCCAGATTTTAAAAGACTTAAACATTTATCGGCATAATCCCTTGAATATTATAGGAGGAATGTTTGCCCTTGTACTGTGTCTTCATATCATCATGTCCGGTCTCAATGAAAAGTATGTGGATTTATGATCTCTGGTTGAGATGCACTGTGTACAATACATAGGTTATTAGTATTAAGCATGTATTATTTGTGTTTTTATCATTGTAAAATCATTGCATGTTCATAGTGTAGAATTTGATTGATACTAAAAGGATTCCAAAACCAAACAAAACTCATGTTATCAAGTTGATCCTGACTCATAGCGACCCCTCCTTGGGTTTCCGAAGTGGTATCACTACAGAAATAGATTGCCCCATCTTCCTTATGACTAAAAGCATAAAGAAGAAATTTAAGATCAGCCATAATATCACTACTGGAAGGTAACCATACATACTTCATTATTTATTTAGTGTTTGGGAAAAACAATGAGAACAATCAAAGGGACACTTCAGCCACTGGTTTCAGCATCATTACTAAATACTTGTAATATCCATGTGCTCAGGATCTGTTAATGATTTAAGTTGGAGTCATTGAATTTTGAACATTTACTTTTCTGTATTCAATCCTCCTTTAGGTTATCTTACTCAGCCTTAGAATTTAGAACTATATCTATCTCTCAAATGTATATCCCCACCACTGGCTGCCCCCCTAAATTTTAACTCATATAGCCAGCTGCTATCTTGACATCTCAAACAACCATCCCAAATATAAAGCCCTGATTCCTAACTCTTAAGACTTGTTTTTCAGCCAGCTTTTTACATCTAAATAAGTAGCATCACATTTACTTAGGTGCTCAAGCCAAATCTGAGAAGTCATTCCAGATTACTGTCTTTTCCTCCTCTCTTTCTTTAATCTATTTTCCATAAGTCTGGAGAGAGAAAGATCTGAACTAGTGCCAGATTTCTCTGGGCAAAGCCATTATTAAAGAATGTAATTTGTAGGGGTCAGTTCTTCCACTGCTAGAAGCAAATGGAATCCTGTCAACTCCCATGCTGGAGGTAGGCATGACTTTGGCAGAACAAATGTTTTCCATATTGGAGCAAAGGAAGAACCTTTATGGATGACCCTGCAATATGTAGCAGACTTCATCAACTGCTGTTCTTGGCAGCAAAAACCAACCCTAAGGGCTCAGATTGTCAAGCAGTGGCCTTCTGAGTAGCTGCCAATGAAGAGTGTACAACAGGTTGAGCAAAAGAACAGAGTTCCCAGTGAGCTAAGAAACTAGAAGGACCTGATTCTGAACATGTCAGAACCCAGACAGTAGGTGGTCTTTTGGGGGTGATATGTTAATCTATTTCCTCTCTTCTTTCACAAAGCACTGGCTGGAATGAGACTATTGGACTACTGGGAAAGAAGCAGAAAAGACAGAGGAAAATGGAGGCTTTAGAGCAGTACTCTTCAATGGGGCACTGTTGACATCTGGGAGGGGGCAACTGAGGTTGTGCAGGACTGCCTTGCACATGAATGGCAGAAGTAAATGTCAGTAAATGCCAGCAGTGCCCACCAGTCATTGTAATAATGCAAAATGTCTCCTAGTATTTTTATGGATATGGGACAGTTCCCCATTCTCTAGAGTTACTTGAAAGAATTTATTAGGTAGAAAAGAACTCTGAAGAGGAATTTGAAAGAAAGGTCTAAGTATGTGTATGTCTATGTGTGTGTATATGACAAAGAGAGAAATAGACAAACTATTTATCTTCTAGGTTGACCAGATTAATGGGGATGTGGGACTCATTGGGTCCAAGATGAGCCCTGCTTCAGGATCCTCCAAGCTACCTAAGACAGAGCGGAATGTGTATCACCAGGTCCTGTGGGAGAACTCCATCACTGAGCTGATGGGAGTGCTGGGGCTGAGCCAAGATTAGATTTGTTTTGCCATATGCATCCAAAATCCTGTTGGAGTTGGATTCTGTTACAAACCCTTAAATAATCAGAGTGTGTGACACACATGAGAATCTGTGATGTCATTTTCTCAGTTATACATTCCACAAGCCTGAGTAATACCCCCTAAAAAACATATGCTCTGGTTCCCTGCAGCCAAGCTTGGGTCCAGGAATAGCTTTGCTAATCACACTCATACAGAAAGATGGCTATAAGGGATAATCTTAGAAAGCTAAGACTCCATCCTGCCTTATGTATTAAATTTCATAAACATACTAGTATGCAGAATGCTCTTGAGTTAGTTGTTTCACTTCTCTGAACCTCTGTTTTTCTGTCTGTAGAACAGGGTTAATGATTCTTATCTTGCAATGCTGTGGGCAAAAGAAAATGAATAAAAAAATAATTATGTAAAGTAGCTGTTGAGTACCTGGGTGGTGCAAATGGTTAATGCATTTGACTGCCAACCACAAGTTAGAGGCTTGAATCCATTCAGAGGAGCCTCAGAAGAAATTTCTGCTGCTCTACTTCCAAAACATCAGCCACTGAAGACCCTTAGGAGCACAGGTCTACTCTGACACACATGAGGTCACCATGAGTTGGAATCAACTTGATAGCAGCTGTTTAAAGAAGCTGATATACAATTGGTGGCTCAAGAGATGTTAATATGCCAATGAGTGAGGCATCCCAGATAATTTCCTAGAGTAAGGAAACTGCTCTCCTCTGAGGAGGCAGCTCTTCCCCAGTCGTTTCTTGAATGCCCTCCGACTTGAGGGGCTCATCTTCCTCCTCAGAATGGAGCTGATTTGTTTTGGTTACCTAGTGCTGCTCTAACAGAAATATCACAAAAGGAATGGTTTAACAAATAGGGATTTATTCTGTTACACTTTGGAGACTTTATGTCTGAGTTCAAAGTGCCAGGCTCTAGGGGATGGGTGAAAGCCCCTCAACCTTGGGCTTTAGCTCTGCCTACTGTTCCCAGCCCACTGAAGCTTGAGGCTTTTCTTCACTCAGACAGCTGTGGGCTTCTAAGGCTAACAAACCCAAGGTTGACAAGTAAAAAGGCACAGTCCCAATGTTACCAAACAACACAGCAGGCCATTTATTCAAGTCCATTGAGAGTTCCAAGACTGGTAGAGCATGACAGGCTGCTGAACAATGACTTAGCTACATGGAAGGTTCAAGCATGCCATAAGCTAGAGACCATTCCCAAAGTTGCTCCTTATATGCAGGAAGCAGACCACATCTCTAAAGCAGCTATTCCACTGCTTGTGGTAGATACCACCATGGAGGTGATTGCCAGTGTCATCATGGGGAATAAGTACTACCAGCTTTCCAGCCACTCAACTAGGCCCAGCCAAGGTGACATACAACTTTAACTACCACACGGCCTTAATGATGTGGATAGAGTAAAGTTTTCAGGACCTCCATTTGCTAATGTGGCATGACTCAACATGAGAAGAAACAGCTCAAATATCCATTAATAATTGGAACATGGACTGTATGAAGTATGAATCTAAGAAAATTGGACATCATCAAAAATGAAAGGGAACACATAAAGATTAATATTTTAGGCATTAGTGAACTGAAATGGACTGGTTTTGGCCATTTTGAATCAGACAACCATATGATCTACTATGCCGGGAATGACAAATGGAAGAGGAATGGAATGACATTCATCATCATAAAGGATGTTTCAAGATCTATCCTGAAATATAATGCTGTCAGTGATAGGATAATATCCATATGCCTATAAGGAAGACCAAAATATAAGTATAAATACTACTTTTATTCAAATTTATGCATCAACCACCAAAGCCAAAGATGAGGAAGTTGAAGATATTCCTCAACTTCTGCAGTCTGAAATTGATCAAACATGCAATCAAGATGTGTTTGTTAATCACCAGTGATTGGAATGTAAAAGTTGGAAACAAAGAAGAATCACTGGTCATTGGAAAATATGGCCTTGTTGATAGAAATAATGCTGAAGCTCGCATGATGAAATTTTGCAAGATCAACAACTTATTCATTGCAAATACCTTTTTTCAACAACACAAACAGTGGCTATACATGTGGAATTCACCAGATGGAGTACACAGGAATCAGATTGACTACATCTGTGGCAAGAGGCGATAAAGAAGTTCAATATCTTTAGCCAAAACAAGGCCAGGAGCTGAGTGTGGAAGAGATTGAAAGATTCTATGGGAAAAATACTCAATTATACAGGAAGCATCAAAAGAAGATGGAAGGAAATGTTGACTGTAAAATAAACTCTGTTCTGTAAATTTGCACCTAAAGCACAATTTATAAAAAAAAAAAAGTGAAAAAAAGAAGATGGAAGGAAGACACTGAGTTACTATACCAAAAACCATTGATCAATGTTCATCCACTTTAGGAGGTGTCAGATGGTCAAAAACCAATGGTATGAAAGGAAGAAGTCAAAGCTGGACTGAAGGAATTGGCAAAGAACAAGGCTCCAGGAATTGACAGAATACCCATTGAGATGTTTCAACAAACAGATTCTGCACTGGAGGTACTCACTCGTCTATGCCAAGAGATTTGGAAGACAGCTACCTGGCCAACTGACTGGAAGAGATCCATATTTGACCCATTCCAAAGAAAGGTGATACCACAGAATGTGGAAATTATTGAACAATATCACTAATATCACATGCAGGTAATTATGCAAGTAAGTATTCACATGAAGATAATTAAAAAATGGTTGCAGCAGTATATTGACAGAGACCTTCCAGAAGTGCAAACTGGATTCAGAAGAGGACATGGAATGAGGGATGTCATTGTTGATGTCAGGTGGATCGTAGCTGAGAGCAAAGAATACTAGAAAGAGGTTTACTTGTTTTATTGACTATGCAAACACATTTGATTGTTTGGATCATAACAAATTATGAATAATTTTGAGAAGAGTGGAAATTCCAGAACACTTAAATATACTCATGAGGAACCTGTACATAGACCAGGAGTCTGTTATTTGAACAAAACAAGGGGATAGTGCATGATTTAAAAATCAGGAAAGGAGTGTGTCAGGGTTGTACCCTTTTACCATACTTATTCAATCTGTACACTGAGCAAACAATCCAAGAAACTGGACTATATAAAGAAGAACATAGCATCAGGATTGGAGGAAGACTCATTAATAACCTGCGATACGCAGATAACACAACTTTGCTTTCTGAAAGTGAGGGTAACTTGAAGCACTTACTGATGAAGATTGAAGACTACAGTCTGCAGTATGGATTACACCTCAATATAAAGAAAACAAAAATCCTCACAACTGGAGAAATAAGCAACATCACAATAAATGGAGAAAAAATTGAAGTTGTCAAAGACTTCATATTACTTGGTTCTACAATCAACACCAATGGAAGCAACAGTCAATACATCATATGACATATTGCATTGGGAAAATCTGCTGCAAAAGACCTCTTCCAGTGCTGAAGAGCAAAGATATCTTCTTGAAAATTAAGGTGCACCTAACCCAAGCCATAGTATTTTCAATTGCATCATGTGCATGTAAGAGCTGGACAATGAATAAGAAAGAAAAAAGAAGAGTTGATGCTTTTGAATTGTGGTGTGGGTGAAGAATACTGAAAGTACCATAGACTGCTAAAAAAAACCTAACAAATCTATCCTGGAAGAAGCACAGCCAGAATGCTCCTTGGAAGCAAGAATGGCCAGATGTGGTCTTGCCTACTTTGGTTATGTTGTTGGAAGGGAACATTCCCTGGAGAAAGATATCATGCTTGGTAAAGTGGAGGATCAGCAAAAAAGGGGAAGGCCCTCAACAAAATGGATTTACACAGTGGCTGCAATGATGGGCTCAGGTATAGCAAGGATCATGAGGCACAGGACCAGGCAGTGTTACGTACCTAACAACAACAGCACCTAACAACAACTAAGGAAACTACTTGGACTAAATTACCTTTTGTGGTGTTATAAAAGTCTATCATCCTCAGGTCCTTTCAACGTTCCTCTTTTCCTTCTCATGGTTTTGCACAGCAGACACTAGACAATTTAAAAAATGAATCGACTGGGGCCTTAAAAGCTTTCAAATGGCCATCTAAGATGCACCTTAGTCTCCTAGCGTTGGAAGCAAAGAAGAGTGCGAAAAAAAGGGCATTTGGAAGCAATAAGGCCTAGGACACGATGGCCCTGGAGACCAGAACTAGATGGTGTCCAGCTACCAATGCCAACCACTCAGGAGAGGATAAAATCTGGAGATCCTGGATAGAGTGGGAGAAAAAAATGAAACAAAATCCAAAAACTCAGTAATGACCAGAATTACTGGTCAGATGGAGTGTGGTGAGACACCCCCCCCCCCACTATGGCCTTGAGATACATTCTGGGCCTGGAATAAAACTCACTCCCAGGGGTTTGCTCAATAGTTAACAAGATGTACATGCGGACCACTCAACCCAGGGTGACGCACCCACATACTCTATGGAAATGCATCCCTTAGAGCAATAGACTATGGGGCACCAGAGGGGCAACATTTGTATGGAGGAAATGCAGGACAAACAGGAGTGCATAACTATGAGGGGCATGGGGGAAGGGTTACTGGTCAGGGAGGGGAGGAGACTGGGTTAGGGTTGGGCATGGTAAATGGGGAGTGAAACTAAATATAAAGGTAATGTTGAATGTAAAACAAACCCTTAAAATAAAAAATATAAAAGAAATAAAATACACAAAAAACTATAGGTCTTATATCACTGCTTAAAATAAAAAGTAAATGAAAAAAAATGAATCTAGACTAATGCAGGCAGGTTACATATCATGTTAAAATTTAAGCTGGAGAACCAAACATAGGGGAAGGTGTGCAAGAGAAGGGGTTCTGTCATTTTTGTAGAGCTGAATTTCAATCTGGGCATCAAGTGATGATTGTTTTGCTAACAAACTGGTGGGAACAAAGAGGAAGGACAAAAATCTCACTCTGATTTGTGCTCCAGGCAGCACCAGCATTTATACTCCTCCTCTCATGACTAAGCATTTGTTTGCTGTCATGTAACATAACCTTGCTGCCAAATACTTTGAAATAGCTGGAAAAAACTCCAGTAATTGGAGAGATTCTTTAAGAGACATAAAAAAGTTACAGAAGTACAAGGATGTCAGTGACAATATAAATGTTGTTGTTGTTGTTATGTGCCGTCGAGTCAGCCCCGACTCATAGTGACCCCTCCTTGGGTTTCCGAGGCAGTATCACTACGGAAGTAGGATTGCCCAACCTTCCTTCCGAGGATATTAGATCATAAATGTGAGGTTGAGATGTATGCAGTCAGATATCAAAATGGAGCTAGCTCTTCATGCTGCTGCTTTTTGTGGTAGCTCTTGCTCCAACATGTCCTTTCTTATTCAAAGGAGTCCCTGGGTGACATGAAAGAGTTAAGATGCTGCTAACTGAAAGCTTAACAGTTCCAACCCACCCAGAAGCACCTTGGAAGAAAGACCAGATCTTTCAGATCTTCTGAAAGGTCATATTCTTGAGAATCCTATAAAGTGCAGTTCTAGTCTCCAACACATGAGGTCGCTGTGAATCAAAACTGAATTGATGGCAACTGGTTCTTGTTCAGACAGCTTCACCACTTCTTCTTTTCCCCTTGTTTCTTCTGTGTCTTTCTCACTTTGTAGCAGTATCGTCCCTGTACTTTTTTTCCCTGATATGTTCCTTGGCTGCCAGTAATATCCCCAAACAGAAAACCAAACTCATTGCCATTGAGTTGATTTCAACTCATAGCGACACAATGGGACAGAGTAGATGTGCCCCATAGAGTTCTCAAGGCTCTAAATCTTTAAGGAAGCAGACCACCTCATTTTTCTCCCACAGAGCAGCTGGTGGGTTTTGAACCACCAACAACTGCACCACCAGAGTTCTTTTCAGTAATATCCCAGTTATCTTTTATCACCAAATGGACATTAAAAGGTGTCTTTATAAGTTTACATAGAACATGAACCTAAATGAAATAATTACAAGAATTGCTGAAGGAAAAAAAAAAGTGATAAAGTCTCAATGTTCTCATTTACTAATTAACCCAGGCACCGACACAGTTCCTAAAATGCTTTCATTTTATGTAAGAGTGCCCAAATTAATGAACTATTCAACTAATTTACCTCAGCTGGAGTCTCAAAAACGTGATACCCAGCTCTTCTGAGGGTAGTTTTATTTTTTAATAGAAGCAGAAAAACTGGGAAATGAGCCAGTGACTTCTGCTTCTCTTCCAATATCTTCTGTCTTGGCCCTAAGGTTAAATATACTCATCACAGACACAAGCACAGACATAGGTGACCTCATAGGGGCTGAGAAAGAAATGAGAAGCAGCAAGGGAGGCGGAAAATAGACAATAGGTCATTGCTAGGATTTGTGTCATATTAGAGCAAAGTAATAATAGCTAAGCATTAATTGGGGCCTCACTGTGTCTGTGTGCACCCTTGTGCTAAGTGCTTTAGAAACATTATTTATCAGTTCCTCACATAACTCTAAAATATAGATAATAATGATAATAGCAAGCTTCTAAGAAGCATTATTGTGTGTTTAGTACAGTTCTAAGCATTTTGTAAGTGTTAAGTCACCTAATCTTTGGAATAATCATGTGAAATAAGTACTACTAGTGTTCCTGTTTTACATATGAGGAAATTGAGATACACATTTAAGTAACTGGCCCAAGATTATAGTTAATTAGTGGTGGATTTGGGATTTGAACCCAGGCAGAATTGGTACCAAACATAGTACATTAATCACTAAGCTAAGTGTTATTAATATAATTCCTCCTGGGTTAAAAGGATGATTGGCACTTTATACTTCAAAGTTTATACAGACTTTGTATCCAAAGTTTATGTCTTCTGGGTTGCTGCATTAATATTGCTAAAGAGAGACAAGAGATCAAGATGACCCCCACTAGGGAGGCAGAGGAAGGCAATGATTGGAGAGGACAGATAAGAATGTGCCTCATTAAGGTAAGGAATATGGAAGGTAAGAGAAACTAGGAAATATGCAAACTAAATGAGAATGTGTTCTAGCCAATGTACCTCATGAATAACCACTACCATCTGTCAGTGGAAGCTTTTGTGTTGTTATAATACTGAACAGGTTTCAGAAGAATTTACAGACTAAGACAGACCAGAAAGGCCTGGCTGTCTACTTCTGAAAATTAGCAAATGAAAACTCTGTGGATCACAATAGTCCAGTCCTCGATGGATCATGGGGACAGTGCCAGACTGAGCAGTGCATCATTCTGCTGTGTATGGGGTCACCAGGTGTCAACTCAGTGACAGTGAACAATAACACCACCAACAACTGATTTTTAGTGAGATAATCATGCCCTTACAATGTACTCAACCTTGGTCCCTGAGAGATTCCTTTTTAGTTTCTTGGTGACAGTGCCTGTCCAAATTGACATCATTTTTTACATAGACAATAGATTCTTAACTAGTACTGTTGTCTTCTATCATTCCTTCTCTACCTAACATCCAAGAGAGAATCTTTAAAATTGAATATAAATTAGGTTACAAAACTCCCCTGTTGAAGACCATCCAAAAGCTTCCACCTCACTTGGAATAATATGCAGACTCCTCAGACTGGCTGTTAGAGTCCCATGTGACCTGTCCATTGCCTAACTAGGTGGAAAATTTCAGGCTAGAAAAGAACATTACCCAAGGAGTGTACATTACTTAGCCAGAAAATTTTTTCTTAATATAATATTCTACACTATTAAACAAGATGGGAAAATTTACATTCATATGCTCAATAGTTTTAAAGATAAAATTTGCTGAAAAATCTCTCAATCTTTTCTCAAATATTTCATTCTAAGTATTTGCCTCTGTGTAATGCCCCACATATGTGAAGCTGGTGGCTTTAAAATCATAACTTGGCTTCAGTGTCTTAAGCCAAAAATGCATAACAAATTTTTCCTTGAAAAGCAATGATATACATTCCATTAGAAATATCTTCTAGAGTAGCCCCTGAACCAATTACACGTTGAATGTATTTATAATTGTATTAGAATTTTTAAATGGCACCAAGAGATATTAAATACCACATTCCAACAGATATGCTAGGCCATATTCAGAGTTTACAAAAGGGGTGTCAGAAGAAAATTAAATCTTCATTCACATTGAGGCATAAACCGAAAAAAAAAAAAAAACTCACTGCCGTCAAGTCGACTCCGTCTCATAGTGACCCCTCCTTGGGGTCGCTTCTGAGGCAGTATCTCTGCAGAAGTTGATTGCCCACTCTCCCTTCTGAGGACTGGCTTGTGGGTTTGGACTGCCAGCTTTCTGGTTAGCAGTCAAATGCCTTAGGAACTACTCCACCAGAGCTCCCATTGAAGGCACAGCTGAATGATTTTACCGAGAAGTATTTAGAGAGAGCTGTTGGTAAGTTGTGAGTCCTTCTTTCTCCTCCCTCTAAAATGGGAGAGGCCATAGGGGTACATGAGTACTTCTTTCTTCACTTCAATTCAAAAGAGAATTCATGTCAAATAAAAATAAATCCAGCCTTAAGTAAGGAGAGACTTTATTTGAAAATATTATTGCAATAGGAAGAATGTGCCAACCTCAGAATCTGCAAATGTTTCCAAACTAAATAGAAAAAAAGACTTTAAAAAATAGAAAGGGATGAACAGGGCTAGCAGGAACACTGTAGGGATTAGGGCAAATGTGGGAGTGAGCAGACAGTATGGTCAAAGCAGTTTAACTGGATAAGTTTCTTTATGTGTTTGGCTGATTTTCAGAATGGGCTGTTAGGTTGGATGTTGTGTACTTCAGTGCTTTCATAGTTGCTCAAACTTGGAGGCAAGCCAGAACCTGTTGGGAGGAGGGAAGCCTGGCTAAAATTGGTCAAACCAAAGTTTAGTGGGTAAGGAAAAGACAATTTTAAGCCCCTGGTCAAACGGGTTCATTTGGCGAACTTAATGAATTTTGAAGGAGACACAGTGGACCAGGGTCTGCTTTATGCATAGGAAATATGTAAAGATGGGACTAAGTGGCCTATGGCAGCAAAAGAAAGGGACACCCTATGGAAAGTAATTGCATATATGGAATTTGTCAAGAATGTGAGTGTATTCTGGTCTTCTTGTGAAAGAGGTCTTGGCTAAGAGGATCATTTAGAAGATGGAACAGATTTTGACATAGAGAAGCTAGAAATATTGCTGGGTTCTTAGTGGCTGAGACAGAAGCGTAGAGATACAATTCATCTTCAGTAAAAGCATAGCAGGTAGGACATTCTCAGAGACTGGAATTTACAAAGAATTCATAATGAACTGCATGAGAGAAAGAACGTTTTCAACACCTACCAAGCTCAAAAAGTTCTGATGCTAGATTAGCCAGTCAAACATGAACTGTCCTGTTCCCTTTTGCTTTCTTTCTACACCTCTACTTCATCCCTATTTGTCATAAATCGCTTAGCAAAATGTGTAAGAAAACAGGGCAACCTGGTCACTGAAAATTTTAAAATTTAAAAGCAATATTGATCTCAACAAATCAAATGGGAAGGGAATGGCCTGGGGCAAGGAAAGTATGTATACATAATTTGAGAATATTCAACCCACAAAGTGCAATTACCTAATTGTCTAAATGTTATGTATCTAAAATTGCTAGCTTATCATAATACAGCATAAAGAATAATTTCAATATGTATGTAGTATGTTTATTTATTAAAAATCATTGTCAAAAATATTAAGTGTTTTTTACTTGGTACTAAGACTTTGCCACTGTGTCAGTCCAACTAGTGAGGGTCTCCCTCTTTTTCCCTGATCTTCTCATTTACAAAGCATGATGTTTTCTTCAGGGAATGGTCCTGCCTGATAGCATGTTCAAAGTCTGTGAAATGGAATCTTGCCATCCTAATTTCTAAGGAGCATTCTGGTTGCATTTTTCCCAATACAAATTTGTTCATTCTTCTGGCAGTCCATGTTGTAATCAATATTTTTTGTTAACACCATTTTTCAAATACATCAATTCTTCTTTGCTCTTCTTTATTCATTGTCCAGATTTGTGTGCTTATGAGGGGATTGAAATATACCATGGCTTGGGTCAGGTCCACCTTAGTCCTCAAGAGACATCTTTGCTTTTGAACACTTAAGGAGCTTCTTTGTGGCAAACGTGCCCAATGCAACACGTTGTTTGATTTCTTGACTGCTGCTTCCATGGGTTGACACAGTGACTACAGCAATGGGCTCAAACATAGCAATAATTGTGATGATGGCACAGGACTGAGCAGCATTTCATTCTGTTGCACATGGGGTCACTATGAGTCTGAACCAACTTGAAGGGACCTAACAACAAGATAGGCCTTGCTCCACGGACATGAGCATGGGTTTATTTCTCTGTGCCAAAGAGGAAACAATGATTTTCCTTTTGTTTGGAGAATATTTTTGTTAATATTTGGTTAATTAACAGATCTGACTGATTAGAAAACTATAGAGAAGCATGAAAGTCACAGCAATAAAATATGTGAGTCACCCATTTGGATCCTCAAAGCTTTTTTGAATGCTATTGGCTAGAGTTCTAATTAAGAGAAGGATGACTTATCACATCAAATTTTCTTTCTACTATATTCCTAGGTTTTCATTTCATAGAAACTTCCTGTAGTGCTTTCCTACAAGATTTTGAAGTCCCAATATTGATTTCTTTCTGAGGTTCCCTTGAGATATCATGCTAACCTCATCCTGGGTAAATACCCAGATGAGTTGAGACAATTGATGGTCTATTCTGGTCCTGATCAAATTGCTTGATGTTTCTGTGATTATGCAGCATCTTGGGCTGGAAGCAATCAGGCAGAGAATTATCAGGACATTGACAGATTAGCTTCATCAGTTACCTGCTGTGACCACAGCTTTCTGTATATTAATAAGAAAAGAAATAGCCTGCTGATTGTCATTTAAATTACATGAGGATATATTTGTCTTTTGGAACTCCAAGGCATTTAAATGTGATATAAGCTCAAAATTCATTAAGGAAGGCACAGAGATATTATAGCAAACATTTCCCAAGAGGCTGAAATATAAAACTTGCACAGTGGAGAAGATAGTACATTTTGTTCTTAATCATTTTCAGTGTAGAAAACAATTTAATTCAATAAATATTTATTGAGCACTTACTATGGGCAATGTACTATGTTAGATTCTGTAGGAGAAAAAGGAAAGTGAGGACTTCTGGTCTCAAGAGTCCCTCATCTAAGCCAACATGCAAATAAATATAATCCAAAGCAGACTGTGAAGGTTAATGCAAAAAAGAACCATGGGACTTCCAAGCTGAAAAAGACTACATTCTGTTGGAGATGATTAGGAACATCATTTTGGAGAAGGGGGATGTCTGAGCAGGTGTTTTTTTATAGATGGAAAAAAGAGAACGGGAATTGCAAGTAGAAATAAGTGCAATAGCCAATGCATGGAAATAGGTATAGCAGATGCTGAAGGTGCCCCTTCTACATCCTAGAGCACTTACCTTTGCAGTGCATGCTAAGATTTCTTACTGAAAGCTCTGCAACTCTACTTGAAAGCTTTCTATGGCCATGGGACATGCAGGGTAGGCTGGAAGTACTGGAGAGCTGATACCCCTGGAGACAAACCCAATTAATGACAAAGTGTTATGATAGATAAATCAATACCCCAGCTCCTTTTCTCATCCCAAAGACACACAGCAGGGCTATGCCTCAGTTACCAAGAGTGGTAGCTACTCATTAACTTACCTTGCATTGGTTTTCTTCCTTTTCCTGCCTCCTTCGAATGAGGGTGCTTTGAATGAACATCTGATGGGTGCTCCATGGGATCACTTCCCGAAGAAACCATTTACACTCAAATCCTTGTAACAAATTATGCTTCTGTGGGAACTCAGTGTAAGACAATGATGAAGCACAAGGCATGTTAAATAACCAATGAACTGTTCAGCTTGCATCATGAGGAGAGGGTGTATAGGAGAAAGTAATAATGAGATTAGTAAAGTTTTTCACTCTTCACTCCATGCCAGGAACTATGCAGAGCACTTTTACACATTCTCCTTTAATATGCCGTAAGGGTGGTTCAAGGGTAGAATTCTCCCTTTCATGCAGGAAACCTGTATTCGATTACTAGCCAATGCTCCGCCTGCGTGGTCACCACTCATCTGTCAGTGAAGGCGTGTGTGTTGCTCTGATGCTGAACTGGTTTCAGAAGAGTTTACAAACTAAGAAGGACTAGAAGAAAGGCCTGGATATTTACTGAAAGACAACACTGAAAACCTTACGGATCACAAGGGTTTCCTCCACAGCTGATTACAGGATAGCGCAGGCACGAGTAGTATTTTCTTTTGTGCATAAGGTAGCCATGAATATGGGGCCAACTTGACAATGGCAGCTAACCACAGCATGTCATTTAATAACTAGAAAACTCCTATGAGGTAGGCACTACTATTCAAAATAATAAATCAGAAGCTCAGTGAGGTGAACTCAAATACTCAAAGACACACAGTTGTCAAGTGAGGAAACCAGAATTCAACTCCAGACTTTGAAATCCGCTGACTTTCTTCCTCTCTCACATAGTTAAGGATATCAAATGCCAATCTGGAGAGTTTCTATTTACCTGAGGGAGTATTGAGTACCCAAGGAAGTTCCTGAGATTACTGAGGTACAAGAGAGGGGATGCCTTAGGTTGGTTGGTAAATTTAATAAGAAAAAGGAGTGTGTACCCAATTTTAAGCAAAACAGTGGTCTGGAAATAGAGAGGAGCGGGAGCTACCCGGGACCCCACCCAGGCACTTCTAATGCATATAAAGCCCATGTATGGACACTATTTGGGACTTTTACAATTATAATTTTTGTGATTGTGTAGTTAGACAAACTTGCAAACTTGGATTATGGCCTGGCTCCATTATACTTTTTTTTTTCCCCCATCATTCTTTCAATCTCTGACTTGTTACTTTTAACAATATGAATTATTTCATAGGGTTGTTGTAAGGATTAACAATTAACAAGTTTAAAGAACAAAATGCTTTCCCTGGCGCAATCAAGGCAGGTTTTAACCCATTGCCATCCAGTTGATTCTGACTCATGGTGACTCTATGTGTTACAGAGTACCAAAAACAACAACAAAAAAAAAACCCTGCCATCAAGTCAGATCCAGCTCATAGCGACCCGACCCCTCCTTGGGCTTCCGAGGCAGTATCACTATGGAAGTAGATTGCCCCATCTTCCTTCCGAGGAGTGGCTGGTGGGTTTGAACCTCCAGCCTTCTGGTTAGTAGTCAAGTGCCTTAGGCACTATGCTACCAGAGCTCCCGTGTTACAGTGTAGAATTGATATACAGAGTTTTCTTGGCTGTAATCCTTATGGAAGAACATTGCCAGGCCTTTCTTCTGCAGCATCACAGGGTGAGCTCAAACCACCACCCTTTAGTTTAGTAGTCGAGCACACACTGCTACCCAGTGTGGGTTACCTAGTGTTATCAAAGCTTAATACTATGTCTCATACATGTAGGCTGACCCTTTTTAGAGCTCACAGAATTTAGTCTCTTCACCAGCCTCAGCAAAAATACCCCAATAAACCAAGCTTGTTTATTGAAGATTTGTGAGGTAATGTACATAAAGAATAGAGATGAATTCTTGGCAACTTGTGCCCAAATAAGACCTATTACTCTGATCCTTTCTTAGTTAGCTGTCAGTATCTTGAAGGCTGCCCAGTGAGGGACACAGTGTCAGGAGGACCATATAGGGAATGTACCCTGGTGTGCATGACTAGCCTGCTTTCTTCTTTCCCTGCAAGAAGCTGTAGTAGAGACCCACTGGGGGCCATGCTCATGGGTGCTGTGGCTGCATTTTGGCATGCACAGGAGTGTTCAGACATCAGGAAGAGCACCTTTAGTATGAAAAGATAGGCTCATACAAGTGGACTCCAGATGGCTTGGAGTTTTACCTATTATAAAATGCTCTTCTATAATACCTTATAGTGTCAGGGTACCCTCCCCCTTTAAGTGGAACATGGAACAAAGATTTCTTAAAATTATCATCCATATCCTCATGGATGTTTTTCATTGAAATGCAATTGGATTAAGTGCAAAGGGTGTGTTAGACTTAATCCCAGCCATACAGAGGACTCTAGAGAAATTCAAGATACAGTTCCTTCCCTAAGAAACTTAACATTTTATCAGGGAGAGGAAAAGAAAGAACTAGCACGTGCTTAGTGAAGAGAAAGAAGGATATGGTTGTGGGTGGGAATGTTCTAAAAAAGCCTAAAAGGGGTGGTGGTGGTGGAACTTCAGCTCTGGTGTGTAAAATGGTTGGGATTTAGATAAAAGGGGAAGATAACATTTGTAATGCAATAATTACCATGAACAAAGGTGGAAGGAAGAATAGGAATGATGTGTGTAGGAGACAATTAGAAAATGACCTGCCCGGGTGAGAAGCAATGATGGTAGATGTGGAAAAGGTAAAGTCTAGTTAGATGGGGGAGGACTTTCACTGCCAGGGTAAGGATTGTCTTCTAATCATTGTTTCAGGTACCATGCTCTCAATACTGATGCAGTAGGATCCAAACTGGTCTCCTGGAAACAATCTGTTCTGCTCAAGTCAGGCAAAATGATATTTTTAAAAATGCTGAGTTAACCATGTCATCTCACTGCTAAAACCCTTTGCAAGCTTCCCTTTGCTGTTGGGAGAAAGACAAGACCTTTAGCATGGCCTACTGGGGTCTTGTGATCTGTCTTTTGTTGACCTCTTCTTCAGCTTTATCTCATCATTACTACTATAAGAATGCCCCACTCCAAGTAGTCTGACCACAAGGACTGAAACAATGTAAAAATGCCCGCTCCAGGTGGCCTGACCTCAAGAACTGAAAGACCAGTCAAGTTCCTGCTATATATTTTGAAGTTACCCAGAGCACTCTCCTACCCTAACCCCTCCCTGCTCATCCATGTGTAATCAGTCTGGACTGTGTCCTTAATGGATGTATATATGTCAGTACTTGAAAAATACCCTCCTTGGTGGCCGTGACACTGCACCTCCCATTGCACCTCTCACCATGCTAATGACCATAGCTAATGAGTTCCAAGGAACCTCATGAATAATCATAACTTCCCTATTCCATGTCCTATATCAGCTCTAAAGTCCCTGGTTTCTGAGAGCTTGATCTGACACTCAGTCTCTGAGTTCCTTGCTTGCTGGCCTGCAATCAAATTTCCTTTCTCAGTACCTCAAAGCCAGGTGCTTCCCTATTGACTTGGAAGTTGCACCAGGTGCGAACCTACCAGTCAGTTTTCACTCCCACTCACACTCTCCACTTACACTGACCTTGATTCAGGTTCTGATGATTCTGTACACCAAAAGGCTTTCTTTCTGCCCTTTTCCCCACCCAGAAGTCTCTTCTCCTACACATCGCTCCTCTCTGTAATTAATGCATCTTTTTATCACATAAAGGAATTGCCAAGGAGTTAACTCCAACTCATGGTGACTTCTTGTGTGTCAGATTAAAACTACTCCATAAGGTTTTTAATAGCTAATTTTTTTGAAGTATGTCACCAGACATTTCTGTTGAGGCAGACTGAACCTCCAGCCTTTCCATTCAAAGCTGAATACCTTAACCATTTGCACCATCTATTGTACAAATAGCAGTTCTGTGGGACAGAATAAAACAACCTATAGTGTTTCCTAGACTAAAATCTTTATGGGAGCATGTCACCAAGTCTTTTCTCCCATGGAGCTACTGTGGGTCATGGGTTTGAATGCCCTAACCTTTCAGTAGCTGCCAAATGTCAACCATTGCATCACCAGAGTTCTTTTCATAGGTGGCGTAATGCCTAAGGCATTTGACTGCTAACCAGAAGGATGGCGGTTCAAACCCACCAGCCACTCCTTGGAAGGAAGACTGGGCAATCTATGTCTACAGAGATAGCACCTCAGAAAACCCAGGAAGGGTGCTATGAGTCAAGAATTGACTAGATGGCAGTGAGTTTGGTTTGGTTTTTGGATGATCTCTTCAAGGAGCTCTGGTGGTGCAGTGGTTAAGGGATTAGTCTGCTAATTAAAAGGTCAGTGGTTCAAACCTATCAGCTGCTCTGTGGAAGAAAGTTGACGCTGTCTTCTGTAAAGATTTATAGCCTTGGAAACCCAATATGAGTCACTATTGACTGGATGGCAGTGAGATTGGTTTTTGGTGAGTAGTGTCTCTTTATCTTACTTACCGTAACTCTTAAGAGGTTTCCTTTGGGAAGCTTACCTTGACTCCATAGACTTAAACCTCTATTATATGCCCATAAAACACTTGTGTTTTTCCCTCATAAGACTGAATCTCAGTTTGTGCTTATATATTTACTTATGTAAAACTTAATGTCTTTCTTTCTTACTGGACTATAAGCACCAGGAGGAAAGAAAACTTGTCTGTTTTGCCCAGCATTGTATCTCCCACACTTAACACAGTGCCTGGTAAACAGGAGCCACTTAGTCAGGATCTGTGGAATGAATGGATGGTTGAATTAATAAATTGTTGAAAGAATAATGAGAATTTTGCTTACCAGAGTTTGGATCAAATTTGATATTTACTCTCTAATTACCATCAAGCCTATCTGATATTGGTTACTTGTTTCATTTGTTGTTGTTGTTGTTATGTGCCGTCGAGTCGGCCCCAACTCATAGCGACCCCTCCTTGGGTTTCCGAGGCAGTATCACTACGGAAGTAGGATTGCCCAACCTTCCTTCCGAGGAGTGGCTGGTGGGTTTGAACCGTCAGCCTTCTGGTTAGCAGTCAAGTGCTTTAGCCACTATGCTACCAGAGGACCTTCTTATTTCCTTTTCAGCCAGTTAGCTTATTTTTAGAACTAGAATTCATAGGTTGGGAAACCAGTTCTGCACCCACTCTTATCTTTTGTTCCTCTGAGTCTATGCTATTTTAAAAAGCAATGGAGAAAAGTAAAAAAAAAAAAAAAACCTTTTGTATTTATATTGCTCTTTTCATTGACAGATTTCTAAGGGCCTTAGACGTATATGTTAATTACAATAGCATTCCAACCTACAAAACTATATCCACACTAAAGCTCCATTAAGACATAGATGCTCAACAGGTTCAACATAATGGCAGTAATAATTTCAAATACAAATTGAGGGTTTTGATTAACCACTCTAAATTGACTAATGGCGAATTCCTCTTGGAGACACTTGGCAATTCTAAACCTAATTACAACAATGTCCCTTCAAGAATACATGGATTTTGAAAGTTCTGACTTGAATACTCAAGGATTTTAAATACTTCCAAATAGAAAAGGACAAGATAGAGAAAGATATTAAGATGACAGCCTAGTCAGACATACCATGCTGTCCCTCTACAGCAAAGACCCAAAAAACAAAGTGAACAGATGACAATTTTGTATGTTCCTTTTGAATATGGACACATCAAAAGCAATACTCAGAGGAACATTTATAGCAATAAATGCACACATTGAAAAAGAAGAAAAAGCCAAAATAAGTACCGTAACCCTGAAACTCAAACAAATAGAAAAAGAGCAGCTAAATAAATGAATGAATAAATAAATAAATAAATAAATAAAATTAAGCCTGCAGTCACCAGAAGAAAAGAAATAATAAAGATTAGAACATAAAGAAATGAAACAGTGTGGTTGTTATGTTTGTGTGTCAACTTGGCTGGGCCTGGTTGAATGGCTAGGCAGCTGGTGGTAGTCATTCCCCATGATGAGACTGGCAATCAACTCCATGGTGGAATCTACCATAAGCAGCTAAGTAGCTGCCTTTGGGAATGTGGTCTGCTTCCTGTATGCAAGGAGAAGCCTTAGGAATGGTCTGTAGCCTATGGCATGCTTGGACCCTACATGTAGCCCTGTCGTTGTTCAGCAGCCTGCTATGCTCTGCAGACCTTGGGACTTACAAAGGGACTTAAGTTAATGGCCTGCTGTGTGGTTTGGTAATATCAGGACTGTGCCTTTTGGCTTGTCAACCTTGGGGCTTCTCAGCCTCAGTAGCCAGCAGCTGTCTGAGTAAAGAAACACCTCTAACTTCAGTGGGCTGGGAGCAGGAGACAGAGCTGGATCCCAAGGTTGAGGGGCTTCCACACAGCCCCTAAAGCCTGGCACTTGAACTTGGACTTAAAGCCTCCAAATTGTAAGAATAAACTTCTGTTGGCTAAGGCCTTCCCATTTGTGGTATATTCCTGTCAGAGTGGCACTAGGTAACCACAACAAACAGAAAACAGAAAAATGATGGCAGCCACAAGATTAGAAATTTATTCTTTGAAAGGGTCAATAAAATTGACAAATCATTGGCCAAAATGACAAAGGAAAAGAAGGAGAAGATGAAAATAACCCAAATAAGAAGTGAGATGGGTGACAGCACACAACCAACAGAAATAATAAGGATCATAATGGAACAGTAGGAAGAATTTTCTTCCAACAAATTTGAAAACCTAGAAGGAAAGTTGGGCAATCTACTTCTGTAATGATACTGCCTCAGAAACCCAAGGAGGGGTCACTATGAGTCGTGTCTGACATGACATCGCATAACAACAGCAACAATGACAATAGAAGAAATGGACAAATTTCTGAAAACACACTACCTACCTAAAGTAACATAAGCTGAGGTAGAAAATTTGAACAGACCTGTAACAAAATAAAAAAGAAGTCATTAAAAAAAAAAAAAAAAAAAGTCCAGCATCAACAACAACAAAACTTGGCCTAGATGGTGTCATTGGTAAATTCTACCAAATATTCAGAGGGGAGATGACACCAATTCACAAATTATTCCAGAACATAGAAAACGATGAAATACTCCTGAATTCATTCTATGAAGCCAGGATAACCCTGATACCAAAGACAGGAAAAGACCACTTATAGACCAGTATCCCTCAAGAATATAGATGCAAAAGTTCTCAACAAAATTCTAACCAATAGATTTCAACAGCATATCAAAAAATTAATGTGCAACATAATCAAGTGGAATGCATACTAGGTATGCAAGGATGGTTCAATATCAGGAAATCAATCAATATAATCCACCACACAAGTAAAACAAAGGGAAAGAACCATGTGATCATTTCAATCAATACAGAAAAGACATTTGACAAAATACAATGCCAGGTCCTGTTAAAAATTTTCAACAAAATAGGAATACAAGGGAAATCCCTCAGTATAATTAAGGGCATATACACCAAACCAAAGGCCACCACTATTCCCAATGGAGATAGAGTGAAAGCATTCCATTTGAGAACAGGAACCATATAAATGTATCCTTTATCACCACTCTTATTCAATATTATACTGGAAGTCCGAGCTAGAGCAATAAGGAAAGAAAAGGAAGTAAAAAGGATTCAGATTGGTAAGGATGAAGTAAAACTATTCCTATTTGTGGATGACATGATCCTATATATAGAAAATACCAGAGGTTCTACAAGAAAGCTACTGGAACTAAAAGAAGGATTAAGTGAAGTGACAGGGTACAAGATCAACATACAAAAATCAATTGGGTTCCTTTACACTAACAAAGACAACTCCAAAAAGGAAATTAGTCAAACAATGCCATTTACAATAGCCCCCAAAAGATAAAATACTTAGGAATACATCTTACCAGGGACATAAAACACTTATACAACAAAAACTAGAAAACATTACTGCAAGAGAGCAAAAGAGACCTACATAAATGGAAGCATTTGACTGCTTACCAAAAGGCTGGCTAGTCGAACCCACCAGCCACTCCTCAAAAGGAAGACTGGGCAGGGTACTTCCTTAGAGATACTGCCTTGGAAACCCAAGGAGGGGTCGCTATGAGTCAGAATCAACTCGACGGCAGTGACTTTTTTTTTTTTTTTTTTTTTTTTTTTGTGGCTAGGAAGACTTACTGTGAAAATGTCAGTACTACCCAGAGCTATCTGGAGATGGAATGTAATCCCAGTCCAAATTCCAATGTTCTTTAATGGAATGGAAGAACTAATCACTAACTTTATTTGGAAAGGAAAAAGGCCCTAAAAGAGCTCTGGTGCAGAGTGCCTAAGGCATTTGACTGCTAACCAGAAGGTTGGTGGTTCAAACCCCCTAGCCACTCTGTAGAAGGAAGACTGGGCAATGCACTTCCGTAAAGATTTACTGCCTCAGAAACACAAAGGGGGATGCTCTGAGTCTGGATTGACTTGATGGCCGTGAGTGAGTGACAGGCCCTGGATAAATAAACATTACTGAAGAAAAACAAAATGGGAGACCAAATATTCTCCCATCTCCAAACTATTATACAGCCATAGTGGTTAAAACAGCATGGTACTGGTTAAATGACATACATATAGATCAATAGAAGAGAACTGAGAACTCAGAAGTAAACCCATCCACCTATGGAGGGTTAATTTTTGACAAAGTATTGAAATATACTAATTGGGGAAGAGATTGTCGTTGTTGTTGTTATGTGCCGTTGAGTCGGACCCGACTCATAGCAACCCCTCCTTGGGTTTCCAAGGCAGTATCACTACGGAAGTAGATCACCCCATCTTCCTTCCGAGGAGTGGCTGGTGGTTAGCAGTCAAGTGTCTTAGGCACTACGCCACCATTTCATTTCATGATGATTTGGGTGAAAGTTTACAGAGCAAATTGGTTTTTCCATTCAGCATTCTATTTTGTGATATTTACTGCAATCATTGCAGTGTAACAGCATTCTTCCCACTTCCTCCCTGTACCCGCTCCTTCCCTTAGTCCTTTGTTCCCACCCACTCCTGCCTTCCTAGCTCTATACCTGGGAAAATACTGTTCCTCTTGATATCATGTGCTTGATTGTTCTAACAAGTGCATACCTTCCTGGTATTACTGTTTACCTTGTACCCCTCTCTATCATTTGGCTGACAGTTGAGCAATGGGGATCAAGTTCAGTTCCTAACTTGAAGGTTTCTAAGGGCCATATTCTCAGGTGTTCTAGAAATCTTCATAAGACCAGGAAGCTTTGTCTTTTCTATAATTTTTAATTTTGTTCCACATTTCCTTCTACTGTATCTGGGACCTCCCGTTGTGATTCTTTTCAGAGTCGTCATCAATGGTAGCTGGGCACCATCTAGTTATTCTGGTTTCAGGGTTGTGGAAGCTGCGGTTTATGTGGTCCATTAGGCCTTTGGACTAAGTATTTTCTGTGTCTTTGATTTTCTTTTTCTTTTTTTTGAATTAATTAATTATTATTATTATTTTTTTCCCCACAGGTGTGGATTCAATTCCAGACCTGAAGGGCAGCTAGGGGCCATAGTCTCAGTCTCAGGTCTCATCAGGATCTATCAGACCAGCAAAGCTGTTCCCTCTTTTATTCCTCCCCCCACAAATGATTTTGAGTTTTGTTCCACATTGTTCTCCCACTCTATCCAGGATCTACTACATAGATCCCCCTCCGAGCGGTTGACAGTGGTAGCCAGTTGTGTAGGCTGAGGTTTGCATGGTGTGCCAGTCTCTTGGACTAATTGTTTCCATGAATTTTTGGTTTTCTTCATTCTTCTTTGCTCTGGATGAGAAGAGACCCATTGCTACATCTAGATGGCTGCTCGAAAGCATTTAAGATCCTAGTCGCTGGCTTACTGTGGCCTGCCTCCCTGCACACAAACTCAAAGAATGATATTTTTCTGTGTATAAACTTTTTCTTAACTTTTTATGGTAGTAGTCTCATACAATAATTATCCTTTTGTGATTGGTTAATTTCACTTAGCATAATGTCCTCTAGGTTCGTCCATGTTATGAGGTGTTTTGCCAATTCATCGCTATTATTTAATGTTGTATAGTATTCCATTTGTATATGTAGCAGTTTGTTGATCCATTCATCCATTGATGGGGACTTAACTTGCCTCCATCTTTTTGCTATTGTGAATAATGCTGCAATGAACATGGCTTGTGTATATCTGTTTGTGTCTTGACTCTTATTTCTCAAGGATATATGCCTACAAGTGGGATTGCTGGATCATATGGTATTTATATTTCTAACTTCTTTTTTTTTTTTCTCCTAGTATTACATCTTTTTTTTGAATTTTATTTATTTTTTTAATTGTGCTTTAGGTGTAAGTTTACAGAGTTGTTTTACATTCAGCATTTCATGTACATTTAGTTTTATTCCCCAATTACCATGCCCAACCCTAACCCAGTCTCCTCCCCTCCCTGCTGAGTAACCCACCCCTCCAGTGCCACTCATAGTTATGCACTCCTGTGTGTCCTTCATTTCTTCTGTGCGAATGTTGCTTCTCTGGTGCCCTGTGGTCAATTGCTCCAAGGGATACATCTCCATAGAGTATGTGGGTGTGTCACCCTGGGTTGAGTGATCTGTGTATACATCTTGTTTACTATTAGGCTGAAAGCTAGCCCCTGGGAGTGAGTTTTATTCCAGGCCCAGAATGTATCCCAGGGCCATAGTTTTGGGGGTCCCACCAGACTACATCCGACCAGTAATTCTGGTCATTATTTTGTTTTTGGATTTTGTTCCATGTTTTTCCTCCCACTCTATCCAGGATCTCTAGTTTTGATCCTTTCCTGAGTGATTGGCATTGGTAGCCAGTCACCATCTAGTTCTTCTGGTCTTGAGGGCCATCATGTCTTAGGGCTGATTGTTTCCAAATGCCTTGTTTTTTTGCACTCTTCTTCGATTCGGATGATAGGAGACCATTAACTGCATCTTAGATGGCTGCTTGAAAGCTTTTAAGACCCCAGTCGCTACTCACCAATGTAGGATGAGGAACAAAACTTTTATGTATTTTGTTGTGCCAATTTAGTTTGGTGTCCCCCAGTACTATGATCCTGAGTAGGTAGATCCATTGGATCTCTCTCCCACAGTGTTTGGCTGTCTGTGAGGGATTACTCTATGTCTGCCTTCTGTCGTTTCTGTAAGGATTGTATTTTGTATCACTGGTATCTGTGCAAGATTAGCCTCAGCTGAATCTATCCTTGGTCTAAAGTATAATCCTGTTCACTGACCCTCATCTGATCTTCTCAGATGTTTATGCGTTTATCTGTAGCCTGGTGTTTGGTGTTAATGGTAATGTAGTATTGTGGACATACTGGTTGGTATTAGTGTCTGTCGTCTGTATCTTACGTGCACAATTCGGGGTCCTCCCTTTTCCTAGTGTTATCATGGTGTTCACAGACTCTTTCTATACCATCCCTTCCCTTACCCACATCAGTGTGTAGCCCCCAACTAGCCCAAAATTAATCTCTTCTCTCCCCACCCTGGTAACCTACAAAGTGAGTTCCCTTTCTTAAGAAAACCCTTCTTTGTATTTTTATAGTAATGGGCTCATACAGTATTTGTCCTTCTGTGATTGACTTCTTTCACTCAGCATAATGTCCTCCGGGCTCGTCCACATTGTGAGATGATTCACGTATCTTTCATTGTTCTTTAATGTAGCATAGTATTCTATTGTGTGATGTACCATAATTTGGTTATCCATTCATCCATTGATGGACATTTAGGTTGTTTCCATCTCTTTGCTACAGTGAATTGTACTGCAATGAACATAGGTGTACATATGTCTGTTCATGCCCTGCCTCTCACCCCTTTAGGATATATTTCAAGTAATGGAATTTCTGGGTTAAATGGTATTTCTACTTTCAGTTTTTTTAAGGAAACACCATACCATTTGTGACAATGGTTGTATCATTTTACAATCCTACCAGCAGTGCACAAGAGTTCCAATTGCTCCGCAACCTCTCCAGCATTTGTTATTTTCTTTCCTGCTGAACTTTGCTGTATTTCCAACTTCTTAAGGAAGCACCATACTGCTTTACCATTTCACAATCTCAGCAGCAATATATGCGGGTTCCAGTCTCTCAACACCCTCACCAGCATTTGTTGTTTTGTTTTTTGAACTTTGCTATCAATGCAGGGATGAAATGATATCTCATTATTTTAATTTGTATTACTCTATGGCTAATGTAGCAGAGTGCTTAAGGCACTTGACTGCTAACCAGAAGGCTGGCGGTTCAAACACACCAGGCACTCCTCGGAAGGAAGGTTGAGCAGTCTACTTCCGTAGTGATAATGCCTTGGAAACCCAAGGAGGGGTCGCTATGAGTTGGGTCAACTCGACAGCAAATAACAACAACAACAATGGCTAATGATCATGAGCCTGTCTTCATATATTTGTTAGCCAACTGAATATCTTCTTCGGTGAGGTATATGTTCATGTCCTTTGCCCGTTTTTTAATTGGATTGCTTGTCTTTTAGTTGTTGTTGATATGAAGTTTGCTATAAATATTAGAGATTAGTCCTTTGTTCGATATATCATTGCCAACATTTTTTTTCCCCCAGACTGTATGTTCTCTTTTTACTCTTTTGGAGAAGTCTTTTCATGCACAAAAATGTTTAGAATTTAGGAGGTCCCAGTCGTCTAGCTTGTCTTCTGCTGTTTTTACATTTTTACTTATGTTTGGTAGTGCATTTATGCCATGTATTATGGCCCCTAATTTTGCCCCTATTTTTCTTTGATAATATTTATAATTTTAGATTTTACACTTAGGTCTTTGATCCATCTTGAGTTAGTTTTTGTATATGGTGTGAGATATGGGTCCTGTTTCATTTTTCTGCAAATAGATGTCTAGTTTTGCCAGCACCGTTTATTAAAGAGACTGTTTCTTACACATTTAATGGATTTTGGCTCTTTATCAAAGATCAGCTATCTGTAGGTGGATGGATTTACTTCTAACTTCTCCATTCTGTTCCATTGGTCTATGTGTCTATCATTGTACCACCAATACCAGGCTGTTTTGTCTACTGTGCTATATAGTAGGCTTTGAAGGTGGGGAGTGTGAAGGCTCCTATTTTGTTCTTCTTCTTTAGTAGTGTTTTGCTTATCTAGAGTCTCTTTTCTTTCCATATAAAGTTAGTAATTAGTTTTTCCTCTTAGAAGAATGATTACGAAATATGGATAGAGATTGCATTATATCTCTAGATGGCTTTGGGTAGTATTATCGTTTTTACAATGTTAAGTCTTCCTATACATGAGTATGGTATATTCTTCCATTTATGTAGGTCTCTTTTGTATCTTGTTTTGTAGTTTTCTTTGTATGGGTCTTTCATATCTCTGGTTAGATTTATTCCTAAGTACTTCATTTTTTGGGTGGCTATTAAAAATGATATTGTCTTCCTGAATTCCTTTTCAGAATTCTCTTCATTAGTGTAGAGGAATGCTACTGATTTTTGTATGTTGATCTTGTACTCTGCAAAGAGAATGCTTTCAGTCTCTCTCTGTTAGAATAATATTGGCTGTTGGTTTTGTGTATATACCCTTAATTACGTTCAGAAATTTCCCTTTTATTCCTATTTTGCTAAGCATTTTTATCAAGAATGCATTTTGAATTTTGTCAAATAACTTTTCTGCATCGATTGATACCATCATGTGATTATTTTCCTTTTATTTATGCGGTGGATTATGTCGATTTTTATTCTAATGTTGAACCATTCTTGCATACCTGGTATGACTCCCACTTGATCATAAATGGATTATTTTTTGATATGTTGATGGAGTCTATTGACTAGTATTTCGTTGAGGATTTTTGTGTTGATGTTTATTAGGGATATCGGTCTGTAATATTCTTTTAGTGATGTCTTTGTCTGGTTGTGGCATCAGGGTTTTGCTTGTTTCATATAAAGAAAGAAAAGAAACAGCTATCACACTTAAAATGTTTCTTTCTTTGTTTTGGACCTCCTAAGTACTAGATTTTACAAAATGGCCCGTTCAGATGGTTTCTGGGCATTTCTATGGGCATTGTGCTCACTCTCGTGAGAGACTTACATGTTAGCAGTATGCCTGGCATTTTGTATTATGGTAATATATGCTTCTTCAAAGACAAAGATGCATGGACCAAGAAATATAGATATTCTTTATTAGCAAGTCATAGCCTTGTCCATTTTCTGTATGGCGATGCAGTATGGTATGGTGCTTAAAAATGTGGAAACTAGAAATGAATTACCTAGCTTTGAATCCTTCTACCAATTGCTAGCTGTATAACTTCAGGTGAGTTATTTCTCCTCACCTCTTTGTATCTCAGTTTCCATATATATAAAATGGTGATAGCAATTTTATGTGAATATTAAAAAAATAGTTGATGTAAAGTGCTTAGAACATGGTATATTATAAGCATGTAATTAATATTAGCTAAGGAGCTCTGGTGGCCTAGTAGGAGCTCTAGTGGCTTAGTGCCTAATGCATTAGACTGCTAATCAGAAGGCTGGTGGTTCAAACCCATCAGCCACTCCTCAGAAGGAAGTTTGGACAATCTACTTCCATAGTGGTAACTGCTTTGGAAACCCCAGGAGGGGTCGCTATGAGTCAGATCTGACTCGATGGCAACGTGTGTGTATCATATTATCTCTAACCCCATGGGATGGCATGGTAGACTAAGGCCTAGACTGTTATATTCTTACCAAATAATTTATTAAAATTTTAAGAAAGAGCTCGATAAAAGACTAAGATTTTCTATGGTCTTTAAAATCTATTTATCTTGTATTATTAGAGACAATTTTTGCATGTTTGCTAATTTGTAGCATCAATTAGAGAACAGGAGAAATTCACCTCTTAGTGCCCTAATGGATGCAAAACAAAAATTATATAACTAGATGTTATCATTGTCAATTTTATTTATTTATTTTTTAAAACCATTTAAATGAGGATCATGCAGATGCAGTGTCCACAGCATTGATTATGGATGCACCTGTTTTGGTCCACCCTTTCTAGACTGGGGAGCTTGGAATGGTTCTCACTCAGTGCTGCCTTGTATTTTCACTATTTTAAGAAAAGAAGCTTCCCTAGCAGATGACTGAAAAACTAGTTCATGTAACCATCCAATTATTACTTAATATTATCTCAAGTAGACGATGGAGAGTCTCTGATTGATAATTGCCTCTTTGAGTTTCTGTATTTTTTACTCACCGCATTATAAAAGAACTCTTCATCCATTTTGAGCTTGGAAAAGAAAAGAGGGGCTTTTCTTACCTTTGGACAAAAATTCATTTGAAGGAATATGACAATACCTTTACAAAACCAATATTCTGATTTCATCAGTAGTTTTTTCTTATTCTTGATGGTATGTGTATAGTCCTTGAAGAGAACATTTCAGATTTCAGTTTGTTTTTCCGTAGTTGAATGCACTGCATTAAAACAACAAAAATTTTGTTGAGGAATAATTTTCATGTGGTAAAATGTATCTTTTTGAAATGGGTAATTCAATGAGTTTTGATAAATACATACATTTTTCTAATCACCACCATAATCAAGATTTACTACATTTTCAGTAGCCCAAAAAATTCAACCATGTTCTTTTGCCATCAATAAGTAGACTTCTATATCTGGCTCTAGGCAGCTTTGGTCATATTCTAGATTCTTTTTTTCTAAATTTCATATAGATAATACTATATATTTTGTATCTTTTGTATCTGGCTCCTTTCACTAAGTATACTAATTTTGAGATTCATCCATATCATGTGTATGTCAGTAGTTGGCCCTTGCATGTATAATTTATTTATGCACTTAACCTGTTGAAGGACATGTGGGTTGCTTCCAATTTGGGATTATTATGAATAAAGCTATGAATGTTCTTATATAAGTTCTTTTACTGTTGTATTTTTACCACTGGCATTCACACACAAAAAAAATACATTTGTTTGAAATATACAATAGAAGAGATGTATGTGGTATATAGTACAACTCCCTTGCTTTCATTATTTGTTTTTAAAATTCTGTTTTTAAAGATAATGTGATGCTATCCTTTAGGCATCTGGAATGTGGCAGTGTGCAGTTTGTTTGGTAGTTACTGTGTTATCAGTTGCCCTGGACACATGGGAGTGACCAAGTATTTTTGGTGACTGTTTCCACTCCTTTTTAAAACTTCTCTCTGCTCTTGTGAGATGGCTTGTAATGTCATGCCTGGGAAAGAGTGGGAGTGTGGAGTGAACTCAATCCTCCTTTGAAGAATACATTTTAATATTCATCATTGGAAGCACTGCTATTCTCTCTGGTCTGTACTCAGCTTTGATTGCTTTTGTAAGTTCTTAACTCACTGATCCCTTGTTGTTTCCTAAGCCATTAGTCTTATCATTGAAGCTACTGGGAGAAGAGCCAAGAAGAACCAGCTGTAACAGAGAGTAGAGTCACACATTTTGAACTGTCCCAGATTTTCACCTTAACACATGAAATAGGTGAGATCAGGCTATAGTCTACATAAGAAATGGCTTAATTTCCAGTCAGACTCAATGATTTATTTGCACTCCAAAACATGATGAAATTCCAACCTTTTGTAAAACTTGGGCTTCTCCTTCATTTAATTCTTTGTGATTTTTCTCAGTGATTTGATGTCTTTTATTTAGCTTCTGACTAACGTGAATATCACTCTGAAATGCCTTCATACTAGGAAATCTAAATTTTAAATACAGTGACGTTCTTGGAAAACACCCAGTGATGTAAATCCCGAGAATTAATGACAAGTAAATACGGCAGCATCCAGACCTTCAGTTGTGCTTGTGAAAAATTCAGAGAATTCAGAGAAGTGCATCCCAGCAAGGCTATCATTATGAGCTCAACAGCCTATTGTTAGGATATTAAAATAAGGCCAAGTAAGATACCTAGCCCAACTGACTCATGTCCTAATTGATGTGAGAATCAAATAAACATTATACAACTCCTTTGGGGGAAGAAATACCTTTCAATTTAAGTTTCATTTAATAAAAGTCATTGAACTCCTTCAAAAATTTCCATAAATTGACCAATAAAAAATCATGAAATCTTGCAAGAGTTTAAATTAGCTTTTAAGAAAGAATTGTGAAACTGTTTCTCTTTCCTTCCACCACATGAGAGGAATTAGTAGAGGAGTTTATGAGATACTACTAAATCATTAGTCAGTACTAATGATTTTGGCCTCTACAACTGGTTCCCTTCCAGTCATGCTAAGAGAAGGTTGGTGGGAGGCCTTGTGGTGAGGTGGAAAGAGCAAAATAGTTGGCACCACAGAATGGAATTAGAATTTTCTTTTCTGATGAATACCAGAGGTATGATTTTAAATGAATTATTGGAATTTTTATTCTTTGCTTCTTCACTTAGTAGAATGTGTGGTTAAAAGAAAAAATGTATGCAAAGGTGCTCAAAAAGGGTTACTTACATGACTATTATTTTTTACAAGGTGGTTTTCTAGCATTATCCTCCTTAGAAATTGTCTATTTCAGATTTAAATTGGCCCTGTGTACCTGCCAGAAGAAAATCCTCTTTGGAAAAAGATAATATAATTATAGGTCTAGAATATTTTTACAACTTTTATTCATATGCAAGGAACAATCCTCAATTAAAACTAGAATATATGAAGAGATTAGGCAATGAGAAGGAAAATAAGAAAAGTTTCAATGCAATCCTTGCATATTTTCTTGCATTGTTTTGGCTTTTCCATGTCCAGATCTCTCTGGGCTTTAATAAAATAATGGTACTTTTATCCATTTTATAGTTAGTGCCATCACTGTGGGATGTGGGGGATATGGACCATATACTATCAGAAGGTGACACCAAAATGACCCCTGGGTCCATGGTGGTGGCAGTGGGTGAGCTGGCACTGCCAAGACAGTGGCATCAGTAGGGTTGGTGTCACCTGTCACCTTGTGTGGTAATTAATAACTGGCCCCCATCACTTGCCATCCAGGGTGTATGTAGGCATGGTGCAGCACCTACCGTTGGGTAGAGAGGAGGGTCTCTGCCTTGCCTAATGGGAGTGGGAGGAGCTGTGGGGAACCATGGGGACAGTGCCAGGGTTGTGACAGGGGCAGCCTAGTGCTCAGCCCTGTGTGTGGATGAGGCAGGGTAGAGTTACTCCACCCACCAGCGGGGTTTCTTTGGGCCAGCACTGTCCACCCATATTTTCACTTATAGCAGAGTTCTCAATAAAAGCAATGGAAGCCAAGGCATATCTTCAAATTGCTGAAAGAGAACATATAATAATCAAGAATTTCATGCATAAAAAAAAAAACTTTATGAATAAAGTATATAAAGACTTTTCAGAAAAACAATGGGAAGATACTTCATTAACAGCACACAACAATAAGGACTGTATTAAAGCTTTTTATTCAGGCAAAAGAAAAATGATCCCACTTACAAGTTTGGAAATGGAAGAAGAAATGAAGAGCAAAAATACTGATTAATATATGGACAAATCTGAATGACTATTTCTGGATACAACACTATCTAAATATTGTTCATATAAAGTAATAATAATGTCTTGGGTCATTTAAAATGCATATAAAATTTACATAGATTTTTTTTTTGTTGTTGGGAGGTGGATAAATGGCAATAAAGCTTTCTATTGACTTTACATAGGAACTAGTGCCTAAGGCACTTGACTTGGTTCAAACCCACCAGCCACTCTGAAGGAAGGAAGGTTGGGCAATCTACTTCTGTAGTGATACCGCCTCGGAAACCCAAGGAGAGGTCACTTTGAGTCACGGCTGACTCGACGGCATGTAACAACATAACAACAACATTGACTTTACGTTGTCCAGGGAAAGAGCAAAAGTACCAGGTAACATTAACTCAAAACCAAACCAAATCCATTGCTTTTGAGTTAGTTACGACTCAGGGCTATCCCATGTGTTACAGTCTAAAACTGTTCCATAGGGTTTTCTTAGTTCTAATCTTTACAGAAGCAATAAGCTTTGCTTATTGGATTTGAACTTTCGACCTTTAGGTTAGTAGATGAGAACAAACTGTTTGCACTACCCAGGGACCTACTCTACTAAAAAATAGATGCATATTATAATCTCTTGGGTGATCACTAGGCCATTTGGAGTGGGAGATAGAAAAATTATTTTAAAAATCGATCTAGAAGAAGCCAAGACAGAAGAAGAAAATTTTATAACAATTGGCAGGAAAAATAAAATCTAAAGTGAGCAAGCAGGAGGTAAAAATTTAGTGTTCATTCATACTACATTGGATCTTGTTTACATTATTCTCTGTTGCTGCCTAGCAGGAAAACCAGTTCTGAAAAAGAGTTAATCCTTCCCTGAAGACATAGTTTATCCTTTCAACATTTTAATTTTCTTTCCCCACTGTAGAAACAGGCCCATTAATCATCATTTTGGATCAAGGTCATGCAAGGCCAAGCAGTTCTAACTTGCAAACTGATGAAGTTTGGGAAGCTCAAACCAATTTACAGGATGGTCTCTAAGTACAGAACACCTGCCTGTACCTTCGCCTGAACTCAGACTTTGCCAGGTTCACTCAATCAAACCTGGAGGAGTGAGACCCAGGACTTGGATGCCTTAAAACCTGAAATAAGCTGCTTTGCTCTTGGAATTCCCTGCATGCAAGTTTACAAGTATTGCAACATGGACACATGTAGTCTTGAGAGATTGATAAGTGAGCCAATAGTTCTTTGTTTCTTTTCCCTGTGGCTTTCTACCTGCTCGTTCAATGTGTCATGCTTTTTCCTGGTACTTGTCTGCTACAAAGGAACTGTAGTGACCCAGTGGTTAAAGTATTCCAAAAGTTTGGAAGTTTGAACCCACTAGCCACTTCATGGGAGAAAGATGAGGCAGTCTAGTTCCGTGAAGATTTGTAGCTTTGGAAACCCTTTAGAGTAGTTCTTCTCTGTCCTGTAGGGACTCCATGGTGGTGGGTGTGTGTGTCGCCACAGTTCTTAGTTTCAGCTAGAGTCTAGCAAGTGGGGATGGATTCTTTATGAAGAAAAAGCAATTCCCTGTTACCTGTTAATATGTTACCTTTTCCAGAAGACACATTGACTGAAACAAATTAAAAGTGGTTATTTCTTACCCTCTTTTTTTTCTCCTAGCAATTTTTTTCAATTTTATTGTGATTTGGGTGAAAGTATACAGAACAAATTCATCTTCCATACACCAGTTCACATACACTTTGTCTCATGACACTGACTGTAATCTCCCACAATGCAACAGCTCTCCTCCCACTTTCTTCTCATAGCCACCTCTTCCCTATGTCTTTCCTTCTCATACACTTCTGCCCTTCAAGCTGTCTCCTTGTGTATACACAGCCCTTCTATTCTCCCATGATTGATCTCTCCAAGTAGTGCATCTACTTAACATAAATGTTCAGCTCATATGTCTGTCTTTTGTTTGACTGGAAGCCACAGGTTTGGGCTCAATTCCACACCTGAAGGGCAGCTAGAGGCTATATAGTCTCAGGGGTTTCACCAGCCTCTATCAGACCAGCAAACTTGGTCCTTTTTTTTTCTTTCTAAATGATTTTGAGTTTTGTTCCACATTGTTCTCCCACTCTTTCCAGGATCTCCTACATAGATCCTCCTCTGAGTGGTTGACATGGTAGCCAGGCATCATCTAGTTCTTCTGGTTTCATAGTCGTATAGGTTAAAGATTGCATGGTATACCAGTTGCTTGGACTAATTGTTTCTATGTGTATTTGGTTTCTTTCATTCTTCTTTGTTCTGGATCTGGAGAGACCCATCCTTTCTTCTAGATGGCTGTTTGCAGGCTTTTAAGATCCCAGTCGCTACTTGCCAAAGTAGAATGTGGAACAATGTTTTGTGTAGTATATTATGCCAATAGAGCTTGATGTCCCCTGTGACTATGGTCCTGAGCCCACAGGTTCAACTACTCACTCCCTATGGGTAGCTGGCTATGGCCAAGAAGTGACTACACTTTGTCCCTTACAGAACATACAAATATACATTGTCTGCCAATCATATACCTGGTCATGGGCACACTACCCCCTACATAAACATACCTAACTGTTCAGCCATCCACCCATATTTCCACCCATATATCAATGTTTGCCATCACTGACATTGCAGTACTGTATGCACAAAAGCATCCATTTTTATAGTCTGTACCTCCCATGCACCTTTCTATGTCTTCCTCTTCCTCAATGCCACCATGTTAATCACTCACATTTGGTACGTTGCCCTTTAAAGTGGATATTTCTTAAAGAGGTCAAGAGGCAACTAAAATCTGTATCATATCTAAGTTTACCAAAATAGCTACTATCTCTGTTGTTTGTACATGGAAGGCCCATCTCAGTCTTATTTTCAGTCTCTAAAATATATCATGATATTTCATATCCATGCCTTTTCTGGTTGATATTTTAGAATCAATTAGCATTTATTATGTACCCTACACTTAGTAAGTAGTTTCACAAGTTCTTTATATCTCATTAAGCATCAAAAATAATTTTTTGAAGTAACTATAATCCTCACTTTATAGATAAGAAAACTGACACTCAAAGAGGTTAAGTGATTATCAAAGTCCCCCCAGTATGTCGTAGAACCAAGATTCTGACCTTGTTCTAATTCTTTCTTGTATGTAGTTTGTGAGCAAATGTGATTAATATGAAGATTCATAGGCTGTGTGCATTAAGCTGCCTGCTTATTCTCAGCAGTTCTATAATAAGATTACTATATTTATAAAGCACAGGATTATACATCCAGTTTGCAATCAGATACATATGGAGATCAATCTACTTAGTATATAGTGCTTTATTCTTAGTGAAGGGAAGACCAGGACCTCCACATCCTCTGCACCCATGGAACAGATTATAAGGCTTACTCCTTGTAGGCAAATAAGAGGAGAGAGGTGATTTTAGTCAACTCTTTAAAATTAGATCCATGGGGAGAATATTTGGTGATTTAGCTGAAAGCTTTGTTACTTTAAAAGTGTGGTTCAACTTAAGTAAAAATATTACAGTAGCATGACTTCACAGTTGTTCGTAAACGCATTTGACTTCCTTATTGAATATGTCTTATTTTTAAAGCATGAAGAAGCTTAGTGCTATTTTAACCTTCTAAAATTCCACTTGACTTTTGATATAAATTATTTTAGGGTTTAATGTTTGCTGCAGATAAATCAGAGAGAAAAAAAAAAATGTATATATACTCCAGGGTTTTAGTTGTTTAATCTGTAGAGCAGTGCATACATAGCTCAGGGAAATTGCTTATGGGCATATGTGAAAATCAAAGTAAGAATAACATTATAGGAAAATGTTAGGTTTACTGAGATGACAAAAAACATTTACCTTAATTGAGGTAGGAGGGTGGGAAGACAAGGAAATTTTTTCTCTCTCTTCATATTGCCCTCCAATTTACAAAATAAAACATGTTATAAAATAATTCAAATAATAGGGATTATATCATGCCAGGTGTTATTTTCCCTAAAAACTCATAACACACACACACACACACACACCTGGCACAACATATGCTGTTTAATCAGACCTTATTACTTATTAATAAGGCGTCAACACAGTGTTGATTCATTCATATATTTTACTGTAAAATCTAATTAACCATCTCTCTCTCTCAGAGAAATACTTAATGAGTTCTGATGATCAAAACTCTTGAGAGATAGCCAAATAGTTCAGACCTAGATTATTTGGTTTATTTGCTTTTATGACTCAGCAGTTGGATTTATAGGTCACAGCATTTTATCAATTGTAATGTTTTGTCCTTACATCTCTGCTGTTGTTGTTGGGTGCCATTGTGTCATTTCTGACTCATAGTAACTCTTTGAGTCAACAGAATGAAACACATTAGCTCCTGTACCTTCTTCACAATCATTGTTATGCTAGAGCTCATCGTTTCAGTCACTGTGTGAATCCACCTTGTTGAGAATCTTCCTCTTTTTTGCTGACCCTCTACTTTGTCAAGGAGTTCTGGTAGCCTAGTGCCTAAGGCACTTGACTGCAAACCAGAAGGCTAGCAGTTCAAACCCACTAGCCACTCCTCATAAGGAAGGTTGGGCAATCTACTTCCCTAGTGATATCATCTCGAAAACCTAAGGAGGGGTCACTATGAGTTGGGTCCAACTCGACAGCACATAACAACAACAGCCACTACTTTACCAAGAATGATGATCTTTTCCAGGGCCTGGTCCTTCCTGATAACATGACCAAAGTACAAGAGACGAAGTCTCTCATTTCTATGAAGCTTTCCAGCTGTTCCTCTTTCAAGATAGATTTGTTCATTCTTCTGATAGTCCATGGTATTTTCAGTTTCAGTCTTCCTTATTCATTGTCCAGCTTTCACATGCCTATGAGACAGTTGAAAATACTGTGGCTTGGGTCTGGCACACCATGATAGTTGGAGCTGTGTGTCAACTTGGACCACAATTCTGTGTGGTTTAAGCTGTTGTGATGTGGTTATTCCCATGATGGGATCAGATGATTATGTTTTGAGCAGCCAATCTGTTGAAGGGGAGTTTCCCTAGGGGTGTGGCCTGCTTCCAGTATATTTATGGACATTCTGGGAAAAGAAACATTCTTCTGTGGATCAGGATTCTGTTGTGCTGCCTACAACTGTCCGTGAGTGAACAATCCACCATTCGGCCTGGATCTCTTGGATCCATCATTCATTGGAGTCAACAGCCAGTGTACTGCCTGCCAGCTCTGAGCTCCTCAGCCCCTGCTGCTGAAAGAGTTGGGAAAAGCCTCCAGCTTGACGTTTGATCCAGGAACTTTGGACTTGCCAGCTTCTATAAGTGTGTGAGCCACTTTCCTAAGATAAATTTCTATATGTTGTTGTTGTTGTTATGTGCCGTCGAGTCGGCCCCGACTCATAGCGACCCCTCCTTGGGTTTCCGAGGCAGTATCACTATGGAAGTATACATATTATATAAGCTTTACTGGTTTTGTTTCTCTAGAGAACCCAGTCTAACACATTTGGTACTGAGAAAGTGGGGTGCTGCTCTGACAGATACTTAAAATGTGGAAGCAGGAGTGGAGTGCATCCTTGGCCCAAGACCCTGGCAGAGAGACCCCGGGATATGGCATGAGAGACGGCAGAAGCAGAGCTGAGAGAACCGGCATGAGACAGAGACAGCATTACCAGCCCACGGAGGAGAAAGCTTGATGCCTTTGTTTAGGTGGCTTACTGGCAAAGTGGGTTGCCTTTGGACATTAATTGGTAGAAAAGATCGGTATGAAATGGAGCAGCAGGTTGGCCGGCCCATGGAACAAAAAAGTCAAGTGCTTTTTGGGCAGGGTTTTTCAGCAGAGTGGGTTGCCTTCAGCATTAATCAGCAGAAGTGGAGAGACCAAGGAGATGCAAGCAGAGCTTCCTCAGCCTGAAAGAGTAGGACCATGGCCTTTGAGGGTGGAATGATCTCAGCGCCCTTGGTTTCAAAGAGCCAGGCCTTCACCAACTTGGTTCTGGAGTGTGGGGCTGCTTGTTCATGTGAACCAGTGGGATGGAGCCATAGCCGCTGCCCAAGAGTTAGGGGGAGGGGCCGCCATGCCCAACAGGAGAGGAACAGGGCCTGCCAGGCCAAGGGGGTGAGGTTGCCATTTAGGAACTAGGGGACTGGAGCCAACCAATGGAGGAGACCTGTACAGATACCACCCATTGAAGATCTGTACAGGTGCCAAGTTGACAAGGGGTGGAATTGGGGTGGTTATGTTTGTGTGTCAACTTGGCTAGGCCTGGTTGAGTGGCTGGGCAGCTAGATGTAGTATTCCCCATGATGAGACTGGTAATCAACTCTGTGGTGGAATCTACTGTGAGCAGCTGAGTAGCTGCCTTTGGGTATGTGGTCTGCTTCCCATATATAAGGAGAAGCTTTGAGAATGGTCTCTAGCCTATGGCACACTTGGACCCTGCATGTAGCCGTGTCATTGCTCAGCAGCTTGTGATGCTCTGCTGACCTTGGGACTTACAATGGACTTAAGTAAATGGCCTGCCGTGTGCTTTGGTAACATCGGGACTGTGCCTTTTTACCTGTCAAACTTGGGGCTTCTTAGCCTCAGCCGCCAGCAGCTGTCTGAGTGAAGAAAAACCTCTAGCTCTAGTGGGCCAGGAGCAGGAGGCAAAGCTGGACCCAAGGTTGAGGGGCTTTCACCCAGCCCCTAGAGCCTGGCACTTTGAACTTGGACTTAAAGCCTCCAAATTGTAAGAATAAACTCCTGTTTGTTAAAGCCATCCCATTTGTGGTATATTCTTGTCAGAGCAGCACTAGGTAACCAAACACACACATTAGTTTTCAAAGTGGTATCTTTGCTCTTTAACACTTTAAAAAGGTCTTTTGCAAGAAATTTACCCAATGCAATACATCGTTTGATTTCTTGACTCCTGTTTTCATAGGCATTGATTGTGAATCCAAGTAAAATGAATCCTTAACAACTTCAAGCTTTTCTCCATTTATCACAATTTTGCTTATTGGTCCAGTTGTGAGGACTTTTGCTTTCTTTATGTTGAGGTGTAATTCATACTGAAAGCTGTAGTCTTTGATCTTCATCAGTGATTCAAGTTGTCTTCACTTTAAGCAAGCAAAGTTGTGCCATCTGCATATTGCAAGTTGTTAATGAGTCTTCTTCCAATCCTGATGCCATGTTCTTCTTCATATACTTCAGCTTCTTGGATTACTTGCTCAGTGTATGGATTAAATAAGTGTGGTGAAAGGATACAACCCTGCTGCACACCTTTGCTGATTTTAAACTATTCAATATCATCTTGTTCTGTTCAAATGACTCTCTGGTTTTAATGATTTTAATTTTTTTTTATTGTTGTTTTTACTATTGTTAATTCAGGGGAAATAAAAATATAGTTGTAAATATCATGAATTTTTTTTGTTTTTTATATGGAGATAGATCAAGATACAAGATTTTTCTGGTATTTTGGATTGAACTTTCTCCCCTCCCCCCAAATATGTTGAAATCTCAGTGTCTGCACCTATTAAATGTGAACTTTGTTTAGAATGTGTTCCCACATTTAGTTAGCAGAAGGGCACCCTTCCAAGACTGTCCTTTCTTATGTACTGTCCCTCAGCCATGGAGTACCAGATAGAATTTTCTTGTGTCCTATAGCTTTTTGTAAATCACAGTATAATATTTTATATTAAACTTCCTTGTTTAAATCACTGTGTGGTTCTATCTTCTGATTGGATCATGACACCTATAAATATTTTATTTAAAAATTTCCCTCAATTAGAACCTATATTAAATAAAGTTCACAAACCTTAAGTGTATACCATGAATCATTACACACACAGACACACAAACACATATGTGTCCATCACCCAGATCAATATTTAGAACATTCTCTTCACCCTAGAAAGGTCTCTCTCCACCCTTCCTAGTCCATACATAGCCCTCCCCACAAAGGTAATCAATATTCTGATTTCTATCACTATAGATTAGTTTTCCTTATTCTTGAACTTCACATAAATTGAATCATACAGTATGCATGCTTTTGTGTTTGACTTCTTTCTCTTAACTTGTCTTTAAGATTTGTTCATGTTTTGCTTGAATCAGCAGTTTGCTATTTGAATTACCACGTGGTAATCCATGTATGAATAAACTGAAATTTATTTATTATTTATATTTTTGATCAATATTTGAGTTGCTTTCCATTTTGGGTTATTATGAATAAAGGTGCTATGAACTTTACCATAAATTTATTTTTGCTGAGCAATACAACCATTTCTCTTGGGACTATAACCAAGAATGATATTTGTGGTTCCTAAAATAGGCTTATGTTTAGCTTCAGTTGTTGTTGTTGTTATGTGCCTTAGAGTCAGACCAGACTCATAGCGACCCCTCCTTTGGTTTCTGAGGCAGTATCACTACAGAAGTAGATTGCCCAACCTTCCTTCCAAGGAGTGGCTGGTGGGTTTGAACTGCCAGCTTTCTGGTTGGCAGTCAAGTGCCTTAGGCATTACACTACCAGATATTACCAAATAGTTTCCCCAATTGATTGAACCAATTTATGCTTAAACCATTAATGTTTCAGAGTTCAAGTTGCTCACATAGTTGCCAACATTTGATACTGCCACTCCTTTCTTTCTTCCTGTTCTTTTTCTTAAAAAACAAAATGCATGTTTAAAAATAGTTATAGATTTATACGAAAGTTGCAAGGATACTACAGAGTCTTAGTTTCTTAATGCTGCTATAACAGAAAATACCACCAGTGAATAGAAATTTATTTTCTCACAGAAGTCTGAATTCAGGGCCCCAATTCCGGAAGGCTGTCTCTCTGTGTTGAGTCTGGGGAAAAGCTTTTGTCCCTTTTCAGCTTTTTCTTCCTGGTTCCTTAGCAATCATCATGTGGTGTGGCATCTGTCTTCTGTACCTGTCTTTCCTTGCTTCTGTGACTAATCTGTTGTTTTATATTTCAAAAGTGATTGGTTTAAATTATACCCTACACTGATATGCCTCATTAACATAACCAAAAAACCCATTTCCAAATGAGATTGCATCCATAAATATAAAGTTTAGGATTTACAACACATGCTTTTTTGGGACCCAGTTCAATCCATAACATTCAGAAAGTGTCCATAAGCATCTGTTTCCCTGTATTGTGAACATATTACAATACTCTGATATACTTATCTAATTTATCAGATTCAACTGGTATCAATATTTTACCACTTTGAGTGAAATATAGAAACCTTATTTCTATTTTGTTCCCTTTACCTTCTCATTTTAAAAAATATGATTGTCTTAAAAATTTTCTCTCTATACATTCAATATCACATCAAATCATGCTTCATTTAATTTTTGCTTCAATCTTCAAATATGATTTAAGAAACTCAAAAATTTTAAAATAATATTTAAGAAATAAATTTATTTACAAAATTTTTATTTATTTTAAATATTTTTATTTAAAACAAGTAATATTTTATTCATGAAGGTAATCTATTTGTATCCCTATTTTTACCTGTTTTGAAATTCTTTCCTTTCTGAAATTCCAAGTCTCTTTCTGTTGTCTTTTACTTTGCTTAAAGCAATAAGCCGGGTATTGTGTATTAAATTGTGTGCCCTAAAAGGTTGAAATCCTAACCTGTCTACCTGTGGATAATATCCTGTTTGGAAATAGGGTCTTTGACGATGCTATCAGTTAACATGAGGTCATATTAAAGTAAAATGGGCTCTAACCCTATGGGACCAGTGTCTTTGTCAAAGAGGAGAAGAGACACTGGGATTAGGAGACAGAAGAAAGATGACATGTGATGTTGCAGCTGCAAGCCAAGGAATGTCTGGAGCTACCAAAAGCTAGGAGAGAGGCATGCAACAGATTTTCCATCATAGTTTCAGAAGGAGTCATCATGGCTAACACCCTGATCTCAAACTTCTGGCCTACAGAACTGTCAGACAATAAAGTTCTGTTCTTACAAGTCTCCCAGCTTGTGGTATTTTGTTATGGCAGCCCTAGGAAACCAATACACAGTGGCAAGTGTTGAGGCAATTGTAGGGCTCTCCTCATTTGTTTGCAGTCTCTCAGAGATGACTCTCCTTCCTTGCATTATGCCCAGTGTCTTGAAAGCTGCTATTTCATTTATTTATTTTTGTTGTTGTTGTTATTGTTTTTGTTTCTGGCATGAGAATAAACCCAGTTGTTGTTCTGCCATTTTGGCTAGAAACATAACACAATCTTAAAAAAATGTGTTGACTTAATTTACCTAAATATCAACATAGACTAAGAAATAGATATTTATGTTATATTTTTGGAGCTCTGGTGGTATAGTACCTGAGGCATTTGGCTGCTAACCAGAAGGCTGGAGGTTCAAACCCATCGGCCACTCCTCAGAAGGAAGGTTGGGTAATCTCCTTCTGTAGTGATATTGCCTCAGAAAACCAAGGAGGGATCACTGTGAGTCGGGACTGACTCAAAGGCAGTGAGTTTTTTGTTATTTTTTAAATTATATTTTTAGGTCAATGTACATATTTTAAGGAGCCCAAGTGACACAGTGCTAAGAGCTCAGCTGCTAACCAAAAGAAATTGGTGATTTAAACTCACCAGTCACTCCACAGAAGAAATATGTGGCAGTCCGCTGCCATGAAGATTACAGTCTTGGAATCCCTATGGGGCAGTTCTACTCTATCTGTAGGGTCACCATGAGTCAGAATTGACTTGACAGCTTGATATTTTTATATGTATTTCAGTCTGGAATTCTTTAGGATTACTTTTGGCCACATGAATCTCATTTTATTGAGTAGCCATATATAAACCTAGTAGATTTCTTGTCTGGAATTGGTAAAATATTTTAAAAATGCTTTCATATTAAGTTATTTATTTTTCCTGGCATTTTAGTGATTTTCTTTAGAAAAAATTGTGAGTTTCTTACACATTTAACTTGGTTATACACATACTAACTTTGCTAGAGGAGCTCTGGTAGCATAGTGCCTAAGGCACTTGACTGCTAACCAGAAGGCTGGCAGTTCAAACCCACCAGCCACTCCTCGGAAGGAAGACTGGGTAACCTACTTCTGTAGTGATACTGCCTTGGCAACCCAAGGAGGGGTCGCTATGAGTCAGGGTTGACTCGATGGCACATAACAACAACAACAACAACAACTTTGCTAGACATTCTCAGTGCACTTACAACTCATTTCTATTCTTTGTTTCAGATCTTCTTTTCATATATTCCCATGTTGTGAACAATGATTAAAATCTCTGATGGTTAGTAATTACCTTCAAGGTCAAGAATAAAGTAGCATACATTTGAATTGTAATTTTTTGATTTATGGTGGCCTAAAATGAGAAAAAAGGGAAGGACCTCAACAAGATGGATTGACACAGTTGTTGCAACAATAGAAACAAGCATAGCAAGGATTGTGAGGATGGTGGAGGACAGGACAGTGTTTCCTTCTGTTGTACATGGGGTCACTGTGAGCTGGAATTGACTTGACAGCAACAACAACAAAAAGAAAGTGATTAAATGTTACAGCATTAAACTCTTCAAAACTTCTAAGGATATATATTCAAGCAATTTATTTAAATAAAATTCCAGATATAAAAGTAGTATTTTGTAGAAATTCTTCTATCATTTTCACATCAATTTTTTAGCCTTTTTCCCCCCCACTGAAACAATTTAGTTACTCTGAAGAATGTAAACATGAAATATTTCTAAACTTATTCCTATGTTTTCTAGTGGCTTAGTTTACTAAACTATTTTGAGCCAAGTATGACAAGTGATGATAATTTGCATCTTTAGATAAGTAAAGGCTTTTAATAAATTATGTTTATTAAATGTTTACAATCTCTAAGGAAGATGGAAAGAGAAGAAATACATCCTTCTGTCTAAATAAATATGAGGTTTGCATAACAAAAAAAAATTGCAAATACTGATCTTTTGACTTTTGACTCTATTACCACAAGGAGGTTCTGTGTCTCCTTGCCTTGCACTAGTTCCAAATGGTGCAGTTGCCATGATGATCCTTAAGTGCAAAAATGCCTAAAAATGCCTTAGGCACTATACCACCAGAGTTCCATTTACCTAAATTAAAAAAAAAAAAAAAAAAAAACTCACTGTGGTGGAGTCGATCCTGACTCATAGCGAAGATGCCTCCTTGGGTTTCCAAGGCAGTATCACTATGGAAGTAAATTGCCCAACCTTCCTTCCATTACTTAAATTAGGTGATGCTAATTTTATTAAAAAATAAAAAAAAATAGATATAGCACTTTCTGATAATACAACATGACTACTCCTTAATATTTCAAAATTTTTTTTCTCCTCTGTCCAATAAATGGAATTTTTAATCCAATTTTTAAATTTTCAAATTATTTTAATGACCTTAATGATTCCAATACTGCTGTTCTCTGATATCATCCCATTTGAAATGTTTTTATTTTTCTATAGTTGTTCTCTGCCTCAAAATTTGTCACATATTTATTAAGGCCTAAAATGCTCTTATTCAAAATTATATGACAATACAGTAAAATTTCCACCACTCATCTGTCAGTCATCATACAATGGTGGCTTGCATGTTGCTATGATGCTGGGAACTATGCCATTGCTGTTTCAAATATCAGCAGGGTCACACATGGTAGGCAGATTTCAGCAGAACTTCCAAATTAAGCAGATTAGGAAGAAGGACATGGTGGTGTACTCCTGAAAACACTGGGCACTGAGACCTTTATCAATAGCAGTAGTACATTGTCTGATACATTCTGTGATATAAGTGATGGAAGATGTGCCCCTCAGGTTGGAAGTTGCTCAAAATATGACTGGGGAAGAGCTGCCTCCTCAAAGCAGAGTGGATGATGTGGCTGGAGTAAAGCTTTTTGGGACCTTCATTTGCCAATGTGGAACAATTTTAAACAAGAAGAGACAGCAGTAAATATCCATTAATAATTGGAACAGATAATGTACAATGTATGAAACTAGAGAAATGGGAAACTGTAAAAAATTATTGATATCCTAGGCATTAGTGAGTTGAAACAGGTTCTGGCTGTTTTTGAAGCATACAATCCTATGGTCTACTATGCCAGAAATGACAAATTGAAGAGGAATGACATTGCATTCATAGTCAAAAAGAACATTTTAAGGTCTATCCTGAAGTACAATACTGTCAGTGAGACAATAAAATTCATTTGCATACAAGGAAGACCAAATTTCAAATTTATGACTATTTACAAATTTACAAATAAAGCCAAAGATGAAGAAATTGAAGCGTTGTGCCAACTTTTGCAGTATGCAATTGATCAAACATGCAATCAAGATGTATTGATAATTACTTGTGATTGGAACACGAAAGTTGGAAAAAAAAAAAAAAAGAAGCATCAGTAGTTGGAAAATATGGCCTTGGTGATAGAAATGACACTAGAGAGCATATAATTTACAAGATCAAAACTTATTCACTGCAAATACCTTTTTACAACAACATAAATGGTGACTATACACAAGGACCTTGCCAGATGGAATACAGAGGAATCAAATGTATTCAATCTGTGGAAAGAGGCAATGGAGAAGCTCAAAAGCATCAGAGAAAACAGCCCAGGGGCTGATGGTGAAAAGAACATCAATTCAAGTTGAAACTGAAGAAAGTTAAAACCAATCCATAAGAGCCAAAATACGACCTTCATTATATTCCACCTGAATGTTGATACCTTCTCAAGAATAAATGTGATCTTTTGAACACCAAGAGAGCTCTGGTGGCATAGTGCCTAAGGCATTTGACTGCTAATCAGAAGGCTGGTGGTTCAAACCCACCAGCCACTCCTGGGAAGAAGATTGGGTAATCCACTTCCATAGAGATACCACCTCGGGAACCCAAAGAGGGGTCACTGTGAGTTGGATCTGACTTGATAGCAGTGAGTGAGAATGAATATTCAATACCAGTGACCAGAGACCAGATGAGTTGAGTGACATCAAGGACATCATATGTGAAGAAAGCAAAAGGTCATTAACAAGACAAGAAATGAAAAGAAGACTAAAATGGATGTCGAACAGACTTTGAAACTTGCTCTTGAACATAGAAAAGCCAAAGCAAATGGAAGAAATGATGAATAAAAGAGCTGAACAGAAGATTTCAAAGGGCAGCTTGAGAAGACAAAGTAAAGTATTATGTAAAATGTGCAAAGACCTGGAGTTAGGAAACCAAAAGGGAAGAACATGTTTGGCATTTTTCAAGCTGAAAGAATTGAAGGAAAAAAATCAAGCTTTGAATTGCAATATTGAAAGATTCTATGGGCAAAATCTGGTGGTACTGTGGTTAAAGTATTTGGCTGCTAACTAAAAGATCAGCAGTTTAAACCCACCAGATATTCTGCAGGAGAAAAATGTTGACAGTCTGCTTCCCTTAAGTTATACAGCTTTGGAAGCCCTATGAGGCACTTTTACTCTGTCCTATAGAATTACTACGAGTTGTAATTGACTGGATGGCAGTATTTTCTCAATGGTTAAAATGCAGAACAACACAGCAAGCATCAAAGGAAAATGGAAGAAATACACAGAGTCACTGTACCAAAAAGAATTTGTCAATATTCAACCATTTCAGGAGGTAGGATATGTTCAAGAACTGATGATATTAAAAGAAGTCCAAGCATTGGCAACAAACAAGGCTCTAGGAATTTATAGAATACCAACTGAAATGTTTCTTTTCTTTATTTATTTATTGTGCTTTGAGTGCAGATTTACAGAGCAGAATTGTTTTATATTCACCATTTTGTGCACATTTGGTTTCATTCCCCAATTACCATCTCCTACCCTAACCCACTCTCTCCCTTCCCAGTAACCTTCCTCCATGCCCTTCTTAGTCACGCACTCCTGTGTGTCTTGCTTTTCCTTGCCCTGGGTTGAGTGGTCTTTATGTATGTCTTATTTACTATTAGGCTGAGAACCAGCCCTTGGGAGTGAGTTTTATCCCAGGCCTAAAGTATATCCCAGGGGTCCCACGAGACTCTATTTTACCAGTAATTCTGGTCATTATTTTGTTTTTGGATTTTGTTCCATGTTTTTCCTCCCAGTCTGTCCAGGGTCTCCAGTTTTGATCCCTTCCTGAGTAGTTGGCATTAGTAGCTGGGCACCATCTAGTTCTTGTGGTCTCAAGGTCCATTGTGTCTTAAGGCTAATTGTTTCCAAATGCCTTTTGTTGTTGTGTTGGATTGGGTTCTCTAGAGAAACACAAAAACCAGCAAAGTATATATATAT
>NW_006921610.1:7910274-7916843 GCF_000298275.1 Orycteropus afer afer | reverse complement strand
CTTCAACTATCACAGTTGTCTTCATTCTTCTTTGCTTCTAATGATAGGAGAACTTTAGCTGCATCTTTGATGGCCACTTGAAAGCTTTTAAGACCCCAGTTGCTACTTACCAAAGTAGGTTGTGGAACAAGATTTTTATGTATTTTGTTGTGCCAATTGAGTCTGGTGTCCCCCAATATCATGGTCCTGAATCAGCAGATCCAGTGGATCTCTCTCCCACAGTGTCTAGCTGTCTATGAGGGATTGATTGCTCTGTCTTCTGTTGCTTCTGTAATAATTGTGGATATTTTGTATCACTAGTATATGTGCAAAATTAGCCTCAGATCCTTGGAAGGAAGGTTGAACGATTTACTTCTGTAGTGATACCCCCTCAGAAACCCAAGGAGGGGTTGCTATGAGTCAAATCTGACTTGATGACAATGAGTTTGGTTTTTTGGTTTTTGAATCTATCTTTGGTCTAGAGTATAATCCTGTTCCCTGATCCCCATCTGATCTTCTCAGTTATCTATATGTTTACCTGTAGCCTGATGTTTGGTGTTAATGGTAATGCAGCATCATGGATATAGTGGTATTAGCCTCTGTCATCTGTATCTTATGTGCACAATTTGGTGCCCTCCCTTTCCCCAATGTTATCATGCTGGCCACAGACTCTTTCCATACCATCCTTCCCATTACTCAACTCAGCGTGTAGCCTCCAACTAGTCTGAAATTATCCACTCCCCTTCTCTCTCATCCCTGGTAACCTACAAAATGAGCTCCATTCCCTAAGCAAACCTTTCCTTGACTTTTTACAGTCCTGGGCTCATACAATATTTGCCTTTCTGTGATTGACTTAATTTCACTCAGCATAATGGCCTCTAGGTTCATCCATGTTGTGAGGTGATTCAAGTATCCTTCAATGTTCTTTAATGTAGAATAGTATTCCATTATGTGAATGTACCATAAGTGAACATTGGTGTGCATATGTTTGTGTCCTGTCTATCGCCTCTTTAGGATATATTCCTAGTAAAGGAATTGCTGGTTCAAATGGTATTTCTATTTTCAGTCTTCTAAGGAAATTCCATGCCATTTGCCACAATAGTTGTACCATTTTACAGTCCCACCAACAGTGTATGAGAGTTCCAATCTCTCCACAGCCTTGCCAGCATTTGTTATTTTCTGTCCTGTAGAACTTTGCAATTATTGCTGGGGTGAGATGATATCTCATCATTGTTCTGGTTTGCATCTCTCTAATGGCTCATGATCATGAGAAATTCCTCACGTGTTTGTTGGTCACCAGCATATCATCTTTAGTGAAGTGTCTGTTCGTGTCTCTTGCCCATTTTTGAATTGGATTGTTTGTCTTTTTGGTGTTGAGGTGTGGAAGTTTTCTATAGATTTTGGAGATAAGTCCTTTGTCAGATATGTCATAGGCAAATATTTCCCCCAATATGTAGGTTCTCTTTTTACCCTTTTGATGAAGTCTTTTGATACACTTAAGAATTTAATTTTTTAAAGGTTCTAGTCAACTGGCTTCTCTTCTACTTCCTGTGCATTCTGGGTTATGCTTGACAGTCTATTTATACCATAAATTAGGGCCCCTAGATTTTCCCCTATTTTATCTTGATGAATTTTATGGTTTTGAGTTTTACATTTAAGTCTTTGATCCACCTTTCTGTGTGGGGTAAGGTATGAATCTTGTTTCATTTTTCTCCAACTGAATATCAAATTTTGCCAGCACCATTTGTTAAAGAGGCTGTCTCTTCCTCATTTAATGGGTTTTGGTCCTGTTGAAGATCAGTTGTTTGTATCTGGATGGCTCCATTTCTGGGTTTGCAATTCTGTTCCATTGGTCTATCTGTCTATCATTGCACCAATACTACACTGCTTTGACTACAGTGGCTGTATAGTAGGTTTTGAGATCCAGGAGTGTAAGACCTCTCATTTTGTTCTTGTTTTTCAGTAGTGCTCTGCTTATGCAAGGTCTCTTTCCTTTCTATATGAAGTTAGTAATTGGTTTTTCCATGTCCTTAAAAAATTTTGTTGGTATCTGGATAGGTATTGCATTAAATATGTAGATTGTTTTGGGTAGTATTGACATTTTCACAATATTCAATCTTCCTATCTATGAACAAGGCAGGTTCTTCCATTTATGCAGATCTCTTGTCGTTTCTTATAGTAGTGCTTCAGAATTTTCTTTGTATGGGTCTTTTGTGTCTTTGGTAAGATTTATTCCTAGATATTTTATCTTTTTAGCAGCTATTGTAAATGGTATTGTTTCCCTTATTTCTTTTTCAGAGGTCTCTTTGTGTAGAGGAATCCAACTGATTTTTCTATGTTGGCTTTGTATCTTGCCACCAAATGAGATGTTTTAACAACCTGATGTAACACTGTAAGAGCTCATTTGTCAATACCAAGAAATTTTGCAGTTGGTACCTGGTCAACTTACTGGAAGAGATATGTATTTGTGCCCATCTCAAAGAAAGATGATCCAACAGAATGTGGAAATTATCAAACAGTATGATTAATATCACATGCAAGGAAAATTGTGCTGAAAATAATTTTTAAATATTTGCAACAGTATATTACAAGGAGGGAGCTTTGGTAGCATAGTGCCTAAGGTACTTGACTACTAACCAGAAAACTGGCAGTTCAAACCCACAAGCCACTCCTCAGAAGGAAGATCGGGCAATCTACTTCCATAGTGATACTGTCTCGGAAACCCAAGGAGACGCTATGAGTTGGGTCTGACTCGATGGCACATAACAACAACAGCAACATATTACAGGGAATAGCCAAATTCAAGCCAGTTTCAGCAGAGGATGTGAAATGAGGGATATCATTGTTGATGTAATATTGATGTTGGCTGAAAGCAGAGAATACCAAAAAAGATGTTTACCTGTGTTTTATTGACCATGCAAAGTGATTTGACTGTGTAAATCATAATAAATTATGGTTGACACTGCAAATAATGTGAATTCCAGAAAACTTAACTATGCTCATGAGGAACCTGTATATAGACCAAGAGGCATTCATTCAACAGACCAAGTGCATACTGCCTGGTTTAAAATTAGGAGTCATGCATCAGTTTTGTATCCTTTTGCCATACTTATTCAATTTGTATGCTGAGCAAATAATCTGAGAACCTGGACAATATGGAGAAGAATGCAGCATCAGGATTAGCAACCTATGATAAGCAGATGACACAACCTTGCTCACTGAAATTAAAGAACACTTGAAGCACTTACTTCAGTGTGGATTATACCTTAACATAAAGAAAATGAAAATCCTCACAACTGGATCAATAAGCAACATCATGATAAAAGGAGGAAAGATTGAAGTTATCAGGAATTTCATTTTATTTGGATCCTCAATCAACATCCATGGAAACAGTAGTCAAGAAATCGTATGATGTATTTTATTGGACAAATGTGCTGCAAAACACCACTTTAAAGTATTAAAGAGCACAAAGCTATCACTTTGAAGACTAAGGTACACCTGACACAAGCGATGGTATTTTCAATGGCCTCATATGCATGTGGAAGCTAGACAGTGAATAAGGAAAACTGCAATTTATATATTTGAATTATGGTGTTGGGGAAGAATGTTGAATATACCATGGATTGCTAGAAGAATAAATATATGTCTTGGTTGAAATACAGCCAGAATGCTCCTGAGAGGCAAAGATGGTGAGACTTTGCTTTCTGTACTTCAGTCATGTTATCAGGAGGGACCAGTCCCTGGAGAATGATATGATGCTTGGTAAAGTGGAGGGTTGACAAAAAAGAAGACCTTCCATGGGATGGATTGACACAATTGCTGCAACAATGGGCTCAAGCATAGCAACCATTGTGAGGATGGCACAGGACTGGGCAATGTTTCATTCTGTTGTATGTAGAGCTGCTATGAGTTGAAACTGACTGGATGACACCTAACAAAAACAATAGTAGAATTTGAATGGGGGCATTATTATAAAAGCCAAATGCTTTTCATCTCTGTGAACTTCTCAAGTATTTCAATGGAAAGGTCGGGAGGAGGAACTATTCCTCATGTCCTTTCCTATTCATCCATCTTTTAACTCTGTGGGAAAACTCTGTTGTGTTCTCTCAGACTGTAATTTCAAGACAATTGAACCATGAAAACTTTCTCGTTTTCAGGAATTTCAGTTTACCAGTTAAACTGCTCTTTGTTTTCAAATTATTTTTGAATATTAAAGAAAAGAATATGTATTTTCTGTGCTTTTATAGTTTTTGAGCAGTTGAGGTATTATATGTGCTCTCTTTATTTAATATTCACTTATTTAATGTTAACAATAACTCTGGAACATAGATAATATTATTATGCTTTTTTTTAAAAAAAATTACTGTTGAAGCCGAAGGTGGAGAAATTACTGACATATCCATGATATATCCAATTAGCACAGCTAATTGGTAGCAGAGCATATCATAGACCTACATGATTCCATACCTATGAACTTGTCCTGGACTACAGTCACTATGGCCTATTGACTACGTAAAAGAATGTTTAGTAGAGCTAGAGAGACCGTGTTCTGAACAGTGCCAGATTACATAGCATGTTTAAGACTCTGTGAGAACTTATTTACAAATCTTTTGAAACATTATTAAATATGATGAAATACTCAAGTATGACAAATACACAAGTGACTATAAAATAAATAAATGTCATTTTGCTATGTACATGAGTTAACAGATCTGCTTATCAGAAATTACAGGGATCTAAGTGAAATCTCAATTTTCCTTTTCTACCCAAATGAAATGCCATAAATTCCATAACCATTAAAATTCCCAAAATAATAAATATTTTGATATCTTACATGAATATACAGTAAAATTACAATGGAATTAGAACATTTTGAAGCCTATAAGAAGAGGTAAGTGCTGTGTTCAATATCATCTACAACATAAAAATCCTTTTCTTTGTTAAAAGTACAACAGAAATTGATGGCTAGAATTTTGTGTTCCTTAAACTGTATTTTATTTTATCTTCTTTATCAATGGAAAACCCTAGTGTTATTTCTCAGTCATCAGGAAAACTGATTTGGTTACCCATTGTGTTGTAGAACAATAGAATTGTAGATATATTTGTAGGGATAGTCAAGGAAACTATAACATATCTTTTATCTCTACTTTTGTTTTAAGATTTCAAAGTGCAGCTCGAGAAGACAGAGCCAATTAGTATGATGAAATGTGCAAAGACCTAGAGTTAGAAAACTGAAAGGGAAGAACATGCTCAGCATTTCTCAAGCTGAAAGAACTGAGAAAAAAATTCAAGCCTCGAGTTGCAATATTGAAAGATTTTATGGGCAAAATATTGAATGATGCAGGAAACATCAAAAGAAGATGGAAGGAATATACAGAGTCACTGTACCAAAAAGAACTGCTCGATGTTCATCCATTTCAGGAGTGGCATTTGATCAAGAACCAATGGTATTCAATGAAGAAGTCAAAGCTTCACTGAAGGAAGTTGTGAAAAACAAGGCTCCAGGAATTGACAGAATACCCAGTGAGATGTTTCAACAAATGGATGCCCTGCTGGTGGCACTCACTTAGCTATGCCAAGAGATTTGGAAGACAGCCACCTGGCCAAGTGACTGGTGTTGTTAGGTGCTGTTGAGGCATTTCCAACTCATAGCGACCCCATGAGGAGCAGAACAAAACACCTCCCGATCCTGTGCCAGCTCCATGATCCTTGCTATACTTGAACCCATTTTCACAGCTACCATGTCAATCCATCTCGTTGAAGGCCTTCCCCTTTTTTGTCGACCCTCCACCTTACCAAGTATGACATTCTTCTCCAAGGAATGGTCCCTTCTGACAACATGACCAAACTAGGTGAGACAAAGTCTGGCCATTCTCACTTCCAAGGAGCATTTTGGCTGCACTTCCTCCAGGACAGATCTGTTGGTTCTTTTAGCAGTCCATGGTACTTTCAGCATTCTTCGCCAGCACCACAACTCAAAAGCATCAACTCTTCTTTGGTCCCTCTTATTCATTGTCCAGCTCTCACATGAATAAGAGGCAATTGAAAATACCATGGCTTGTGTCAGGTGTACCTTATTCCTTGAGGAGACATCCTTGCTCCTCAGCACTTGATAGAGTTCCTTCACAGCCAAACTGCCCAGTACTACACATTGTCTAATGTCCTGACTGCTGTTTTCATTGGCATTGATTGTAGAACCATGTAACGTGAATTCTTTGACAACCTCAATCTTTTCTCCATTTTTTGTGATGCTGCTTATTGGTCCAGTTGTGAGATTATGTCTTTATATTGAGACATAATCCATACTGCAGACTGTAGTCTTCGATCTTCGTCAGTAAGTGCCTCAAGTCATCCTCACTTTCAGCAAGGAAAGTTGTATCTTCAGCATACCTCAGGTTGTTAATGATTCTTCCTCCAATCCTGATGCCACATTTTTCTTCATATAATCCAGCTTCTTGGATTATTTGTTCAGCATATAGATCAAATAAGTATGGAGAAAGGATACAACCCTGACACACTCCCTTCTTGATTTTAAACCATGTAGTGTCCCCTTGTTCTGTTCGAACGACAGCCTCCTGGTCAATGTACAG
>NW_006921610.1:7889605-7895448 GCF_000298275.1 Orycteropus afer afer | reverse complement strand
TAAAAGGACTAACAAATCTTTCCTGGAAGAAGTGCATCCAGAATGTTCCTTGGAAGCAAGAATGGCCAGAGTTGGCCTCACCTACTTTGGTCATGTTGTCAGAAGGAACCATTCCCTGGAGAAGGATATCATGCTTGGTAAAGCAGAGGGTCAACAAAGAAGGCAAAGGCCCTCAATAAGATGGATTAACACAGTAGCTGCAACGATGGGCTCAGTTATATCAAGGATGGTGAGGCTGGCACAGGACCAGGCAGTGTTTTGTTCTGCTGTGCATAGGGTCTCTATGTGTTGGAGAAGACTCAACGGCACCTAACAACAACAACAACATATCCTAATGGTCTAATGAGTCTCATTAGCCTTTAAGTTTACCAGGAAAGCATGACATTTGCTGTTGGCTATGAGACTGAACACTGATCCTCAATAAATTCCATAAGATCACCATATAATTGTAGTCGATTCTATTGATTACCCTCTCAGAACCTGGGGGATCCCTTTGAAGGCTACTGCTACTGCTTATTGTGATTCATTTTGAAATTTTGGATGACTGGAGCTACCTCAACCAGAGGGGACTGAAGGGTAGACCAGGGCCATTCTAGACTGGTGTTGTTGTTGTTGTTAGGTGCTGTTGAGTTGTTTCCAACTCATAGCAACCCCATGCACAGCAGAATGAAACACTGCCCAATCCCGCACCAGCTCCATGATCCCTGCTATACTTGAGCCCATCTTTGCAGCCACTATGTCAATCCATCTCGTTGAAGGCCTTCCCCTCTTTCATAGACCGTCCACCCTACCAAGCATGACATTCTTTTCCAGGTAATGGTCCCTTCTGACAACATGACCAAAATAGGTGAGATGAAATCTGGCCATTCTTGCTTCCAAGGAGCATTTCAGGTGCACTTCCTCCAGGACAAATCTGTTATTTCTTCTAGCAGTCCATGGAACTTTCAGCATTCTTCGCCAGCACAACTCAAAAGCATCAACTCTTCTTCGGTCTTCCTTATTCATTGTCCAGCTCTCACATGCATACGGGGTGATTGGAAATATCATGGCTGTGTCAGGTGCACCTTAGTCCTCAAGGAGACGTCCTTGCTCCTCAGCACTTGAAACAGTTCCCAATGCTACACGTCGTCTAATGTCCTGACTGCTGCTTCCATTGGCATCGATTGTAGAACCAAGCAACGTGAATTCTTTGACAACCTCAATCTTCTCTCCATTTATTGTGATGCTGCTCATTAGTCCAGCTAGACTGGTAGGGGTACCAAATTCCCACTCTTTAGCCTCAAGGTGGGAGATACTTTTATGGTACAATTTATGTTCTGGAACTCCCTACAGAATCAGGCTGAGGCTTAACACTCCTGAAATCACATCCTTGCTTATCCTACTTCCTTCTCTCTTTACTAGTTTCTCATGACAACATTTCCTTAAAACCTAACTTATACCATTGTCAACCACTCGATGAGAGATCAAAATAGGAGATCCTAGATAGGGTGGGAGAAAAATGTGGAACAAAACTCAAAATCATAACAAAGACCAGGTTTACTGCTCTGATAGATACTGGTGAAGCTCCAGAGATTATGGACCCTCGTCACCCTTCAAGCCTGTAATTGAAGTCACTCCCGTGGTTTCCAGCCAGACAATGGACAGGCCTATAAGATGCACTCAGAAGGAAGGTTGGGCAATCTACTTCCATAGTGATACCGCCTCAGAAACCCAAGGAGGGGTTGCTATGAGTCGGGGCCGACTCGACAGCACATAACAACAACAACATAAAATGAACATTTACAGCAGGTTGGTACACTCCTTTAGAACAGTCGACTATGGGAGATCAGAAGGGCAGCATTTGCACAGGAATGCACAGGAAAGAACATAGGAAAAGGCAACCACAGGGAGGAAGTGGGAAGAGTTGTTACCTTATGAGAATTGCAGTGTCATGAAACAAAATGTGTATGAACTGTTGTATGGAAAATGAATTTGCTCTGTAAACTTTCACTCAAATCATACACACACACACACACACACAAGAACTTAGGGAAGACTTTTATTTAGTCTCAGGCTCTATTCCTAGGGAACTAGACATAAGATTTGTAACAATTTACACAACAGAAATGATCTCTCTTGCCTGTATTTCAAGAGTGCTCCTGGGTTCAATATATAGATGTCTATTTATCTATTAAGGTTGCTGGTTATGTTACTTGATTCTTTTTTCCTTTTATTCTGTCTTCTACTTCCATTGGTTGAGGAATAATAGGGTAATATATCTTGAACATTACACAGAATTTCATAAGCTGTTGAATATACAAAGAAATTGCTCATATTTTTGGTATTTTTGAGGGACTTACTAAAAGCGTGTGGCACAGAACAAGGTTGCAATCACATGATGGTAATCACCTCCTTTCTTCCTGTTTGTTTTAGAAAATAACATTATAACAACTCTTCTGGCTGCCTCTTCCAGATTTTATTGCTGCTCACCCTCTCTCTCACTGGCAGATTTTCATTGTTTTATGTGTTTGTTGGTTGTAACAGCCTGGAAATACAACAGATAAGAAACAGAAGCCGATTTTTTTCCCCATCGGATGTGGACACCTTAATTTATAACAAAGCTGTTTTGTCATTACTAGGGTGGGGGTGAGGGGGAAGCAAACAGCTGGTCTGATGGAAAAGCTGCCTTAATCCCTGGAGAACAGGGAGTTCAGATGTGATATAAACTGACAGAGGGTGAAAAAATAATCTTCAGGCTGATAAGTTAGTGCAGCTATGCTGGGCAGGACAGGATGGCATTTGCCAGAGAAAGAACAGGGTATGCCTGGTTACACACCACTCCCAGAAAAGGTGACATTGGGTAATGATTATGATCAGTTTACTAGTGTTTACAGTAATGAGTGAGTGATAAAAATGTAGAAATGAAGTGTTGAATATAGCACATGTAAAGAGTATTTGTCTGACTAGAATTCTTATAAGATCATTGTTCTGGTTTAGTTGATATTTTTCTAAACACCAGTAGAGGCCTCCAGACACTTCATTAAGTAAACAAACACACCAAGACACTAACACTGTCACACTGAGGGAGAACATGATATCCATTATGCACACTGACACAGGGAGGAATTACATGGAATCTTTGATAAAGATGATTTCAGTGAGAGTCAGCTATGATTAGAGGAGGTATTAACTTTTGTGGTAATTTCTACCCAAATGCCCCATTTTTAAATACTTAGTCTATAATGGGGGGAAGTCACGGTAACTGTGATTATTGTTTTTAATTACATTTAACCAGTTATTACAAGATAGGTACAAGATAGGTATTTCTCTGTTAACTATTGTTTAAGAAAAGTAGCTCTCTCAAGCCTTCTATCCTGCCAGATATTCTTAGACTCTAAATACCACAGTTAAAGGACAATAGAAGCAAGGTAATTTACAGACCCCAACCTGTGCTATTTTTCAGGTACAACTACTATCATTTTAGAATCTCAAAAGGTTTTTAACTGATTGTACTCACTGTCATCCAGTTGATTCCAACTCATTGCAACCCCAATAGGGTTTCCAAGGTTGTAAATCTTTATGGAAGTACATTGCCTCATCTTTCTTCCATGAAATAGCTGGTGGGTTTGAACCACTGACCTTCTGGTTAGTAGCCAAATGTCTTAACCACTGTGCTAACAGAACTCCCTTAACTGATCATGTGTATATGTGTGTGTGTTATGTGCCGCCAAGTCAAACCTGACTCGTAGCAACCTCCCTTGGGTTTCTGAGGCGGTATCACTACAGAAGTAGATTGCCCAACCTTCCTTTCGAGGAGTGGCTGGTTGGTTTGAACCACCAGCCTTCTGGTTAGCAGTCAAGTGCCTTAGGCACTACGCTACCAGTGCTCCTTAACTAATCATAGTCCTAAAGAAAAAGTTTATTAAACAGTTACTAGTGGCAAAAAGCTTTACAGAAATTATAACTAATCTTAGAATCTACTAATGAGCACCTGCTTTATTTGTAGGAGTCCTTGAGCAGTACAAGGAGCTCTGGTGGCGTAGTGGTTCAAGCATTCAATTGCTAACTAAAAGGTCAGAGGTTCAAACCCATCAACCAGTCCACAGAAGACAGATGAGGCAGTGTGCTTCCATAAAGATTTACAGCTTTGGAAACCCTATGGGGGCAGTTCTCAAGTGTTCCTTTGAGTCTCAACAGGCTCAATGGCAGCGGGTCTGGGCAGTGCAAATGGTTAATGCTGTTAATCAAAAGTGTGGAGGTTTGAGGCTATCCGGAGACAATGTGGAAGAAAGCCCTGACAATCTGCTTCCAAAAATTTGTCACTGAAAACTCTGTGAAGGGTTCTACTTCAACACACATGGGGTCGCCGTGAGTTGGAATCAACTCTATTGGTGTTTATTTACAATTATATGTGTGGCTGCAAATTAACACCTAGATTTTCATGGCCATTATTGATAATCTACATATTTTCCTCCCAAGTTTTAATGTTATTGTTTTTATTTTCCATCTAGTCAGACCTGACTCATAGCAACCCCTCCTTTGGTTTCCAAGGCAGTATCATTATGGAAGTAGATCGCCCAAACTTTCTTCCAAGGAGTGGCTGGTGGGTTTGAACCTCTAGACTTCTGGTTAGCAGTCAAGTGCCTTAGGCACTATGCCCAAGTTTTAGTAAGTAATCCCAATGTGAACCAGCCAGCCCTATCATACCTGAAGGTATCTGCTGGTACAGGATCGAGGCTGGCTCTGAGGTAAATGTCCATCAGATACTGTGTATCTTTGATAAAATCCTTTAAGCACCAATCGCTTATTAATTGCTTTAAGAAACTCCAGAACCTTCTTTATATATTACAAACTGTTCTGACTGTACTTTTAGCTGATAGTATAAATACATTTATTTTGCTGTCACATTAATTGATTTGAGCTAATTAGAAGCATTTTTTTGGTCCTAATTTGATAAGGAAGTGTGAATGCATCCTCCCCACTCCGCAGCAGGTTTGTTATTTGCTGGGGTATTAGGAGCGTGTTAATTAGGCACAGTTCTGTCTGTCATGTTGATGGATTTTAAGCAGTATTCACGATACAGACTAAAATGGTCAGAGAGGAAGCTGGGATTTGGCCAATAATGTGATTTGTCAAATTAAGTTAGTTACCTCTCTGGAGTACAAATCTGACAGAGGTAAATATATAAATATGCTAAAGTAATATGAAATACATATATCTTTCATTTCCTAAGACTGTAGTTGAGAAGCATCCCCCTTTCTATTTCAGAATCTCTCAGAAGACAACAGACTATTTCTTTGAGCCCCTATTCAGTCACTGTTATTTTTTCTCATTCTTACAGCATCCAATTTACCATTCATCCTGGCCCTTCTTAATTTTGAAACAAAAGTCACAGGTTTTGAAAAGTCATTGGCCCTGAAGTATTTGCAGATCTTTTGAACAGTTGGGCCCTGGGATTTCTTTGTTCAGTTTCCTCTGCTGAGGGCGAAAGCTGGGTGGACTGTCTGCTGTCTGCCTGGAGCGGTGAAACTGCTGGAGCAGTGAAGCAAAGGGAAACAAAAACAGAGTAGTCGCATTGCCTACTAGGAGCATGTTTCTAGATGGAGCCCGTACAGTGTCTTTTGTTTATTTGTGAAGCTTTTCTTAGGAAGGACCACAAAAGCGAACAATAAGGAATTTGAAATGGGGGAGAGAGATGTGCGACAACCAAATTTTCGGTTGTAAGGTTGTGAGAAATACTCATTTATGTAATGGGAAATTTTTCTTCTGTGAAGACATGGTTGCTCTCTAAGGGATTTTTTTTTTTTTTTTTAATATATCCAGATTTGGTACCTTATCTATCTATTTATTTATTTTAGTGTTTT
>NW_006921610.1:7871641-7889134 GCF_000298275.1 Orycteropus afer afer | reverse complement strand
TAGATCCCCTTCCAAATGGTTAACAGTGGTAGCTGGCCACCATCTAGCTCTTCTGGTCTCATAGTCATATAGGCTGTGGATCTCATGGTGTACCAGTCACTAGGACTAATTGTTTCCATGAATCTTTGGTTTTCTTCATTCTTCTTTGCTCTGGATGAGGAGAGACCCATTGTTCCACCTAGATGGCTGCTTGCAAGCTTTTAACATCCCAGTCACTACTGGCCAAAGTAGGAGATGGAACAGTGTTTTGTGTAGTATGCTATGCCAATTGAGCTTGATGTCCCCTGTGATGATGGTGGTCCCAAGCCCACAGGTTCAACTACTCGGTCCCTCTGGGGAGATGGCTGTGACCAAGAAGTGATTACCTTGTACCTTGTCAAGCTTGTCCCTTGTCAGTTCTACTATATACCTGGGAATTCTTACAGATCATACAAATACAGTTATAGGACTATTGTCTGCTAACCCTATACATGGTCTTGGGTACACTCCCTGCTTCATAGACATACCTAATAGTTCAGCCTGTCCACCCATCTATCCACCTGTACACCCATGTTTGCCTTCACTGACAACGCAGTACTATATGTGCAAAAGGGTTCATCTTTGTTGTCTGTACCTCCCATGTATCTCTGTATAACTTCCTCTTCCTCAATGCCACCATGTTGATCACTCACATTTAGTATATTGCCCTTCTCTTCACCCAAATAAGTACTTATCTCTACCTATTTAACATTGTTCCCTCCCCTCCCCTTCCACCCCTGGTTACCAACAAATAAAATTTCTTTCCTTAGATAAACCTTTCCTTGACTTTTACAATAATGGACTAATACAATATTTGTCCTTCTGTGATTGACTTATTTCACTCAGCATAATATCCTCCACGTTCATCCACTTTGTGCGGTGTTTTGCAGATTCTAGGTTATTCTTTAGGGTTGCATAGCATTCCATTGTGTGTATGTACCATAGTTTAGTTATCCATTCCTCATTTGATGGACACCTAGGTTGTTTCCATCTTTTGGCTATTGTAAATAGTGCTACAATGAACATGGGTATGCATATGTCTGTTCTTGTCATGGCTCTCACTTCTTTAGGATATATACCTAGTAATGGAATGGCTGGGTCAAATGATATTTCTAATTCAAACTTTTTAAGGAATCACCATACTGCTTTCCACAGTGGTTGTACCATTTGACAGTCCCACCAGCAGTGTTTGAGTGTCCCAATCTCTCTACATCCTCGCTAGCATTTGTTATTTTCTGTGTTGTTGAACTTTGCTACTAGTGCTGGAGTAAGATGGTATCTCATTGTTGTTTTGATTTGCATCTCTCTAATGGTTAATGTTTGTGAGCCTTTCTTCATATGTTTGTTGGCCGCCTAAATATCCTCTTTGGTGAAGTGCCTATTCATGTCTTCTGCCCATTTTTTAATTGGATTATTTGTCTTTTTGTTACTGAGGTGTTGGAGTTTTCTCTAAATTCTAGCGATAACTCCCTTGTCAAACATGTCATTGCCAAATATTATTTCCAAATCCGTAGGTTCTCTTTTAACTCTTTTGAAGAAGTCTTTGGAAACACACAGAAATTTAATTTTTAGAAGGTCCCTTTCATCTAGTTTCTCTTTTGCTGTTTGTGTACGTTGGGTTATGCTTGATAGTCTGTTTATGCCATATATTAGGGCTCCTAAATTTGCCCCTAGTTTTTCCTTAAGGAACTCTATAGTTTTAGGTTTCACATTTAACTCTTTGATCCATCTGGAGTTAGTTTTTGTGTATGGCGTTTTCATGCCAATTCTTCTGCTAGTTGGAGTTTAGTCCACTTCTATATCCTTCCCTTCAAGGCTCAGGGGTCCAGGATTATGTTCATTTGTGTTAATTGGTTCCCCTTTTCTTTGTTGAAGAGGGTCTGTGCAATCTTTGTGCCTATTCTGCCATCTTACCAGAACTCTCTCTCTCTCTCTCTTTTTTTTCTCTTGTAGTCCTACACTAATCATTTACTCCTTAGCTTCCCATCTTGCTTGTGCCCATTCTATAATAATGGAAGTAAATAACTCTGAACAGCTTTTAATTATTGCATTTCATTTCTGCAATCAAATCTAGAGAGGATGTTCATCTCACTATCAAAAGAACTATTGAAATGCTAAAACTTCCACTGGAAATATGTGCTGTTGTCTGTTTATAACTATCTGTTAGTTGTGGAATATAATAATATGGAGGGACAACTCTCTAAGTGAATTCATTACGCTCTGAAAGAAGTCTTAAAGTCTTGATGGAGAGGAAAGAACACAGCATTTGGAGACTCCTATTTCTATCCATTTCTCACTTTTAAATATTTTTACTTTGTCTTTGTGGGGTTTACCAGTAATCAAAAAAAAAGAAAAACCAAATTCACTGCCATCGAGTTCGATCTGACTCATAGCAACCCCTCCTTGGGTTTCTGAGGCAGTATCACTATGGAAGTAGATTGCTCAACCTTCCTTCCGAGGAGTGGCTGGTGGGTTTGACCTGCCAGCCTTCTGGTTAAAAGTCAAATGCCTTAGGCACAATGCCACCAGAGCTCCCAGTAACGAGTTACCAACATGTCAATTCAGACTCTTGGCTACACCATGTGCATCAGAGTGGAACTGTGCTCCATAGGCTTTCTTTCTTTCTTTGTTTTTAATTGTTTATTTTGTTGTTGAGAATATACACAGAAAATTTAACAATTTTTCTTGAATTGTCGTGCAATTCAGTGACATTGGTTACATTCTTCAAGCTGTGCAACCATTCTCACTCTCCATTTCTGAGAAGTTTCTCCCCCATTAATATAAACTCACTGCCCTATAAGGTTTCTATCTAATATTTCAAGTTACTTTTGTCAATTTGATCTCATACAGATTGTTCCTAAAAGAACACACTGCTTAAGGAAGATCTTTTTTTCCTAGTTAAGCTTATCTATTGTTTGATTTTAAGAAGACTTTAGGGAATATTTTTAGTTTAAAGTTTAAAGATTATCTCAGGGCAATAGTTTGGTGGATTCATTCAGTCTCCATGATTCCAGAAATTGGAGTCCATGAGAATTTGAAATTCTATTCTGCATTTTCCCCCTTTTGATCAGGAATCCATTATAGAATTGTTGATCAAAATGTTCATTAATAGTAGCCAGGCACCATCCAGCTATTCTGATCTCATGGCAAAGGGGGAAGTTGTTCATAGAGGCAATTAGACACACATTCCATATCCTTCTTTTGGTCCTCTTTGCTCCAGGTGAATAGAGACCAATTATTTGTGCCTTTGATGGTGTTTGCAAGATTTTAAGACCCCAGGCATGATGCAACAAACTAGAAGGTAGAAGAGATGCACTGAACACGTTATTAGGACAATTAACTGGAATGTCGCATGAAATCATGGCCTATACCTCCAAATCAAGGAATCAAATCCCATGAGGAGTTTGGTTATACGTAAACAGCCTCAGCAGCTACTCTTTTGTTATTTCTGTAAATATATCATACAACTTTTGCCAATTCAACTCTTTAGAAGTGTACAACTTATGGACAGTAATTAAAATAATTGATTGTGCAAAGTTACCCTAATCAATGTGATTTTTTCCATTGGCCAATTTACCAGAAGTTACTGAGCCTTTCTTCCAAGGTGCCTCTGTGTGGACTCAAACCTGTTAGCAGCTGAGTGTGTTAACTCTTTGCATTATTCAGAGACTCCTTTTTAAAATATAGGTAATAATGCATATACATTTTTAGCATAGTTGTCAATATTGAATACACTTTTGTTTTGCTATTTGTATTTAACACTGGTTGGCAAATAATAAAAAATCAAACCTGTTGCTGCTGAGTTGATTCTGAATTTATGGTGTTCCTTGTGTGTCAGAGGAGAGCTGTATTCTCTAGGGATTTTGTATATTCGATTCAAAAGAAACCCAGATAAATAAGTGTAATAATATAGTCTACTATTTGACCTTCAAGCACTGTGTTTGTGTTCCATGGTGCCTGGCTGTAGACTTCCATTGTGTCATCACTGTAAATCCCACAAGCCACTCCTTGGAAGGAAGATTGGGCAATCTATTTCCATAGTGATACTGCTGGGAAACCCAAGGAGGGGTCACTATGAGTTGGATCCGAATTGACTCAGTGAGTTTGTATTTTTTTTTTTGGTTTTAGTGTAAAACAAGGGCAAACAAAAACAAAAATCAATAAATAAACAGAATAAGAACTGCATTACTTAGTCTGGATAGCAAAAGCAATTTTCTTCTTTGAGGCTTCATTTGCCAATGAGACTCTATCCTCTATACTAGTCTTTTCTGTATCTGTTTTTCTGTTAATTCCTACCAGCATTAGATATTCCTGAAATGCCAAAATTATCTGGCATTCTATTCCTTTTCCTATTTCCAAGTGCTGAGATAAATTTTTTTCCTTATATATTTTTTTCAATTTTAATGGCACTTTGGTAACGTGTTCAGTCTTGAATTGGATATATAATACAATTAATGTATCAATGAAATGTTGCCACTTACTGGTTTGTTTTATGATAACATTTCATAAGGACCCACTGTGTCCAAAGTGCTTTATATTCATTATCTTACTTGATCCATGCTCCATACACACTCATCCTATATCTGCTCAGAGTAAGTATTTAGCAAATGTTAATTATTTGTGATGTCTAAAGATCACTTAATATATAGCTATTAGCCAGAAGTCTGATGGTTTGAACCAATCCAGAGGTGCCCTGAAAGATAGGCCTGGTAATGAGCTTCTGAAAGATCACAGCCTTGAAAACCCTATGGAGCAATTCTGCTCTGCATATATGGGATTGCCATGAGTCAGAACTGATTCAACAGCAGGTAACAACAAAAACAACATATTATAATCCATTTAACAAAATACCTTCATAATTTTTTGTTATTTTCCAATTGTTGACACTCCAAACCATGCTTACATGTCATTGTTAGGTGCTATCAAGTCATCTCCAACTCATAGTGACCCTATGTACAACAGAATGAAACACTGCCTGGTCCTGTGCCAGACCCATGATCCTTGCTATACCTGAGTCCATTGTAGCCACTGTGTCAATCCATCTTGTTGAGGGCCTTTTCCTGTTTTTGTTGATCTCTACTTTACCAAGCATGATATCCTTCTCCAGGGAATGGTTCCTTCTTACAACATGACCAAAGTAGGTGAGGCCAAGTCTGGCCATTCTTGCTTCCAAGGAGCATTCTGGCTGCACTTCTTCCAGACAGATTTGTTAGTTCTTTTAGCAGTCCATGGTAGTTTCAGCATTCTTCAGCAACACCACAACTAAAAGCATAAACTCTTCTTTGGTCTTCTTATTCATTGTCCAGCTCTCGCATGCATATGAGGTGATTGAAAATACAATGACTTGGGTTAGGCCTTAGTCTTCAAGGGGGAGCTCTGGTGACATAGTGCCTAAGGCATTTGACTGCTAACCAGAAGGTTGGTGGTTCAAACCCACCAGCCACTCCTTGGAAGGAAGTTTGGGCAACCTACTTCCATAGTGATACTGCTTTGGAAACCCAAGGAGGGGTCACTATGAGTCGGAGCTGACTTGAGGGCAATGGGTTTTAGTCTTCAACCAGATGTCTTTGTTCTTCAGCACTTGAAAGAGGTCTTTTGCAGCAGATTTGCCCAGTGCTTTATGTTGTCTGATATCTTGTCTGCTGCTTCCATTGGTGTTGATTATAGAACCAAGTAATATGAAGTTTTTGACAACTTCAATCTTCTCTCAATTTATCTGCTTATTTGTCCAGTTGTGAGGATTTTTGTTTTATTTATATTGAGGTGTAATCCATACTGCAAACTGTAGTCTTCCATCTTTATCAGTAAGTGCTTCAAGTTATCTTCACTTTCAGAAAGCAAAATTGTGTCATCTGCATATCACAGGTTGTTAATGAGTCTTCCTCCAATCCTGATGCCATGTTCTTCTTCATATAGTCCAACTTCTCAGATTATTTACTCAGCACACAAGTTGAGAAAGTATGGTGAAAGGATACAACCCTGATGCACTCCCTTCTTGATTTTAAATCTTGCTCTGTTTGAATGACAGCCTCCTCGTCTATGTACAGGTTCCTCATGAGTACAATGAAGTGTTCTGAAATTCCCATTCTTCTCAATGTTGTTGTTGTTATGTGCTGTAATTTGTTATGATCCACACAATCAAATACTATTGAATAGTCAATGAGACACAAGTAAACATCTTTCTGGGACTCTTTACTTTGAGCCAAGATCCATTTGACATCAGCAATGATATCCCTTCTTCCACATCCTCTTCTGAATCCAGCTTGTAGTTCTGGAAGTTCTCTGTCAATATATTGCTGCAACTGTTTTTGAATTATCTTCAGTGAGATTTACTTGCATGCAATATTAATGATATTGTTAGAAAATTTTCACATTCTGTTGCATCACCTTTCTTAGGAATGGGTACCAATACGGCTCTCTTCCAATCACTTGGCCAGGTGGCTGTCTTCCAAATCTCTTGGCATAGTCAAGTGTGTGCCTCCAGCATGGCATCTGTTTGTTGAAACATCTCAATGGGTATTCCGTCAATTCCTGGAGCCTTGTTTTTTGTGACTTCCTTCAGTGCAGCTTTGACTTCTTCCTTCAATACCACTGGTTCTTGATTATATGCCACCTCCTGAAATAGATGAACATCAAACAATTCTTTTTGGTACAATGGCTCTGTGTATTCCTTCCATCTTTTGATGTTTCCTGCATCATTCAATATTTTGCCCATAAAATCTTTTAATATTGCAACTCAAGGCTTAAATCTTTTCCTCAGTTCTTTCAGCTTGAGAAATGCTGAGTGTGCTCTTCCCTTTTGGCTTTCCAACTCCATGTCTTTACACATTTCATTATAGTACTTGGCTTTGTCTACTTGAGCTGCTCTTTGAAATCTTCTGTTCAGCTCTTTATCTTGTCATTTTTTTTCCATTTTCTTTAGCTGCTCTTCATTCAAGGGCAAGTTTCAGAGTGTCTTCTGCCATCTATTTTGGCTTTTTCTTCCTTTCCTGTCTTTTTAATGACAGTTTTTTTTCTTCATGGATGATGTTCTTAATGTCATCCCACAATTCCTCTGGTTTTTGGTCACTGGTGTTCAATGCATCAAATCTGTTCTTTAGATGGTCTCTGAATTCAGGAGGGATATATTCAAGGTCATATTTTGGCTCTTATGGACTTGTTTTAATTGTCTTCAACTTGAACTTGAACTTGCATATGAGCAGTTGATGATCTGTTCCACAATCAGCTCCTGGCCTTGTTCTGTCTGAAGATATTGAGTTTTTCTTCACCTCTTGCCACAGATGTAGTCAATCTGATTCCTGTGTACTCCATCTGGTGAAGTCCACATGTGTAGCCACAGTTTGTGTTGTTGAAAAAAGGTATTTGCAGTGAACAAGTCGTTGGTCTTTAAAATCCTATAATTCAATCTCCAGCATTATTTCTATTACCAAGGCCAAATTTTCCAGCTACCAGTGATTCTTCTTTGTTTCCAAATTTGCATTCCATTCACTAGTGATAATCAGCACATCTTGATTGCACGTTTGGTCAATTTCAGACTGCAGAAGTTTGTAAAAATCTTCAATTTCTTCATCTTTGGCTTTGGTGGTTGGTGTGTAAATTTGAATAATAGTAGTATTTATTGGCTTTCCTTGTAGGCATATGGATATTATCCTACCACTGATGGCATTGTACTTTAGGATAGATCTTAAAACATTCTTTGTGATGATGAATGCCACAGCATTCCTTTTCATTTCAAGTATAGTAGATCATATGTTTATCTGATTCAAAATGGCCCAAACTGATCCATTTCAGTTTACTAATGCCTAGGGTATCAATCTTTATGTGTTCCAATTCATTTTTGATAAGCTTCAATTTTCCTAGATTCATACTTTCTACATTCCATTTTCCAATTATTAATAGATATTTGCAGCTGTTTCTTCTTAGTTTGAGTCATGCCACATCAGCAAATGGAGGTCCCAAAATTTTCATCTATATCATTAAGGTCAGTTCTACTCTGATGAGGCAGCCCTTTCCCAGTTGTATTTTGAATGCCTTCCGACCTGAGCTGCTCATTTTTTAGAACTGTATCAGACAATGTTTTAGAGCTGTTCATAAACTTGTCCAGTAATATATCAGACAGTGTTTTACTGCTATTCATAAGGTTTGCTTTTCCCAATTCTTTGGGCAGTGGATGGTCTCTTCCTTCTTCCGAATCTGTCTCAGTCTGGAAGCTCCACTAAAATCTGTCCACCATGGACAACCCTGTTGGCATTTGAAACACCGATGGCACAGCCTCCAGCTTCACAGCAACACTCAAGCCACCACAGTACAACAAATTGACAGACAAGTTTCTCTCCTTTAGCTGTTCCGAACTGCTTCCTTGCCTTTTTCTTACTTGTTCTGGCCATGTGCTGGCTACCACTTCCTGCCTGGGGGCTCTCCCCTTATCTGTTCTGGCTGTTCACCCTGGCTTATATGGGCTCCCTTAAAATGACTGTGGGGCTCTGCTTCTGGAAAATTGTGATCTATATTTCACCCCACCCTCACTTGCTGCCAGATGCATACCATTCATATTGTAATGAGAAATGCCTTCCCAATGTGTCTATAGATCATATCATCAGAGAACTCTTTTCCAAAATGGTATCTAATATATTTTTTTAAAATAAGAGCCCATTCTTATTTGAATATCTCAGGGAAAGACATAATTCAAGATTCATAACTTAATCTCTGCTGTATTAGTGAAGAAGTGAGAACATCATGATGCAATTGTCCTAAAACCTTCAAATAATTAACATTTTTTTGCACAATTTCAACCTAAACGCCATCTAGTGCTCACTTTGTGAGTATAATTTAAATTCCCAGTAATGCCTCCATTTTTTCAAGTTTTCTTATTCCCATTGAACCAAATTTTGGTTTTAAAAAAAAAGAAAGAAAGAAATAGAAGAGTACATCTGAAAACATGTTGGTTCCTCATATTTCTCTACACTGTGGATTCCCAGCCAAGGGAATCTGCATTAGAGTTTCCAAGTGGTAGTTAAGAAACCAAGCTAGTGCCATGGAATTGATTCCCACTCATGGTGACTCCATGTATTGCAGAGTAGCACTGCACTCCATAGGGTTTTCAAAAAGTTGTGACATTTTGCAAGCAGATTACCAGGCTTGTTTCTGAAGCATCTTTGGGTGGGTTCATGCTGCCCTTTTGGGTAGTGGTTGGGCACTTAACTGCCTGCAACACCTATGGCCTCCTTCAGTGATAATAGATGCTCATAATTCATTAATTCATTGTTCAAAAAAAGCATGGGCAAATGTAATTCTATACAACTATATTTCTAAAAAAAGAGTAAAAGTGCATAATTCTGACTTCATTGAAGTAACATTATTAACAGAAGGAAAAGATAATGGCCCTTCTTCACATGAGATGCAACGGCTTTTGCAATGGCAAAAGCTGCTGGCATTTCACAGTAGCATTCTAAGACAGGAAAAATAAGAGAAGATAAATTGAATGAGTTGCATAAAGTAAACCTAGCCTGGGACTCAAACCCTGTAAAATTGATTCAAGTTAAACAGGTAGAGAAAAATTCCTCCTCAAAATATATAGTAGATAGCACCTCCTTCCATTTAAATAATTTAGCTAAGATTAGCCAATTCGTATCAATGTTCAATGTCCCTTTCACAGAAAAACCTGTCTTGGGGAATGACTGATTCAGCCGTCATTTGATAAATAAATGTAAAGAGTCTTACATCCATTTCTTTGTCTTCAATCTACCATCTTGCTCTGGTTTATAAGGCATCTAATCTGCTTGGATGTGTTAGTAAAAATTCATGAAAATAGAATGAGTAGAGTAGATCTGTGGGCCATCAGACATTTATATTTTTATACGCTTTGAGATTTTTTTTTTTGTTCAAGATTAGTTCGTACTGCCTTTATTTTCAAATAGTAAGGTGATTTTGAATGGCCATCGTCTGGGGGTAATTTGTTCTGACATCCTGTGCAGTGACCTGAGACATTTGTCAAAAAGTGTTTATAGATTTCTCCCTTGAAAATTGTTGACCAACTTCAGTTTCCATTGGGTAAAGATGGAGCTGCCTCAAAATCCAAAGAGAGGTGACAACATGGTAGGTAGGATAATTGTTCATCCAATTAAATCTGTGAAAAAAAATTAAATGAACATCTGTTGGAAAAATAGATCTATTATAGGGAATGTTCTACACAAACAATATGCCACGCAGAATAGTTGTACAAATAATGCTGTGAAATTCTTTAATTAACTCATAAAAGAGAAAATCTAGTAAAGGAAATGTATGCAGTGCATTCTGGAGATATTTGACAGTCTTCAAGAGCAGCTGTGATTATGATTATAATTATTTTAGTAAATCAAACCATAATTTCTCTTTCTGTTATAAAATAAGGTAAAATATATTAAGAATCCTAAGTAGGACAAAGCATTAAACATAAATAATTCATGCTACTCCTGACTTTTGTTGAAGCTATAGCCTTACTTCCATTTCTTTCTTTTCATTGAAGTGTATGGTGGGTAAATATATGTGAGAAGTGCAAGTATTCAATGTGTAGCTCTACAGTAATGAGGTTGGATTTTATGTATGCTTTGTGGAAATTGATTTCAATATTTTAAGGTCATGACTTTCACCATTTATTTGGATGCCCATACAGAAATATGTTGTTGCCCCCAGAAAGTACAAATTATTTATAAGATCATGAAGTATAGTGAATGTGTAGTAATTTTATTTTCTTTATTACTAGAGAAACTTGACCAGAGACCCTACAGTATTGATGCTTACAACAGCATTTTACTTGAAGTGGATTCATTGACCCTACAATATATATCAGGTTCATTTGATATTACTATGCATATTTATTAGATCTGTGCTACTCTATTATTTTTCATTCTTCTTCATTTTGGAAATTGCATATTTTCATATTCATAATTTTAGTTAGTAATTACAGGAACATTACATTTTCTGTATATTGCCTTTATTACTCTTATTAACTGAAATTACTGCTGGAAGGAAATTAATCAGACAAATTAGTTTGCTTATTCATGAAACTTAGATTATAGTAAACCCCAAGATTTAAACTAATGAAACAATTACTTATTTAATGATTATTGAAAATAGGAACATTGCTCAGATATCTGACAGTAACTGGAGCAAGCTTTGGAGGTAGACAAATGAATGTTTTTCTTGACTACTCTTTCATGAAAGCAAGATTATTATCACCCACTGGGAGTTTAACTTCCATATTCAACATTTTTTCTAGGGAAAAAAAAAATCTCTTCTTCTTAGGAAAAGGGAAAGTCTAATTCCACCACTAGATATCTCTCCTTGAAACTTAAGCTAGTCTCACTCAAAAATATCAAAATTTAAGATATATGTGAAAGTGTTCATAAGTCAAGGATATAGACACTATGGACACTATACACTTGCTACTTTATAAGAACAAACTCTGAGTTCTGGTAAGATGGCAGAATAGGCAGACAAACTACACAGATCCTTCTCAACAAAGAAGAGAGGAACCAATTTACACAGACCCTCTTCAACAAAGAAAAGAGGAACCAATTAACAGAGATACAGAAGATAATGGAGTCCTGAGCTTTGAAAGGAAGGATACAGAAGTGGACTAAACTCTAACTAGTACAAGAACCTGCATGAAAACACCAAAAAAGGAGACAAGTGGAGCTGCAATCTGTCAGTGATCCTGACAGCATGTACAGCTTGGGTATTATTGAGTGGTGTTAGGACCTAAGAATTAACCTAAAAATCAGCCCTGCTGGCCAGGGGCTGCACGGAGGACTGCACTGGGGACTGGTGAATAAAAGGGAAGCAACAAAGAGGGAGAGGGGCTGAGCTGCGGACTTTTGGCTGTGAGAAGGGTGTAGCCATTTTGAATGTTTATAAGAGATTTGACAATTTTGGATATTTAAAGTGACAGTGTTCTCTCAGATTCTTAGAAGAGGCTTCACTTGCCAGGGACCACAAGGACATTCTGGACACGAATGACTGGAAAGGTGAGATATTCTCCTTGTTATTCTTATACCCCACACCCTCTTCTGAGCCAACAGGAATTCCATCCCAGTCTGTGTGCTCCATTAGAGCCTGGGTGCCCTGACCTGCTCTGCCCAGACTTTTTTCCATTTTTTCTTTCTAGTTTGTTTGTTTTGTCTGTTTTAAAACTTATTATTATTCATTCTTCTTCTCTTCCCAGGTTCTAGTTTTCATTTTTTCTCTCTTCCATTTTCCTGGTTCGCATTATTTTCTTTCTTGTGGTTCTGCCCATCCTTTGTTTTTCTTTTTTGCATTTTTCCCATTTTTTTCTTCATTATTCTCCTACTGTATTTCTTTCTCTTATTGTCCCCTCCGTAGATATTGTGGGGGTCCCACCCCCTTTTTTCTATACATATTTCTTCTGGGTTTTAAAAGTATTTCTTTAAATATTTTCTTTCATTTATTGCCTTTCCTCATTTTTCTTTTTTTTCATTTTTGTCCTTTTGGTGAATGTTCCTGTGTGTTTACGTGGTGTATTTCTTGTCATCTTGCTTTTACTTTTTTGATGTTTTTTTGATTGTTGTTTTGGTCTAACTGAATGGAAGACAGCAACTGTGTCCATATGATGTAACCACACCTGCACCTCCTGCAGCTCCACTTGCTGAGTGAGAGCCACCACTTCCTTCTCTACCAACTGGCCAACAATAAATGACCACCAAGAAGAGCCTGACTCACCCTTAACTGCTCTTCATAAAGTTAACAGAGATCTGAGCAGCCACTCTCATTCTCTATCACAACCACCAAGAGACAGGTGTTGAGTGCAATACTGCCACCAACTAGCAAAAGAGGAACACAGTACCCTGCTTACTCAGATACATCCAAAAAAAAAAAAAAAGAAAGAAAAACGAAAATCTCGGGGGAATCACTCCAATACACAATCACCAATTAAATATAAATACAACAATGTCACAATATCTTGGGGACAACAGACCATCACAGTTCACACAATGAAGCAAGATAAAGCAATAGAAACAAGCAGATACAGACCCAGAACACATCCCTGAGGAAGAAACAACATTGGATCTCCTTGATAAGGAATTCAAAAGAATTATACTTAGGTACCTTCAAAAGATTGAAAGACAGATCAAGGAAAACACTGACAAAATTAAGGAAGGACAGACACTACTAGAAGTATAATAACTATTAACTTAAGATATTTTTTAAAAAGCTAGCTTGAAATTTTTAAATTTAAGTTAAAAACGACATATATCAAAAACCAAAAGGCACAACAAAGATTCTAGTAAAATTGCAGTGTCTTCTTCCATCTGTCATTGTAGCCAACTTCCTGGTTTTCAGAGGCAACCACTTCTAACCATTCTGCTTTAAGATTTTTTTTTTCAGGTGGTTGCCTTAATGTTGTACTGTATTACTTATCTTTTCTTATACATCAATTTAAACATTAGCAGATAACCAGTAAGTTTTTTCTGTAATAAACAACTGTTTTATTCACATAATTTCTCATATCCTATTCCCACTTCTAACAATTCTTTCTTTCTTTCATTCTTTCATGTTGCCGTCAAGTCAGGGCAGACTCATAGTGACCCCTCCTTGGGTTTCTGAGGTGGTATCACTACGGAACTAGATTGGCCACTGATTAATCACTTTGCTACCTACTTTTAAAAATCCAAATATTTTATTAGGAGCTCTGGTGACATAGTGCCTAAGGCATTTGACTGCTAACCAGAAGGCTAGTGATTCAAACCCACCAGCCGCTCCTTGGAAGTAAGATTGGGCAATCCACTTCTGTAGATATAAAGCCTCAGAAATCCAAGGAGGGGTCACTATGATTTTATTAGAAATATCAGTTTCTTGGTTCAGCATAAGAAAGCCAAGCAATTTAATATTACACATTATAAAACAAAGGAAGCGAGTCACATGATCATCTCAGTTGATACAGAAAATGTATTTGGCAAAATCCAACACTCTTTCATGATAAAAACACTTAGAAATCTAGCAATAGAAGAGAAATTCCTCAACATGATAGGAGCATTTATGAAAAAACTCATAGCTACATCACAGTCAATGGGAAAAGATTTTCCCCTAAGAGCAGACACAAGACAAGGATGTCTACTTTACCACTGATATTCATTACTGTACTGAGAGTTTTAACCACAGCAAATAGGCAAGAAAAAGAAATAAAAGGTGTCCATAACAGACAGGAAGAAGTAAAACTTTTTTCTATTTACAGATGACATGTTCCTATATGCAGAAAATTCTAAAAAATCTATAAGATAGCTACTAGAACTAATAAATGAATGTAGGTAACTTGCAGGATACAAGATCAACACAGAAATAACAGCTGTGTTTCCATCACCAGCAATGAACAATCTGAAAAAAGAAACTAAGAAAATAATTCCATTTATAGTAGCATCTAAAAGAATAAAACATCTAGGGATAAATCTAATCAGGCATGTGAAAGACTTGTACACTAAAAACTATAAACCATTGTTAAAGAAATTAAAGAAGACCTAAATAAATGGGAAGGCATTCTTTGATAATGGATTGGAAGATTTAACGTTAACATGTCAATATTACCCAAAGTGCTCTATAAATTCAATGCAATCCCTGTCAAATTTCCAGCAGCTCTTTTCATAGAAATGGAACAGCTGATTCTCAAATTCATATGGAATGGCAAGGGGCCTTGAATAATCAAAGCAATCTTGAAAAAAGAAGAACAATGTAAGAGGACTTACACTTCCTTATTTCAAAATGTACTGCAAAGCTATAGTAAGCAAAACAATGTATACTGGTACAACTATAGACATAGATCAATGGAGTCAAATTGAAAGTCTAGGAATAAATCCAATTGACCATATGTCTATAGTCAATTGGTTTTCAACAAGATTGCTAAATTTATTCAATAGGAAAGAATAATCTCTTTAACAAATGGTGCTGGAACAACTAGACTTCCACATGAAAAAGAATGAAGTTGTACCATATTTCACACTATATAAGAAAAATAATTCAAAATATATCAATGACCTAAATATAAGAACTAAAAAAATAAAACTCCTAGAACAAAATTTAGGGGAAAATCTCAGGACCTCATTTTAAACAATGGATTCTTAGGACAACAAAATAATGAGCAACAAAAGAAAAAGCAGATAAACTGGACTTCATTAAAATTAAAAACTTTTGTACATCCAAAGCTGTTATCAGGAAAGTGACACTCTACAAAGTGGGAGAAAATATTTGAAACTCTGATACATGCTCCAATATGGGTAAATGTTGAAAATGCTATGTTGAGTGAAATAAGTCAAACACAAAAGCACAAATACTTTATGGCCTCACTTATTTACAATATCTAAGAGTCTTGGGGAAGCCCTGAATGGAAAACAGAAAGACTAAGTGAAAGTCTGTGCTACACTGAGAACTCTTTGGACCTCAAGTGTAACAGCGTGGTCCCCACCTTATCACTCATGGTGAGGGCCATCAATACCAAGAATTTGCTATCTAGAATGAATTTTTAGTCATTTTTTAGGACTTTGATTCTAAATAAATTGTTGGGTAAGGAAAACCAGACATTTGAAATGAAAGCCTGTAACATAAAAAAGCATAAACCAAAATCAGTAAGTAGAAAAGGGATACTCGGTGTGGGGGTAGGGAGGAATACCTGACAAAATAAAAAGAGTAAATCTTCAAAACACACAAGCTACAATTAAAGTTCTTGTTAATAAGATGGGCTTTACACTTGAAATAAGAACAGGGTCCTTTAACAAGGGAGCATCCCTTAAATAACAAAGAGTTCTTTTAAACAAAGAAAATAGGAGAAAACTTGAAATCAACAAAAGGATGAGGGATATACATATTTGAGACAATCTTCCTAGAAGTGTTAGAAAAAGACAAAAAGATGGACATTTGGAATAAAATGATTTAAAAAAAAAATGTTTTTTTCCAGATCTAACAACTGAATAGTATGCTTCCTAAAAAGAACAGAACGAAATAGAAAAATTGTCAAAGAAGTAATATATTTCCTAAAATATGGCTTTTCCGATTAAATCAGTTCATCTGGAACCCAGAAAAAAATTATGGGGGAAAAATAAATACCACCAGTACTGCAGTGGGAGCTCTGGTGGTGTAATACGTAAGGCATTTGACTGCTAACCAGAAGGCTGGTGGTTCAAATCCACTAGCCACTCCCCAGAGGGAAGGTTAGGCAACCTACTTCTGTAGTGATACTGCCTTAGAAACCCAAGGAGGGGTCGCTATGAGTCTGATCCAACTCCACGGCAATGGTTTTTTTGCAGTAATTTTACAAAGAATTAAGCGAGAACAGCTGTGTTTCAGAAGAGACCCTCCTCTCAATCTGTTTCCATTGTGTCATAGTTAAGAAGACCGACTATTACTTTTATGAAATGGAAAATGTTATTTTTAATGAGTGAAAATTATATTGATTAAATGAATGAAATAACAGAAAAATCCAGAAAACAGATTCATGTGTATATGAAAATTAAGCTAAAATGAATATGACATACCAGTAGGAATGGGAGGGACTATTCATTACCAGTGTTAAAACAGTTGACTAACCAAATTTGCAATCAAAAAATCCACAGTATATAAACTATTTAAATTCATTTAAATGAATATAGCAGATCACAAACATAAATAAATCCTATGTATGTAAATAAGGAGCTCTGGTGTCATAATGCCTAAGGCATTTGACTGCTAACCATTTGACTGCTAACCAGGTTGGCAGTTTCAACCCACAAGCCACTCCACATAAGGAAGACTGAGCAATCTACTTTCGTAAAGATTTACCACCTCAAGAACCCAAAGGGAGTCACTATGAGTCAGAATTGACTGGATGTCAGTGAGTTTGTTTTTATTTTTCTTTTATGAATATAAACGATGTGTGTTAGTTGCCAATAACTGTCCCATTGGGTTTTCAAGGCTGTGGTCGCTCAGAAGCAGATCAGGAGTCTTTCTTCTGAGATACCTGCCTCTGGATGGGTTTGAACTACCAATGATTTGGCTAGTAGTCAAGTGCTTAACTGTCTGTGTCACTCAAAGATTCAATGTCAATGATATAATTCTTATTTTAAAACTTAAAAGGAAGTAAAAGAATATATAAGATACAATTTTGACAATCCTTTCCTGATGACACACAAACCCATAAGGAAAATGATTCACAGGCTGCTCCACTTTAAAACTTCTGTGGAATAAAAAAAATCATGAACAAATTTAAAGGTAGTGTCTCAGATTATCTAAGATTTATAATATTTCTACATTTGTGAATATTTCTAAAATCAATAGATAGGATTTGAGTGAGTACTTTTTCTTTTTCTTCTGACTGACATCATGATCCACTACATTATAATTGTAGGCACTCACATGATTCTGAATTCCAGCCACAGAAACAAATGGAGTTGCTTTGCTATCCTTGACTTTGGAACTCAAAATATTGTTGTTGTTGTTAAGTGCCGTCGAGTCGTT
>NW_006921610.1:7858283-7868841 GCF_000298275.1 Orycteropus afer afer | reverse complement strand
TCTGGCTTCCTGGCTTTTAATCCCCTTTCTCCTGCTCTTCTGGCCTGCTTCTTTGGGTGTCCCTGTGTTGTCTCTCCTCACCTGTATCCCTGGGGCTGACTGCTCTTCTGTCAGGGTTCAAGGCTTTTATCCCCTTTCTCCTGTTCTTCGTCCTGGTACTCTGGGCATCCCTCTGTTGTCTCTCCTCACCTGTATCCCTGGGGCCGAACTCAAAATACTGTTGTTTAAATGGGACTTGCAAAACAAAGAAGTTAGAAAGGAGTGAATCTAGCTATAAATCAACCCACCTTAATTCTGTGTGTGTTTTAGAAAAACCAAAGGGGAAATTTTTCATCTAAATTGAAGAAAGCCCCTCACAAAACTACCAAGAGACCAATGTTATGAAAGGAGTAGCCAGGACCAATGAAGTGCTGGTGAAGGATTACAATCTGAGATTTATTGGTGACCACTTTTGTGTCAGTAAATGTTGGCTGACCAGATAAAACCAGATGTTGGCTAGAGGGAGGACTCTCGATCTACTCAATCTTTTGAAAATTCTAAGGAGTTTTCCAAGGAGAAAATCTCCATTCAGGTGTTATGTAGGAAGATCTTTACATAGAACCAATGGATTCAGATGACTCAGGCTGCTTCATTTGACAATGTCTAATGTATTGCCTGAGAAACATCTTTACACTTTAGATCTTAAGGATATCCATCAAGTCTGCTAAGAATTGAATTGAAATTTCCTAAGTCTGTAAGGTATGCTTCTGAAACTACAGTTAGCTTCAGACACTCAAATGGTATCTTTTGTTTAATACCTATGAATAGAAAAACTTCTAGATGCTACAGGCAAACAATAGTCATCTAGATTCTTTTAATAATATAATTTACAAATGCGATCTCCAAGTTATATTACTGAGTATCAACTCATCACACTGAAATAAGAGTTGAGCATTTTGCCACTGAAAATTTTAATCTTTATTTGTGACTTTTATTTTTGAAAGAATTATTCATTTTACTGTACAAATACTCTCCTAGAAAAGATAGCTTGTGAATGAAACAGAAGAGTCACTTTACCTCTTGAACAATATTGAAAAATTTGGAGGAAAAAATTGAAGACTAAACCTATCTCTGTGAGTTACTCCACAGCTCTCTGTTTGATCTTTGAGCAACCCCAACATAAATCCATACATGCTACAACATGTCTCTAATAAAGGATCTCAAAATTGCAAGAAAAAAACCCTTTAAAGTAACTGAAACAAAATTTGATTAAAAATAATAATGATCTCATCAAGGCATTTATTATAGGAACTATACAACTTCCAGGCATCTGTATAGCATATACCAAACCCATCACCACTGAGTCGACCCATCACCATTATAGTGACCTTATAGGACAGAGTAGAACTGCCCCATAGAGTTACCATGGCTGTTGTCTTTACAGAAGCAGACTGCCTCATCTTTCTCTTGTGTAGCAGCTGGTGAGTTCAAACTGCCAACCTTTTCAGGTAGCAGCTTAACGCTTAACCGCTGACCCACCAGGGCTCCTTAAAGTATACATAAGCTGTGTAAAAATGATTCCCACTTTCAATTGTTTCTCCTCTATTCTTGACATTTATTTCTCAATATATTTGTCTATATTCTCAATGGCAGCTCTGGTAGCGTAGTGGCTAAGGCATTTGACTGCTAACCAGAAGGCTGGCGGTTCAAACCCACCAGCCACTCCCCAGAAGGAAGATGGGGCAATCTACTTCCGTAGTGATACTGCCCTGGAAACCCAAGGAGGGGTCGCTATGGGTCGGGTCTGACTCAACGGCACATAACAACAACAACAACATATTCTCAACATATGATAATGACTTGATGGCAGTGAGGTTTTTTTTTGTTTTGCTTTAAAAAAATAAGCTCACATTTATTGAGAGTTTACTATGTGCTTGGCACAGCTTAACTTTACATATATTATCTCATTTAATATTCACAACAACTCTATGGGATAGGAACTGTTGTTACTTCCAGTATGTGGGTGAAGAAACTGCTACTTAGAGAAGTAAAGTAAATTATTCAAGCTTATACAGTTAAGGTTAAAGATAGAATATGAATTAAGTTCAAATTCTGAGTTTAGAGCCAGACTTAATTAGAAACTATACTGCTGTGTACATAGGAACTCAAATGATTGAAAAATGATGAATTCAAGCAGCTTGTTGTCTTTGTATAACCTCAGATAGCTAGTTTGCTTTAAAAGTGATTTTCTCCAGATTTCTACAAATTATGAACTGGGTGTTTTGCAACTGTGCAAATATTGCTGCAAATCATCCTCTTTTTCATCTGAAATTCTGCCACAGGGAGTATTCCTGTGTGAATCAGGGGTAATGAGAATTCTGGACTTTCATAGTTAAGTCAGGGTGCTATGTGTCCTTCATTACTTCTATCTTCTAACTAAACAAAAAACCAAACTCTGCTATCAAGTGGATCTTGTCTCATAACCACCCCCTTTGGATTTCTGAGGTGGTAAATCTTTATGGAAGTAGATTGCCCAGTCTTGGAATTAAATCTGTAACCAAAAGGGATGGTGACTTGTGATAGAAAAATGGAGAATTTACAATAAAAAATCATGAGCATATATTTCAGGAACAATTATGTAATCAAGGCTAGAGGTTTAGACTTTCTCCTTTTTCAACACTCTTCTTCTCCATGATTTGCCATTCTGCCAGTTTACATAGCTTCAGGAATATAACTTATTTCCCAAAGATATACTTGCTATGCTACAGAGAGGAAAGAGTCTTGGGTGTTAAGCTGACAGCCATGTAGAGTGAGACAAGAGTATTTCATAGGCAAGGTCAGCAGTGTTGAAATAAAGTGAAAATTGGGGTAATTAATGCAATATCTGGTTAAATTACCTCAACTACTCACGTTCTTCATTTTCTGAATCAGTTTTTTTTTCTTTTCATTAAATGTTTTTACACTTTTGACTCTTTAATGTATTTTTATTTAAGTGGCTTTGAAAGTTTGCTTATTTAGTTCTCACAATATTAAGTGCATGCACTTTTTTGTAAAAATATTTTATTTTATTGTTGCTGGTGAGAATATATACAAAAAAATATACACCAATCCAACAATTTCTTCATGTACAGTTGAGTGACATTGATTACATTCTTAGAGTTGGGCAACCGTTCTCACCCTCCGTTTCTGAATTGTTTCTCCACCATTAACATAAATTCACTGCCCCTGTGGTTCCTATCTAATCTTTTGAGTTGCTATTGTGAATTTGGGGAGCTTTGGTGGTGTAGTACCTAAGGCATTTGACTGCTAACCAGAAGGCTGGCAGTTCAAACCCACCAGCCACTCCTTAGAAGGAAGCTTGGGCGATCTACTTCTGTAGAGATACTGTCTTGGAAACCCAGGAAGGGTCGCTATGAGTCGGATCCAACTCGACAGCTGTGAGTTTGGATTTAGGATTGTCAATTTGATCCCATATAGATAGTTCTTAAAAGAGCATGAATATATTTATGGATAGTTTTGACATATGGTTACTCATTAATTGAATCATTAGACTGGAAAGAATGTTTGAGAGAGAATAGGCAAAATTAGTGGTTTTTTTTTCCTTTACTCTTACTCTTTTCATTGTAGTATGTAGTATGATGTTCTGAGCAAGGAAACACTTTGCCTTGATATTTCACCAGAGCAAAATGATTTTTGATTAGGCATTACTTCCTTTGCAATTTCTACAGGAAATTTAAACTTCACTCTTGAATGAAGTGGTGAATGATAAAAATATTTTGACACCCTTATGTGATTGAGGTTTCTGATTCAAATTCTAAGTTCATGCAAGAGGTATTATTTCATTAATTTTTTATTATAGTGTCCAAATCAATGTTAAATGTACCATAAGATCCAAAAGGCAAAAATAGAAGTCCATGTGCTCAGTTCTTACTATAACACGTGTCAGTAGTGCAGCATTTGCTTGTGGAAAGACTGAGAAAGTTCCTGAATCAAAATATCTACAAATCTTTGATGTTCGCTTATTTTTTCTTCTACTGCAGAGCAGCAGTCTCTTCACGTTTGATGTTCCAGAAACAAGAGCCTATTTCTGTTGAGTTTGATTACAGACAGAGTAGTCTCCTCACAGGGAGCTCAGCTGGATGTATCCTGCTTATGGCCTTAGCTATTTTCATAGTGGGAGAGAAAGGAGGAAGAAGAGTAGATTATAAAACTGGTAATTGTTTGTAGTGCTGGCTGAGTCTCAAATGATGTTTGTTCTATTACACTCGGTTCCAACCAGAAGAATTATTTTTGCAGCAGATGGAAGAGGGACAGCATGCAAATACTTGGATTAAACACATTCTGATGCTTTGAAATCCTATCCACTGGTCTCTGTTATATAGCAGTGTTGTACGTAGACATAAGTTGCTGCTATTACATTGGATCTTGGAGGAACTCCGGTGGTGCAGTGGTTAAAGTATTCAGCTGCCAACCCAAAGGTCAGCGATTTGAACCCACCAGCTGCTCCATGGGAGAAAGATGAGACAGTGTTCTTCTGAAAAGATTTATAGCCTAAATCGTATGGGGCAGTTCTACTCTGTCCTACAGGGTTGCAATGAGTCAGAATTGACTCAATGGCAATGGATTTACATTGGATCTTAGTTAAAACAATTTGTAAAAGAAGAACCCAAAATGATTTGTTTGATTGTAGTTTCCTAACAAATACTTGAATAGAAATCAAATGACTGTTAGAATGAAATGAAAAAGTGTGGAAGTTTAGGACTTGGCTATGTCTCAAGAACTGTTATGTTTTAATGATTCTGGTAATATATTCAATTTTGTAAAGGTTATGGGCCTGACATTTCTCCACTTTCTTATGAGAAGAGAATTAGATTGATTCCTAGGGAACTTCACTGGGGTGCTTTGCTGAAGGGTGACTTTTGAGTTTATTCCTGGAAGAGAATGAAACTGGCAGGAACAAGGTCAGTCTTCAATTGTGTCTGATGACCATTTCAAGGAAAATTTGGCTAGCCAACCCACATAGATTCTTGGGCTCTATTGTAAATTGCCTAAAGGGATGTCCATCCATGAGAATTACTACTCTTGTTTTTATAAACTGGCATCTGTAAGCTCTTCCTGGTACAAAGAATAAAATCTCGAAAAGAAGCAAGTCCTGAGATCCAGCAAACAGAAAACACTATCTTCCACAGTGGATGGCCAAACTGCCCACCTTAGATACAATGGGTGGCAGGAAAATCATTCTGTAAAAGAGAGGTTTTGTGGAGGTTGTCCCATCTTCTTAATTGTCTCTGACAAGACTCTATTTTTGTTCACATAGTAAAGTCATATTTTTAATAAATCAGAAATTTATAATAATCATAAATACCTGAGGCACTCAAATTTGGAATAAGAGTGGTATTCACTCATTCATTTATTTACTCATTAGTATAACACATTACTTATTGAACACCTTGTAAGGGCCAGACACAAGGTATTTATGACACAAAGTGAACAGTATAAATATTCCTACTCTCATAGAACTTTTATTTCAATTAAGTGATACACAATTATGAGAACTTTGTATTTTAATGTACACTTATATAACTTTTGAATAACTTTCAGTGCATCATGCAATCAAGATATGTTTCCACTGGTAGGGATGTGCTCATATCGATCTGTGTGCAATCTCTGCTTTTAATTGGTCTGTGACATTAAGCATTATCAAGATAGGTGGCAGATGTAGGGTCGCTATAAATGGAATTGATGTACTAGCAGTGGATTTTGTTTGTTTGTTTGTTTAATGTTAGGAACAACAGGAATAAAATTAACTTACTTACTCAAAGATTTAATTTCTGACATGTCTCTGTAGTAAAACTTAAACCAATCAGTTTCCCGTTATTGTTATTAGGCCTTTCATTGGTTCTGACTCATGATGACCTTATGTATACCAGAATGAATCACTGCCCTTTCCTGCACCATCTTCTGTGGAATTTAGGAATTACTAAGTATGAGTTGGGGTCGACTCGACGGCACATAACAACAACAACAACAACAGGTACTAATGGTGGTGTAGTGCCTAAGGCACTTGACTGCTAACCAGAAGGCTGGAGGTTCAAACCCAGCAGCCACTCCTTGGAAGGAAGGTTGGGCGATCTACTTCCATAGTGATTCTGCCTCGGAAACCCAAGGAGGGGTCACTATGAGTCGGATCCAATTCCATTGCAGGGAGTTTGGTTTTCTGAGTAATGATTGTACAAGGAGCTCCAATTGTGTAGTGGTTAAGGCATTTGGCTGCTAAACAAAAAGTTGCTGGTTCTAACCCATCCACAGCTCTGTGGAAGGAATATGAGGCAGTCTGCTTCCTTAAAGATTTACAGCCTTGGGAATCCAATGGGGGTAGCTATGAGTCAGAATCAATTCAATGGCAGTGATTTTTTTTTTTTTTTTTGAATGATTATAGAAAGGTACGTCAACCTACTCTTTTTTTTTGTTTTTACTTTGTAAAAAATGTATGGAGATGTAGCTAATGATCTCATATCCATTCTTTGTGGATACATTTATTAATAAATCTGGAAATTATTAGTCAAAATGTTGGCATTATTAATTTGCATTAGGTCTCAAATGAGAGGCAAAGATTTGATAGCTTGAAAAGCATAATGGCATTATTATTCATTCTATGTTCATATGGTATTACTGTTGAAAGTATCTGTGTCCATGACAATTGGTATGTATTGTCCATTCCAGTTTATTTTTTATGATAATGCTTAAAAAATATAGGTTATGCCTATGTGATCAAAGTCAGGCAATCACTCTGACAATTACATGGTTTCTGCAATTAGTGTAAGACAGAAATTCTGCATATTTTATAATATATTAATGAATCTTTAGATTGTTAGTCCTGCCATAATTATTTTACAAAAATAAATCATCAAAGTTGGTGAATGATTTAATTTTTAAGTTTAATTAGAAAGAATTCAAAATTATCCATTAATAATTATGCATTATGACTTACTTTGTTGAGAGAAAGGGGAAAGAATAGAATTCTTATAAACCTGGTTCTACCTATGGGAGTGGATTGCATTTGTATTTTATATTTCTTCTGTGTATATGGTGGAAATACTTGTGATTGGATTTGGCCTAGGCAGGACTAGAACACCAGTTCTAAAAGTTCTGCTTGCTGATTGTCTCATAGCCCCAAAAAATCAAACCCATTGCCGTTGAGTCTGCTGTGACTCATACTTATCCCATAGGACAACGTAGAACTTCCCCATAGGGTTTACAAGGTTCTACTCTCTATGCAAGCAGACTACCATACCTCTCTTCTAAGGAGTAGCTGGTGGGTTTGAACCACAGATGTTTCTAACCAAAAGATAAAGCGCTTAATCATGCCACCATGATCCCTTTACAATCTCAAGTCCACAATAAGCTCTCATTCATATTGTTCTGAAAATTCCAACTAAGTAGTTTTTGTGAAATATTCACTATTCAGATTCGGAGAGGAACATGTGATGAAAACTACAACTGAAAACAAACATATTTAATTTAGCAGTTCCAAAACCCTCTATTTATCCATCTTTCAATCATGATTTTCACCTCTTGATTTAGATAGATTTCAATTTTGTTTGGTCTACTAGTCCTGTGCCTTTGTTGTAGGCTTTCTCAAATCCTTTTTGGAAACGGATTGTTTATAGTTTGTATCAGTCAGAGTCTGGTTGGGAAAACAGAAACCACTATAGCTGTTTCAAAAAGAGGGAATTTATTACAGATAATTGGTAACACAGGCGATAAAAGAGCTCTGATGGCTGTGTACCAGCTGTGGTGCAGTGAATTACTTAGAATGCTCTTCTGGCCATGGTCTTTGTGGCACCTCCCAGATGATTGGGTGGAACTATGCAAATGTGAGGTTCTTTGTGGTCTACCAAAGGGATTATATAGCTTGTTAACAGTGTAAATAAGGCACATGTCATCCTTGTGGAGGTGGGACCATGGAAACAAAGTGCATGGAACCCCAATATGGAGATTGGTAAGTTTTGTTATAACATGAGGCTTAAAATGAGCTCTTCCAGATGCAGAAAGGGGGTCTCACTGCAACTAAGAGAGAAGTGCTGAAGTGCATCCGTGGATTCAAGAACCCTGAGCTGGACCTCTTTGGCAGAGAGGCTGGCAGAGAGTCAGCAGAGAGTCAGCAGAGAGATGGCAGAGAGATGGCTGCCGTGGAACCAAGAGGTGCAACCAGAGCTGCAGGCCTGTGGCCCAGTGAATGAGGAAGCTGAGTGTCTTCAGGCAGGAGGCTTGCTGGTGGTGCAGGGGGCGCCTCATGCACCTATTGTTAGAGCTAACAGAGCTTTGTAACCCTTGCCTGAGCAGGACTGAGGCCAGGTCAAGAGGTCAAGGGCCAAAGACAGGAATGCTTGAGGGCATGGCCAAGGGGAAGCTGTCCTGATGGGAGAATTGTATCCTGAACATTCCTGAACCTGAATTGTAATCTGTTGTTTCCCTAATAAACACCATAATTTTAGTATTGTCTCTGAGTTCTGTGTGGCTATTGCAATGAATTACTGAACCCAGCAGTGAAGTCATGAGGGCAGTGGGAGGGATGATTGGTGTCAGAACTGGTACAAAGGTTGGAGGATGGCAGCATGTCTGACTTCTGCCTCATAAGAATCAGCTTTGGGCTGTTGATGGCGATCTTTCTCTCTCCCCTTTGTGAAGTTAGAGGAGATTAGAGGAGGCCACCACCCTCAAGTCCTTTTTGCACAAGGCTTTATGATCCCAGGCACTATGCAATGAAGTAAAAGATAAAACAGAAGCACTAACCACATTAATAGGCCAATTAACTGGGATGTCCCATGAAACTATAATGCTAAACCTCAATCACACAACTTTTGCCAATTCAACTTTGTTATTTTATTAATCTGACTAGAAGTTCTAATTGGCAACAATTACATTAATTGTGTGTGCAACCCTACCTTTAATCAATGTGATTTTTTTCTATCACTGTAAACAGAAACTCCATAAGCAATAAATCCTCCTTTCTCCCTCCTTCTCACCCTTGGTAATCACTAACACATTTTGGTGTCTATATAGTTGCACTTCAACATAAACAAAACAAAAATCCTCACAACTGGACCAATAAGCAATATTATGATAAATGGAGAAAAGATTGAAGTTGTCAAAAATTTCATTTTACTTGGATCCACGATCAACACTCATGGAAGCAGCAGTCAAGAAATCAGACATTGTATTGCACTGATAAAATCTGCTGTAGAAGACCTCTTTAAAGAATTTAAGAGTAAAGATGTCACTTTGAAGACTAAAGTGTGCCTGACCCAAGCCGTGGTATTTTCAAACACCTTATATGCATGTGAAAGCTGGACAATGAATAAAGAAGACTAAAGAAAAGTTGATGCTGTTGAACTGTGGTGTTGGTAAAGAATACTGAAAATACTATGGACTACCAGGAGCTCTGGTAGTGCAGTGCCTAAGGTACTTGACTGCTAACCAGAAGGCTGGCAAATAGAGATAATTTTACTTCTTTTCCAATCTGGGTATTTTTTATTTCTCTTTGTTATTTTATTAATCTGACTAGAAGTTCTAATACAATATTGATTAGAATTGGTGAGAGTGAGCATTCTTGTCTTGTTCACAAGTTCAAGGGGGAAAGCTCTTAAACCTTCTTATTAAATATACTGTTGGCTGTTGACTTTTCATACGTGAACTGAATCATATTGATCAACTATTGTATTTCAATCTTCTTGAGGGTCTTCATCAAGAAAGGATGTTGGATTTTATCAAATGTTTTTTCTACATCCATAGAGATGATCATGTTGTTGCTTTCATTTTCTCCATTGATGTAGTGTGTAATACATCAATTGATTTTTGAATGTTGGACCTTCCCTGAATTCCTGGAAGAACTGCCACTTGCTCATGTTGTATGAATCTTAATATGCTATTTAATTCTGCTTACTAGTATTTTGTTGAGGATTCTTACATCTATATTCATATGAGACACTAGCCTGTGGTTTCTTTCTTTCTTTTGGTTTCCCCCTTGTGGTGTTCTTGTCTTGTTTTGATATCAGAATTATATTTGTTTCATCGAATGAATTAAGGAGTATTCTTTCCTTCTCTATTTTTTGGAAGAGTTGGTGTCAATTTTTCTCACCAGAATTGACCAACATAATTGGTGTCAATTTTTCTCTAAATGTTTGGTAGAATTCCCTAGTGAAGCCATCTGGTCCAGGACTTTTATTTATTTATTTTCCTTTTTGATTGAGAGATTTTTGATCACTAATTTATTCTCTTCACTTATTGGGGATCTGTTGGGATTTTCAATTTCCTCATGAGTCATTTGGGTAGGTATTGTGCATCTGTGAATTTGTCTGTTTCATCTAGGTTATCCAGTTTGTTGCTATACAGCTGTTCATAATCTGTTATAATTCCCTTTATTTCTGCTGGGGGTTAGTTATAATGTCTCTTTTCAAAATTTCTTATTTTGATTATTTGCATCTCTTTCAGTCTAACTAAGGTTTGTACATTTTCTTAATGTTTTCAAAGAACTAACTTCAGGTTTTGTTGATTCTATTGTTTTTTTTTTTTTTTT